>NC_141680.1:39787494-40164994 GCF_028749965.1 Puma concolor | reverse complement strand
TCTGTGCTGACAATGCAGAACCTGCTTGGGATTCTCTCTCTCCCTCTCTCTCTCTGCCTCTCCCCTGCTGGCTCTCTCTCACTCTCTCAAAATAAATAAACTTAAAAAAAAAAAAGTAAAAGAGCTAACGTAGGTAAATATACTGGACAAACTGTAAAGTGCCTGGCAAATGCCAGAAGTTGCTACCCTAATGGCTGTCTCTCACAGCTGCATCTTAGATGATGAAGATATACTTCCAGGTATATCTGCCTGCCTAATGTGCTCCTGGCTTGAGGCATGGGAATGGGGGAGTCTGAGTCAAGGGATTGGGGCTACTTCCTTTCCAGGAGACTGCCACTTCCTGCTCCACATCATGAGGACAATCATGGACCTTGTTCCCAGCATACCCATATTCACATATTTGATCTAAAATTTCAGGGGACTCATAAAGTCTTTGAAGCAACATCAGCCCTGTTGACTCCATAAAAGTAATAGACTATTGTTATCAACCACTGCATACCTACTGAGTACCAGGCAGTGTCCTAGGTGCTTTACATATATTATTTCACTAAATACACTCATAACCTTAAGAGGTGGTATATCTGAATTTCACAGACAAGGAAACTAGGGCACAGAGAGGTTAAGTGACTTACTAAGGTAGCACAGTTGGTAAATGGCAGTGCTGGTGCTGGAACTCAAGGCTGTCTGCCTCCCAAACTTGTGATCTAACCATCACATACTACATTTAGAAGGACTGAGAAGGAATGCACTCCCAGAGCTAGTGTAGAAATTGCACTGAGGCCCACATCTGGGGAGGCCACTGAAAAGTAATCCTGTTTTTTCAATTCCCCTTGGGTAGGCACAGACTTAAACTCATCCCAGGCAGGAAAAAAAAAAAAATCTCTGAAGTAGGCCCATTCTGAAGTTTTATATCTCATGAATAAGTTTTTCCCTATGTCTAACTTCTATCTTTTTTGCTAAAATCTAATCCCTCTTCAAACCCTCATTTCCAGTAGGGACAGTGAATATATGACATGGTGCCCTTCCATGAAAGGTCCTAGGTCAGGAGAGGCTGGAGGAACTTCTCTTTCCCTAGTTCTGTTGAGGCCATGACTAAGATGTCTCAGTCCCCTTGGTGTCTTGGATTTGATCCAAGGTATCAAACCAAAAGATAAGCAGGAAAAAAATGGACCAAGAAGAAGAGTAGAAAAGAGTAGCCTAACCAGACCAAGGAGACCAGCATAGAGAATGGCTTAGGAGTCTCTTGGGACCTTAGTGCTGGGTTAGGTGTAAAGTTAAGGTGGGCAATTTTTCCCACCAGACTCAGCAGCCAGGTTTATGTTTGACATGTATCTAGCTGGGGAGGTCTGGCCACCATTCCTCATGCCAGAGTCTCTGGTTAGTCTCAATATGACATCTCTATAGAAAGGAGAGGGCTGGGGGTTCTGCCACTCTTTATTTACTCCTGTCTCAATACTACCTCACTGTGCTTGCTCAGGATCAGGCAGCCCAACTCGGGGTGCTTAGAGACGCCCAGGGAAGAGAATTATCTTGTGAGGAGGATGCTAGGATCTCAAGGCTAGGGCCAAAGCTCTTTTATCTCAACATGAGAGCCAGGAGGGTAACTAGAGCCTGAGTTTGAACATCCTTCCATCCCTCCCTCTCTCCTCTGTACACCACTCTACCCTGCTGGGGCCCAAGCATGCCCACTACTCACTTTGGCTTCCCTCACTTCACTTACCCTATGGACAGGAGAGGGTTAAAGGCATGGTATGGGCAAGCTATAAATTTCCCATCAGTGTGGGGAGAGTAGGACTGTTGGCAGGGAGGGGGTTGGGCTGGGGGGGGGAGGGGGGAGCTGGGAAAAAGCCAGGAGGTTGTCTCTAGGTAACAATAAACACTGCAAGCAAGGAGCAGCTGTTACACTTACTCTCTCTGCATCACAATGCTGAAATAACACTAATAAACCAGTGTGCCCAATGCGCAGGCATACACGCATTTAGGGCCGAGCCCCACTGCACCCTTAGAGCTGCCCTCTGCCTCAGGTCAGGGCTCTTACTGTCAGTGGACATACCAGTCTTGGCCTGGCTATCCTTGTGGGGAGGATGAGCACGAAAAGAGTCAGTCTCAGAGTCAGAGTGGCATTCTCAAGTCAGGAGGGTTGCAGAGGCTGGGGATTCTGGGTTCAGACCCTGATGGCATTCACTGGTGCAAAGAGTTCAAATGGGGTAACTCTTGGCTGGGAGTTGGGAGTAGAGGAAGAGAAAGAAAAGTGTAGGGAACAGGCCACTACTTACCATATCTTCTCAGATTGGAAGGGATGAGTTGGCCAGGAGTGGAGATAGCTGAAGGGAGACAGAAGAAAAGGGAGGCCAAGCAGAAAGTTTGAGAAAGAGGAGAAACATGTGGTATTGAGGAGTGATTCTAATATCTCTCCTGGGCCTAAACTCCCCACACCTGCCTACACCCACCTGGTGCACCCAGGCTCCCCCTCACAGCACCATTTCTATACCAGAGCCAGGTGATGTGTTGGCTCAGTTCAGGACTGAGCTTTATTATGGGTATTCCAGCAGGAGGCCCTGGGTTCCTGATGCTGCCAGGGAGAGCTGGGGGAGTAGAGATGGTCCCAACTCCCTGCAGGAAGAGCAAAGAGCGGCTGGTCTCTTTCTCCAACCAAAACCATCTCTGGATCTCCAGAAGCAGCCCAGCAGAGAGTCCCTCACCCCAGCTGGAGAGCAAAGCCACCAGCAACGAAACAGGCAAATGAAAATGGGCTCTGCCAGAGAATTCTCCTCCTCTTAGCCCATCCTTCACTGAGGTTAGAGGGAAAGTATTATTATCTGAATACTAGTATCAAAGATCTCTGTTTCCCTTTGCTGAAACAAGGAGGCCCCTGGGACTGTGGTCAGAGGCCTGAATGGTTCCCCTGGTCCACCTTCTGGCCACTTTCTGCTGATGTGGTCTCAAACACAATATCCTATCATCCCCCTGATTCAGAAAGGATGGAGAGGATGCACATTGCCCACCTGGCCTGTAAGAGATAAAGGAATCAGCACCTTTGAAGATCTATGGTGTCTGTTTCCAGGGAAGAGAGAACTGAGACTGTGGCAATCCTTCCAGGGAGGAGTGGCTGTGTCTGTCTGCACATGTGAATGCCCAGTACCCTTTGTGCAGCCCCAAAGGATACAATTGTATACTACTAGCCTAGCCTCTTGTGTCCTTTTCTCACTGGGAAGCCTCTTTCTGGGAATGCTCAGCCTTCCCTGATCTCTTCTCTCCCATTTCCCTCTATTCTTTCATAGCTGGGGCCTCTCCTTGACCCACAATCCATATGAGAGACCTTTATCCACACAGCTCAGAGTGGGGGAGAACTGGGGCAAAAGAGAGCTCTAATAAGCCTGAAGCCTCTTCCCCTCTTTTGTTTTCATAAGCTGCCCCCATTGCTATGAGTCACCAGAACCCTGAGCTCAGCTGAGCTGCCAGCAGCCTTCTCCCTCCTTGCCCTGCAGCAAGGCAGATATGCACCCAAAGGGCCCCAAGCCCACCACCTCACAGGGCCACAGCCTTTTCTTTCATCCCTAGGAATCAGTAACGCAGACACATTGAAATGAGTGAGCAAAGAAGTGTGAGAGACCCCAGCATGTGTTCTGTGCCAGAGCAGAGAGCCGGCTGCCTGCATGGTAGAGCAGAACCACCAACCAGAAGAGCTGGCACACTTGGGCACACAGCCTTGTCAGCATGTGAGAGAGGGTGCAGGAGAGGATAGGATAAGGAGGCTGTTTCAAGACCAGGCATCTCCTCCTAGCTCCCTCTCTGGTTACTGTTTATTCCCCTTGGCCTCTCTCCCTGGGTGCTGATGGACATCACAGCACTGCCACCTCTGAGGCACCTTCCTTCCCCTCCCCCATGGCTTTGGGAGCTAAAGAGGGGCTATAACAACCTTCGAGGTGTCAGGTGGGAGGTTCAGACATCTAGATGTCTTACCAACCCATGGGACATACTGAGGGAGAAGGAGGAAAGGCGGAGTCCCATCAGAGTAAAAGCTAAACCCTGGGCTAACACTGAGCTTGTTTTTCTCCAAAGTGCAGGGGATTCTGCTACCTCTGCCTCCCACTCACTTCAAGTCTACTCTTCTTTCCCAGCAAAGACTCAGCATTCCTTGTGGCCTCTAGACTCCAGGCTCTGACTCTGGGGCTGTAGATCTCCTTGCCTAAACCTTGGGAGTATGAGGCAGGGCTGGTGGGGACTACGGGAATGGAAGCCTCATTCCTTAGAGAAACATCCAGAATCTAGACTGAATGCTTTCAGGGCCTTTTGGACCCTCCACTATGCCTCTAATGTTGGACCGGGGCTGTACAAGGGTTGAGAAAGGGCCTACCGAAAGCCTGACCCGCTTTCTGCTCCTTCTTTGCTGTTCTTCTCCACTGCTCTGTTTCAAAAGAGAAAGAGCAGCTCTGTAAACAGGAGCCTCTAATAAATCTCATGAATAATATTCAATATGAACACCACCCCTCTAGGTTAGGCAGTCAGCCCCACAGATGGGACTATAGGCCTCAGTTCCCAAATTTTCCCTCTCTGTCTTCTCCCTGACTTTCCCAGACGAGAATTATCCTCTTCAATTCCCTGGCACAGTTCTCCCAGTTCTCACTACTATGGGCCCTTGGAAGTAGAGGAAGAGCTTGATGGATTCTTTCCAGACTGTCTTGGGGGAATGCGAAGGGTCCTTCTCACTTACTGTTTGTAGAGAAGGCAGAGAATGAGAGAACCAAGGAGATGACCCTGAAGGTCTACAAATAAGGGCGGTGAGTGTGCGGCACTTAGAGAGGCACATTCTGCTCTTCCTCAAGGACTCTGGGGATATAAAATGGGATACTAAGATAGAGAAGACAATTCTGGGAGTGGGGGAAAGGTGTTGGGGGCTTAGAGAGTGTGAGGAAGTTTCTACTCATGCTGCTTTCCAAGATCTCCCATCTTTGCCCTGACTCCAACTTAGTCTCCTGAAGCACAGAACACAGAATCTTGAATTTTTTGAGGAAGGAAGAAGATGCCAGGAAATGCCACTTTTGGCAACCTAGTGAGAAAGCCCCTTTTCTCCTTCATTCATTCCCTCCTTAACCCTAGTGTCTGAACAGTAAAGGAAGGAGGGAGCAGGAGTGTTGTGGAAAGTTGGAAACATGCCTCGCCCTTCTCTCCATTATGCACCAACCCCACACAAAGCCAGATAGGGCTTGACTAAATGCTCTGAGGCCATGACACTGCATGAAATGCAGGGGTATTTGTGACTTGGCTTCCAGAGCCTTGAGTTTTAACCCTGTCTCTGTTTTAGGCCTAGACATGGGACAAGAGATATAAGGCTACTCTCTACATTTCTGGGCATAATTTTGTCTAGTAGTTTAGACTGTGACAGGGAAACTTGTGATAAAATCTTTTAAAAAAAAAAAGCTCAACATTTAGTCACCTTTTGGAGATTTATTTTTTGATTAAGGAACTGGGACAGTTGGTACCTTCCCTGTGGACTTTACAGAGTATAGTATAGTAAAATTCCATGAGAGTGACGGACTCTTGGGGATCTGTCTGCTTGGGAGCAAGGGAATGGATGAGGTGACCTCTGGACCTGTATGAGAGAAATGTTCCCCCAATAATGCACCTGCCTAATGCCCTTTAGTTGCTTCTAAGACTTGGAGGCCAGAGATAAGAGACTCCAATAATAATCGTGCCAACCCTCTTCCCTTGACTTTCCTCCCCACATTCTACCTACCTGCCTACCTACCTACCTACCTTTCCTTGTGGTCCCAGGAACTCTCCAAATCCAGGAACTGATTTCCCCTCTCAGTCTCCATTTCCACTTCTGTAAAGTGAAAGGTTTGGCAAGATGAGCTCCAAGTTCTCTTCCTTGCAGCAGTATGATCCTATGAGTCACACCCCAATGGCACCAGGCCTCAAGTAACGTCCAGGGTGCTTCACTTATGTCTAAATGTACAGATATATCTCTGAACCTCTCACTATAGTCCCTGGTTCTGTGGTCCCTTTCTCTTGCCATCTCTCTTCAAGGACCTCAAAGTTCTGTCCCTACTTTCCTTTCACAGTTTTACATTACTCACTGGGACAAGCCCAACTGGAAAAGATCCCAGGAGCAAGAAAATAGCCTTACCTAATAACCTGGCTGCAATTTTGCACCTCAGACCCAAATCAGCCGGTACTATTCTATGCTTTTTGGAGGTCCTAGCAGTTGGGGGGAAGTCCTGGCAACTCTCCCCAGGACCTCCCCTCCTCCTCCACCTTACGATTCTCCTTGCCAGAACGCAAAGTGGCCAGTGATTGATGGGCCTGGGTTCCTGGTAACCGCACCCAGTGGCCCAATCCTCCTCCCTTACCCAATCCCTCCCCTGTCCCTATTCAGAGATCAGATTGTCTCATGTTGGTCCCTGAGGTCCCATTAATTAAAAATACATCCAATTAAATGGCAGGTGAAAACGTGCTATTGGAGCTCTCCACCCCCCTGCCCCAGCTTGGTCTCCCCCCCTCCTTTTAAGGCTCAGCTGTGCTTTGAGCTGAGAAAAAAAAAAAAAAAAAACACAGAGAAAGAGAGAGGGAGAAAGAGGGAGAGAGAAGAGGAAGACATAGGGGTGGGAGGATGAAGGGGGGCTGCTATTTGAACCTCTGCCAGGGTAGCATGTGCCAGCCTGGGAGGGTGGCACTGTGCCCTGGTGTCTAATTTCTGGAGGTGTGACTAGGTTCAGTCAGCTGGGTACCCACCTCCATTTCCCTTAAAGGGGCAGAGGGAAGTCAAAGGGTGTGGCTAGCTTCTAGGCTTGATGGGTGAAGGGCAGAAGTGTAAGTGGTAGAGGGCCCTTAGGACAGGGTGTGATGTTCAGAGTTGGGAGAGTCTGAGGTCTCCATCCTTGGCATATCCCTGTTCTTCTCCAACCTGCAAAGAAGATAATGAGAAGCCGGCTGGGACCCAGGTGGCAGGGCATGGCGATGCTCCCAAGCCAGGCTGTGCCTACCCCTACCCGCAGGAAAGCTGAGGGGAAAAAAAAAAAAAAAAAAAAAAACAGAGGGAGGGAGGAAGGACAGAGCCATAATTTGAGTGGGAGCAGATGGGTCAGATAGGATAAAATATATAAGGATGGATGTTTATATGAGCACCACAACACTCAGCACCTTCTAGGCAAGAGGGTCTGGAGGGATCTGTCCTATTTGCCCTTCTCTAGTCAAAAAGAAGTAGCAGTAGTATGAAGTCACCTCAACCTGGCTGCCTGGCAGGCTATGAGCAGGGTATTTCCCCTGACAAGCACTGGTCACTCATTCTCCTCCACACTTACCATGTCCCAGCATTTTGTCAGGTAAGGCATCTGTTCCACCCTCTGCCCCTCGGAAAGCCCTCTGGCCCCAAGCAGTGCAAAGCTAATGGGCACTGAGAGCTGTTGGGAGAGGAGCTAGGAAAGAAGGGATGAGTAAAGGTGGTACTCAGAATCCAGGCACCAGGGGGGTGTCTGCCAACCCAGGGCCCCCGCCTGGCCTCCCTGGCAGCCTCAGTACCTCCTCACTTCACTTTAACGCTAATTGGAGATTTTAATCTGCGCTGCTGCTCTGCTCGGGGTGCTGGGGGGAGTGCCAGCTGTGCAGTAATTCCAGCAGCACCGACTGTTTAATCAAGCTGTCCTCCTGGGGAGGGGCCCTCGGGCATGGGGGTAGGAGGGAGGAGGAGAACCTCTGTCATCTCCCTTAGCCTGTTCAGCCTGGAAGGGCTTCATGGAGACTGAGGATCAATTGTGGGATACCTCACCCCCATAGGGGCCCCATCACCACTCGGATCCTCAGCAGAACCATTACACCGTAAGGGGTTGGTTTGAAGCTCCAGGGCCAAAGTAGCCCCCCTCCCCATCTGGCTTTCTGACACCTTTTTTTTGGGTGTGCTCTGGCCACTCAAGCTGCAGACCTCTACTGGACCATCTTGAGTTCTGCAAGTCTGTGTTGGGGAGGTGATGGGGGCACAGAAGGCTGAACTTTCTCCCTCTCACAGTCCTCTCCCCCACATTCTCACTAACAAAGATATTTCTCTTACAATTTTGAGAGATTTTTTTCTCTGAAAATCACAGGTGCTCCCACCCTCTGGACCAGAAAGTGACTGTGTAAGAGGCAGGGATATAGTGGGGTGGACAGCTGAAACCTGCTACACCCTGAGGAAGAAAACCATCTACGCAAGAAGTTTGGTGTCTGGAGCTAGGGGGCTTCCCACGTTCAGCTGGAAACATACCGAGATGTCAGGCCACTAGGGTGGAGTGTTCAGGGTCTGAGTCCATTTTTAAGGAAGAGCAAGTGATACTAATTATTCTTCTGGCTTCTTGGGGCCTGGCTCTCAGGCTCTCTCTCAGGGTATTTCTGACCCCTGTCTTGGAGAAAGAATGCCCCTGTCACCTAAACGCTGTCTGCTAAGGGGCAGGAGTTTTAATTGGTCAGCAGCACCCTCATGTGGCAGAAACCAGGACTGCAGCTGCCCAAGTAGCCCAGCAACTTTGAGATATCAGACATCCAGGTTGACATTCAGTAGGCAGAATTATAAATATTGGTGCTCTCTGACTCATCAAGGTACCCGTGCATACTTACTGATTGACCACTTCTGGGGACATTTTATGCTTTCCTATCCTTCCATCTACTGCATCCTCTGACTCAAGGTATATGCCTATCAGAGAAGGAGCACCTCACCCAGAGCTGACACTTATTAGCGCTGCTGCTTGTGTTGTCTGGCTTGCAGGGGTGAAAGAGGCACTGCTGAGAGAGGAGGCCTAAGAGCAAAGGGTAAGCTGATGTCATATCTGATGGCAGAAGAGGCTCTGGCACCCTGCCAATTTTCTACAAGTGCCAGACAAGAGTTACCACCTGAATTCCAGAGACTATCACCTAGTGGTGGGTTTCTGCTGTACAGAAATCCATTCTTACTCCCTAGGGAGGTCTGGGAATGAACAGGGACAGATTATCAGAGCCTGAGATCCTTGTCCTTGAGAATAGACACCAGATAAACACTTTTCCCTCAAAAGATCCAGGTATTCTCCAAGGATGCCAGGCCACTGGGCAGAATGTACATCTGGGGCTTTAGACTTCTGGCCCCAAGAGAAATGCTACCTGTCATTGGACCCTTACCCTCCATGTGAAATCTCATCTGTTTACTGGTCCCTTCTTCCCACACCCACTAAATGGGGGAAATGGTTCTGTACTGTAGAAAGGGCTGGATATTTAACATCAGCAAGATCTTGCTAAAGATTAAAGCTGAAAGTCACAAGGCAGAGAACATCAGAGAGAAATACTCCCAGAGAGAAATATAACCCTGTTTGGGGTTGGTGGGTACAGAGAGGCAAACCTACCTGGCAGCAAGAAGAGTGGGGGGTGGGCACTAGAAGCTGGTGACCTGCCTGGTTCTGGGCAATGAAGATGGAGAGAAGCAGGCTTGTAGGTCTCTACTTCTGGTGCTTTGCACAATGTCTAGACAGGTGGGAGCTCCCATCAAACCTGGAAAGGAGGTAGAGAAGCTGATGGGAGGTAGTAAAAAGGGACAGTATGCCCAATCCTGACTCAAACGGGAGAGAAAACAACTTCTTGGGGAAGAAGAAGGCAAGGCTGTGCCTGTGTGTGTGTGTGTGTGTGTGTGTGTGTGTGTGTGCACGCATGCTCCCGGTGGGTGAGTGGGGCAAGTATTGGAGAGGAGAGGTTGAGAGTAGTCAACATCAGTACTCCATCAAAGAGGAAAACCCATTAGCTCAGTGGGCCAAGAGGAAAGGAGAAGAATGAAATGGCTTTTGGTGCTGATAAAGAGAGATACTTACTCTTACCAGGGGGAGAAATTGTCTGTGAGAAAGTAGGACATCATAATAGGGTCAAATAAAAAGCTAGGGAAACGCCTCTGGAGATCTTTGGGAATAAGAAACTTCCCTGAGACTAGTTGTATGGGGCAGGGGGAGGGGGGAGGGTAATCCTTTACAAAAGTAATCCTGAAGCCTCTGATTGGCCTGAGGTCCCTACCTGGCTTAGAGTCTATGAAAGAGACTGAATGTGTCAGGGCTCCAGATGCTAGGTGACTGATGGACTTCACCAAACTCCTCAAGGGCCATCCTTCCTGCTGCTGCCACCTGTAAAGGAAAATGACAGGTTACATTATGAGACAAGGGACTAGACACCAAAGAGAAATTTGGTCTTTCACCCAGGGAATATGGCCTTAGTAGGTAACAGTGATGGTGAAGATAACCATTCTTCCAATTCCCTCAAATCTGAATTCACAAAGCCCAGAAGGATTAAGAGGAACTTTAAGTATGCTTCCAGAGAGAGTTATAACTGTTCTAAGATGCCTACCTCTAGGGAACTAGCTCCCAGTCTGATAAAGTAAAAACAATGGTTCCTACACCTAAGAGGTAAGTTAGGAATTCAACACAACTAGAAGCTATGAAACCCAGAATTATAAAGGATGATGAAAGTTCAACGTTAATACAAAGTTAATGCAAGAAGGTGACTCAAGAGGAGGCCATCTAGTTTTAGATCAGATCACCAGCTTGTATTCAAGATTATCTGTTTTGTCTTGTCCAAAACAGCTTCTTCCAGAAAGGCTTGGAGGCAGGGGCGCCTGGATGGCTCAGTCAGTTAAGCATCCGACTCTTGACTTCAGCTCAGGTTATGATCTCACTGTTTGTGAGATCAAACCCTGCATTGGGCTGTGCACCAACAGCTCAGAGCCTGCTTGGGATTCTCTTTCTCCCTCGCTCTCTGCCCCTCCCCCACTCACGCTCTCTCTCTCAAAAATAATAAAAATAAACTTAAAAAAAAAAAGGCTTGGAGGAAAATACACAAGAAAGTCCTATGAGACAGAAAGGAAGTTTGTGAGGGGACAGCAGACTTGATACACTTTGGACAAGAAGGGCAGTCATATACATTCCCTACATAGGGAAGAATCTGCATGGGGACCAGATTCACGTTCCCCCTATATTATCAGTTGGGGTGTGATGGAGAAAATGTAAAGGTTATGCTTTGGGATCTGTTTCTTTGTCATTAGCAGACAATGTTCATTTTGCAGATCCTTCGTCCCTCTGACCTAGATTCATAACTCTGTCTCAATGCTGCCCAGTGGTACCTTTCTCCCTCTTAAGATTCTGATTCCAGCTCAGGGACTCTTTAGCATTTTCCTCCATGCACATCATTGGCTCTCAGACTTGTATGTTCAGAAAATAAGCATTGAAAGTGACTGTAGATACATCTCGGAGAAGTTCCAAAGGGGTAGTCTCAGCACAGAGCAAGAGGACTTCTGAACCTGTTGTGCATGTCAGTTCATTGAGCACACTATTTAGGGCTTAGGTAACAGCACAGCAACATACCCCTTCCTGCCGCCTCCTCAAAGGAGAAAACCAACAACTCAAAACTTAAATAATAAGGGGGGGGGGAGTAGAAGGTGCCCCCTCCAACCTCTTTTCCCTGTAATCTCAGAGAATATCTCATTTTACTCAGAGTTCTATAATCCCTTCTCTTGTTCAGAGACTCCCCTTAGTTTCCCAGTAGGTGAGATGTGTTTTCTTTCTCCCTTCCTTCTGATTTCGCTTTTCTACAACTGTATTGTAATATAAAGGAGCCAGAGTTGAGATTTAGGGTAAACTCCTGCTCTCCAAACCCCAGAGATGGTGGCAAAGTGCCCTTGGAACATGGGGGTAACTCCGAGGGCATTAAGATCTTTGGCCTTGGCTGCCACTTGTTTCCCAATGAACCAGAGCTCCTGACTAAATAAAAATTACATGTGTACAATTTGCATATTATAGAAAGATTAGTCTTTGAGGTAGAAACTATAAAGCTTCTCAGTTTTTCTACTAGTGTTTTTCACATCCACCTTTCCCCCCTCAATCCATCCCTCCCCCCTCAAAACCCTACAGCCCTTAGCTTCCTTTCTTGAGGAAGCTCATTGTTCTCAGGAGTTGGCAATCTTAAAGCTAGGGGTTCTATACTCAAGTAGGTTAAGATTATGGCCTCTTGGATTCCAGTCTTGGCTGGCTGCCACTAACTCACTCACTGTGAGACAGTGGGCAAGGCACTTCCCTTCCCTAAACCTGTTTCCAGGCTTGTATACCTAAAGAGTGAATTAGGTGATCTGTAGGTTCTCTTTCTACCTCTGGCCATCTATGATTCTTTGAGGAAAGACACACTTCCTTTTATCAGGAAGTGAGACATTCCTGCCCTTCACACCTTCTCTCTGGGCCACTGCAGAAAGAAGCTCCCCTCTAGATGCCTACCTTTCTCATGCTGGCATAACCAAAGGGACAAATGAAGGAGTCCCAGTAGGAGGCCTTCTCTTAAGTGACAAACTCCTTCTATTATGAAGAGATGTTGAGAAGGTGATCTAAGTCTAACTCTGAATCTTGACAAAGCAGAGAAGAGTCAAGGCAGGTATGGGGCAAGAAAGCATGCCCCGCGCCGCCCCCCACCCCCCCGCCCACCTCACAACATACAACTTAGACTGTCTGAACACACACTTGGCTTTGCCCTAGGGAGGACCATGTTCAAATACAACTGTATGTGGATGGAAGAAGAAAGCAAGGACATGTGTAAACACATCTAGAGCATTGACACAAATGTCCAATCAGCGCAAATACACTCACTGCTGTTCCATCCTACATTAGGCCTATATGTGCCTTATAAGAAGCTATGGTGAGTGGGGGTGGGGGGGCACCACATCCCAGTCTTACCCCTCCCCAAAGTCAGAAAGGAAGAGACAGTGAGACAGGAGCTACTTGGCTTCCTATAAATTGTTTTGTCCTTCCTCACAGCTGCAATCAGAAGCTAAGGGCTCCCGCAGGCCTTGTTCTGATCTGCTGCAGGCGATGGAGGGTTTTTGAAACGGAGAGGACTTGGCTGCGGCCCCGTTTCAGCTGCCATTGGGGCTGGCTAATGGGCTCATTCGGGAAGACCCCCGCCTGCTGCACTAAAGAGTCCCCCGCGGACCCCCTCCCCAATCCCAACCCAATTAATAAATGGGGGCTCCCACTTTATGGCTCTGGGAGCAGGAACCAGAGCTACAAATGACCCCCAGGGAAGGACAGAAAAAGGCCTTCCAAGAAACAAGCCGGAGAATTGTGCATCCATAGGCACACGCTGCCACAGGCTAGTCATATCCCATTTTCAAAGCATTAAAGGGGAAGAAACTGGCAAAAAACTGTATTTTCTTTCCTAGATCTGGAGAGGGACAGCATTCTTGAAGTCTGTGGGAACACCCTAGCAATAAACTGTCTTTCACCCAGTTCTCCAACCTGAAAAGGGCAGGTGATCATCTGGGCACAGAGCACATGCTTCACTATTTTCTAGGAGCACCTCCCCCTCTTAGATTCTGAAATACTGAACAAAGACACATCCCATCAATTGGTTAATGAAGTATACTTCCTACTTCTTAAAAATAAAGCAGCTACCTTTTTCCAAGCTCCCATCATAGTCAATAGGATAAATATGTCGGGTCATCTTTCCTTTCACATCCAAACTATCACCAAGCCTTGCTAACTTCTATGGACCCCCTTCCTTTCTTCTCATTCTCCCAGTCACACTGTAGTGCAAGCCCTCAGATAAAAACCAAAATATCCTAGCAAACTTTCTTGCTTCCTTGACCCAGTACAGCTGTGAAAGTCCTCAACATCATAATCATCCCCATCATGCTTCTGCTTCCCGTTAATGCTTACCAAATCAAATCCAAATTCCTCATTCCAGCCGACAAGACTGCTCCTCCTAATATTCCCTTCCCTAACCACACTGAGTGATCCATTCAGACTTCTGCACACAACACACACAAACGTTCTTCTGTAAGTTTTCTTCGTCTGAACACCTTCTCTTCTGTTCCCCTGTCTTCACTACCTTCAAAGAATCTTTTCTGGTTAACTCCAGTTTTTAAAATTACTTCTTGACTATGGCTACTTCTGTACTAGGTTAGTATTTTATTTTACAGCCTGCATTCACATGCTGACTTATAAACATTGATTCCTTACTTCCCACTCAAGTGTAAGACTCATCTCACTAGATCCAGAAACCTCCTAAAAAAGTGAGACCCTCCCTTAATCTCCCCCAGAAGTTGTCCTATACTCCAGACGATGACTCAACTAATGACATTCCTGCTCCCCACTGAAGCAACCCTCATGGTAGAACTCTCAGGATAGCATATCAAAGAACTACGAGGAGTAGAATCTTATTCTCAATAGCAATGTCCTATCAACATTGAACTTGGCACTAAGTCTTTCCAAAATTATAAATTGTTTCATGACTTTAAAATGTGTTACAAAACAAAAACCCGAAAACAAGCATGGTCATCAAAGGCATTTGTTTATCTCCTTGATCCTTCGTATATAAACACTATTTTATTTGAAGACCCCTTAGGATGAGAAACCCCATTTTGTTCCCTATCTCTAAGATTAACCTATACTCTCAGGTCATGAGCTGATTTTCTAGAATGCAAATCAATTCCAGAGTCCACAGTAATCTTGTTCTCTACCAGTCCTGCCTCTAGCCTACCTCTATGCATCATATTTTTGGAAGGTCTCCAGGAATAGAGAAGTTATTCATGAGTCTGAACTATTTAGTGAGTACTTCCCTAGATTAACCTCACTCTCAAACTCTCTTCACTTCCTATAGTTTACCGTATGTGGTTAAACAATAAAAAATGACCTGCCACTCCCCTTATCACCTACACATTGCTCAGAATAATAAGGATTTGTTTTTTACTCCTTCCATCCTTTAGCTTCAAGGTGCTTAAGGGTCAAGATAATAAAAGCAAAGCACTTAGCACAGTGCCTGACACATAGTTAGGTTTCCAACATTACTTCCTATTCCCTCCCTCCTTCCTCCCAAAACCACAGGTTCTCAACCTTTCTAGGCCTGTTTGTTCACTGGCTGAAGACAGCATTGAACTAGACAAACTAATGTCCTTTTGTAGTTCTAGCATTCTGTGAGTCTAATTAACATATTCTGTTTTGTTTACTCTTCTAGGCATTGCCTTCACTTGGATCTAAAAACAAAGGAGAGAGGAATAATGCTATTTTCCAGGTTGACCTAAAATATATAAAACTACTTTCAGGGGAATTTTAAAACTCCAAAAATACAAATAACTTTTTAACATGATACATCTGAATCATTCCTTATTTTCAAATTATTCTCTTGAACTATGTGGATAGCAGAGGGAAGCAAAATTTTCCTAAATATTTGCTTAATATAATCAAGCTTCCCTAGTGAAAATGTCTTCAAAGCATCTCCCAACCTAAGAGTTCTAGGCCCATCTTCCAACCATACAGGTAACACTACTGTAATCAATGGGAACTCTTTACTGACAGTGGTGCTTTAATGGGCCTACCTGAAATGAACTGTGAACCTTTAAGGCACTTATCCTTCTCACTAGCCCAACCACAAATTTTCCTTCCATCCCACATTCCTATCTCTTCTTTAAAAGCAATTATACCCTAAGTCTCTTTCTGCAGCTACCAGCCTGCTCCAGTTCTCCTTCTTTGCCTTCTTTCCATCTCCTTCTCATATTGCTTCATTTTATATGAGACCTTTGGTCCCCTAACATAAAATGCAAACACTGGTACAAGGCCAAACTCCGAAGTTCCTGAACTTATAAAAGGGATCATATTCCTCAGCTTTCTTTAAGTCTTTGAATTTGGCTTTTCTCCAGGACCAAAAGCATTCAAAATTGCATTAGCTTTGGTGGGGAGGGTTGTCTACCTACAAGCTAACCTTCATCAAAGGTGTCCCTCATTTGGTACTGTAGATCTGAGACACAGGAGGGAAAAGGATCCTCTCCTTGAGACAGCCATCAGAATAGGCTCCTTAAAGAAAAAAAAAAACAACAAAAAAAACCAGCCTCCAAGCCACAGGCTTTGCTTTTCACTTAGCTCTGATTGCTACCTTGTAGCCTTTGTAAGGTTTCTCCTTACCTCCCTCAAGAGATGGTTTAGCTTGGATAAAATGCCCTTCATTCCTTTGGAACTATTAACAACCATGCCAGAGGAAAACATCTAAAAATCTGTTTCCAGGTCCTAGGAAACCTATGTCTAAGTGAACATACTTTATGGCTATACTCTCTTATTCTAGAGAAGTATGCTGTGGCTATTGGCTACATATTAAGTTTCACTAACAACCACCCATCTAGAGAGTATTAAAGACTAACTTAATAGCCCCTTTCTCTCAACCTTGAACGACTAATTTTTGAGGTATATATGAGAGCAACCCAGTGACCAAAGTGTTTTGGCATTCTAGTGATTAATCACCAGGGCCTCAAAGCAGTCCTCATCTGCTTTCTCATGGATAGCAGGGCCTTCTTCTCACCAAGCTTTACTTCCCACAGACACCATCTGCAACTGAGCTCAGAAATGTCATCACCAAAAGCACGTCTCAGGATATGAGGGAAGAGGATGAAGTGAAATGTTGAGGCTCCCTGCCCTTCCTAGACCAGTAATCTCTTTTATCCCGCACAACATAAATTAAAATCTCCTTAGCAATAAGAAAGTATGATTATTTTGCTTTCTCCTTCACCTCTTACTCAGTAATTTGAGGATCTGTAATAGAAACGCGTCTTCTGAGTTGCCTCTCATCACCCTTCAAAACTATGAAGCAGCAGTAACTCTAAATACCTTGCAGGATTAAGCAATCAATACCTCTTGTAGGCTTACGGCATGGCATGCAAGTTGGGTAGTGAGTGAAAAATAGGAAACGAAAAGAAGTTGGGTGGACAGGAGAGATGGAGAAACGGCTGCATATGGGGAGGAGTGGTAGAGTCCCCCCCAGCAATTCCTTCAGGTGTCATACTTCCCCCAAAGTCTCTCAAACCTAGTTTGGAGTATTCACTTAAGAGTATTCCTAGGGCTATAAGGAACACTAAAATTATCCCTATGGATGAGAAATGCCATACCCGGACAGTAAAATTAACCAAGTGTCCAGAAATGCTCACCTTGCCTCTCAGGACAACCAGAAGATTTAGCAGTGCCACCCCTCCCTTGGAATGGTTGAGCATTTAGTCACTTGAGGAACTCACTTCCATTCCACCTAGCCCTTCAGGATGACTAAGTTGTGAACAGAGAAGTAACTCCATACTGAAACACAGTCAAACTATGGGGCAATCTTTAATAACAAAGGAAATCCCAGTTCAGCACCAAAAACATTAACTGTTAACTTCCTTAAGGCATTAACTTTACCATACAGTTAAGGATACCTGTCTGGGAAAAGATAGTGCTTAAGAAATCTAGATACTGAAACAGCATGATTTCTAACTAGAAATTGCCTTGGTCGTGATAGAAAAAAAGTCCAAGTTAGTTAGGTCCTCAGCCTTTAGGCCTAGAATTAAAAAGAGCCACTGCTATAAAGTGGAAATAATATTCCCTAGTAGGTTGAAGTTCACATTCCCAGTCATGAATCTGCAATATATAAAGACCAAAAACAAATTCCTTTTTCTCTGGAGGCTAACCAGGAACACAGGATTCCAGGAATTGGAACAATCTTGAGCTCTCCATTCTCCTTCTGGGTAAAGACAGGACAGCCCACAGGCAAGGGAACATCATAAACTTTGGGGATTCAAAAACAGGCTGGCCACCCTCATCACCAGTATTTGAATTCCTCTTCCTAATTTCCTTGTTCTGGTGTACCCTTTAACCTTGTATGATTGCTCACCCCAATATCCTCCCCCCCTTCTTTTCTGTCTTCTAATGGGCTTTACCTGCTTTTATCTACTTATGTCATGACTAGCAGGACTGCAGCACACACAAGGGAAAATTTAGTTCTTAGTGTCCTAAACCGTGAAAGAGAAGGGAAAGCAATTCTGTTCTCAGGTGGAGATAGGAAAGATTTTGGAGATAATAGAATTTTACCCTTATAAACAACTTTGACTCGTTTCCTGGATTGGCAACACATCAGGAATCTCAACGGAGCTAGGAACACTAATCTCCATGCCTACCCTACTCATGGTAACATAGGAACTGGTTGGGGTGGTTATGGTTTTAAGAGATTATTCTTTGGTCTAAACAGCCTCTTACCAACTTCCATTGACAAGTTGAGCTCAAACCCATTACCTCTCCTTTCAGGAGGAGCCACGGTACACAAGACTCAACTCTTTTGAAGGCCTGGCACCATCATTTGTGTAACTATTTCTACTTAAAAAAAAAAAAAATCACATCTTAGTTTTCCCCAACTTTTTTTCTTCTCTAATTCCTAGTCTAGTGTTTTGAAGCACCTCTTCAAACCCTGAGAACCTTTTTTTTTTTTTTTTTGTATTTTATGAAACTACAGAGATTCTGAGACAAAGCACTCCTAAGATAAAGTAAAGGAAAAAGCTCTTTGTACACAATTAGATCTGCTCAGAGGCTACAGGTTAAGAAGTAAATGCAATGGAGCAAAAGTGGTATAGTAACAGGAAATATTTAATTTTCCAATCTCCACTTTCCATTTTTATAAACTGAAAGAAAAAAATTTAATATATTACAAAATATCTGTACATAGACAAGATACACCCGATGTGGGGCAAAAACAAGAGAGAGAAGGAATACAGTGTCAGGAACCTAAATCAGGGAGAATGAGGTGGCAACTGACACTTTTCTGGTGCAGCATTCTCTCTCAAAACCTGCTGGTAACCATTTTAGTACTGTAACTATATATGCATATTACACACACACACACACACACACACACACACACACACACACACACACACACACACACACACACAGGCTGGGTGATGTCTATGGCATAAGCGAACAAAAAAAAAATCCTACTTACAAATTTGTGCTACTGCCCTGCTTTCAAATGTATAGATTTGATGTCATTTTCCAATCCTTATCATCCCTATGGACAGTTGAAAAAAAACTAAGGAAACTGGGTCAAACAAATTTGTTTTCAAAACTACAAAAATGATCATGGTCAAACCAGTTTTGCTCTCAATAATGAACAGAATCAGATTTCTCATCTGTTCAAAATAATGTATTTAATAGACTTATTATCTCCCATGGTACAATTAAAACAAAACAAAAACCACTTTTGAGTATAATTGGGTTTGTAAATTTCTAAGTCAAGTTGAAATTCTGCCAAAACTTTACTTCTATCACATTTATAGGTAACATAGCTGAAAAAATTAACAAATACCTTTTCTTTCTCCACAGATTCCAGGATATTTGAGTTTCTTTTTTCCTCTGCCTTTAGAAATAGTCAAAATTACCAAACTTTTTTCATTGTAAAGGCTAGACTCCCCAAATGGGGATAGGAGGTGAGATGGGATCATACATACACATACACACATCCATACATACACTCACCCCTTTCCCTAGTAGTAGGGATGGGGGAAGGGAGACTTAAGTATATTATTTAGAATATTTGGCATAATTAAAAATAAGGGGTGGGAAGGGGGGGAGGAAAAACATTATTAATGATTGCTGATAACCAAAATATAATTAAAATATAGAGAGAATTTTATTCATATTTGATGGGAGACCAATTATTTTCACTATGAATAGATACTTTTGAAAGTATCACAGGCTTAAGTTCTTTAATCAAAAATGGGAGTGGGGCCCAATGCCTCAAATTCAAATATTCTAAAATACAAAGGCCCATGTCTGAGGACTAAGAAGTCAACAGACAAAATGTTCAGATGAACTTTAATGGAATTTTCCAATAGCATGTCAGTGAGCCTAGCAAATCTAATTGGACACACTGGTATAAAAAGCCATCAATGCCAAAATGGCTAGAAGGTTCTTTTTCTAATCAATGTTTGCCCCTGAGGGCAAGGCCAGACCAAAACCCAGAGAATAATAAAGAAATACACACACCGGATATCTACCTATTTCATAACAGGGGAAAATAGTCTTCATGTAAGTATCTGAAGAGGGTTCTTCTTTCATTTCTTTATAAAGTTTTTTTTTTTTTATTAGTGCACCTTTCTCTTACAAGTAGTTTTTATTTTTTAATATAAGAACTTGGCATTGAAACACAAAACTTCACTTGAGTTCTGAAAACTATTCTCAAAGATGCTGAAGCATGTTTGCCTTTTCTTTGTAAAGGGGCCCTAATCTATGTTTCACAAAGGCCTACGTCTGTGCAGAGATTTTATATGAATGTGTAGGTTTTTAAAACACCTTATATGCTGGTATTCACATAGAAATGGAAGCCAGAATGAGAAGCCTCCCAAGTTATCCCACCCTGAAAGCCTTTCCATTTTCCATTTCCTGTTTATAATAAGGCAAAATTCTTGCCATGAAGTCATTTACCCCTTTTACCAAAAATAAAACCAAAATCAAATCTCTCCAGAGGAAACTCCCTAAAAGAATTGGCAGGATATACATGCTGAGATGTGTATATGTCAATACTGTTCTTTCTCATGGTCTGCTCTTTTAAAATTATTTTTTAAAAAAGGTCTCAGATATTGATAGATCTTCAGAAAAATATCCACCCTAAACTAAGTTACATTTCCATGTATTTCCATGTATATTCCATGTATTTCTTTTGACAATATTACAATGCTCTGTTTCAAAGGTTTTGTTTTGTTTTTTGTTTTTTTGACAAAAATATATGTGTAAACAGTATGGTAACTGCTCTTACTAGCCCTCTAGGTATGGAGGCATCATCTCTAACCCCAGCTCAGCAGCAAGTCCTAGGCTGTCTGCACTTATAAATCAACTTCACCATCAGAACGTGATTTAAAAAAAAAAACAAAACATTTTAGAATTGAAAAGTTACAGAGAACATATAGGAGTTTGAATTTCCTTTCGTTTATTTCAAAAAAAAAAAAGTAAAGAATTATCCCAGGTTCTTGGGCATCTCAACGATTAATTTTTTTTCCAAACAAATGCCTCAAAAAGAGAAAAAGACAGAGAGAGAGAGAGAGAGAGACAGAGAGAGAGAGAATGAGAAACTCTTTAAAGATGTGGTAAAAAAGGGAAGAGATGGGGTAAATCTACCTACATGCCCAAGAATGCCTCTTTCTACAACCTGCGTCCTGTGCAGGGAGAGGGGCATGTCTTTTTGTCAAAGCAGAACAAACTTCATGGATGAGTAATTTATTTGGAAAAAAGGTATGTTCAAGATGCTCAATGGGGAAAAAAGTTCACTTGAAAGCAAAAATGTGAGATGGTGGAGAGGAAGGAAACATTTATTTAAATCAGCCAGTCACTCTGTTTCCCTTATTGCAAAAGCCTAAGAATATCTCAAATTTTGTGAACACTATTATCTTTAAATGAAAACAAAACGGAAAAAAAAAAAAAAGCAAAAAACAAAAAATAAAAAAAATTCAAAAGGAATCATAAAAAAAATCCCCAAATTTAAAAAAAACCTAAAGAGAGCCTCTCCTGAGCCATCTCAAAATTGAAACTGTTCTCCTTTTCTTCTGCTCAAGAAATGCAGGCAAATGAACTATTAAAACATTTACTTTTCAATTTAATGACCCTCTCCACATTCTCTACTTATTATCTACTAGGTAGAGTTGAACTGTTCTGGCTGTAGCCCATCCAGGGGGAACTGGTGCCAACATCATTTTATAAGTCGCCTGCTAGTAGCAAGTGAGCAAGGAATACAACAGACAGCTTTGCGGTAGCCAAATGCAGATGATTACCTCGCTCTGGCAAATGATTTCATTAATGTTTCAGAGGACTGGATGGAAGGATGAATAGGGAAGGAATCTTTCAGGACACTGAAGTCTCTGGGTTAGTAAGGAACTCCTCTCCCTCTTCCCCCTCTTGGCGGGACTCTTGTAGGTCCCCGATAGAGTTTTCCATAAGCAGAAGACTGAGCTGGGCCCCCCCAGTTTAGGCCTGTTCCTGAACTGCTGGCCCCAGTGGTTCCTGGCCCCAGCTCCCCATAGTTCTGCAATTTGGTCTCTGCATGTACCACAGAGTTGCTGCTTCCCTCAGCCTTCAGGAATGGTTGCCCGACCACTGAGTGTAATGCTAAGGGGACCCTGGCAAAACGGAGGTCCTGGTCCCCTGGGAACTGCACTGACCCTGTGCCCTGGTAACTGCTGGACTCCCCAAGGTGGCTCACAGAGCCTGAGAAGGTCCTGTTCTTCACCAGGGTCTGGGTCAAGGATTCTGTCAAAGCTGGACCAGAGTTGCGTTCATCAGTGTCAGTGGCACTGAACCCTGTTTCAGGCCCATCAGTGTTTCCGTAAGTCCTGTTGGGATGGGGTCGGGTGGAGTACTCCATTGGTCTCAAGGCCTGGTGCTCATGTGGCAGGTGGCCAGGAGGCTCTGCTTCAGGCTGGGATAAAAGTTGCAGCAAGGCGGCTGTCACGGCTGGGTTCAACTCCTGGGGGGCGCTGGAAAGATCGCCTTCAACCAGAGGGGGTGGAGGTGGCGGCGGTGGAGGTCCGGGGGGCTCAGGGGGCCTCTTCTCTGGTGGAAGAATGTGAGGAGGACATGCTGTGGAAGGGTTACTTCTTTTAAACACCATCTTAAAAATCACATGTGATTATAAACACAAACACACACACACATACACACACGCTGCCCAACATAAACAAATAGCAATACAAGTAACCAAATATATATAAAGAATAAAATCTTGGGATCAGGAAATTGCAATTTATAAATAAAATCAATTGGTTAAAATAAAACAGTTGCATTCTGAATCTAACAGCTGGTATAAAAAAGATCATATGTTTTCAAATGATTGTCCTGATTTTTGTCTGAGATTTCCTCCATTTCCTTCCTTAAGGAACTGTTCTAATATGTAGGCTGTAGGCAGCCTCCCCGCCCCTTTTTGCTGTTGGATCAAAACATTAATGAAAATAAAGTAGAAAGAAGGAAGATGAGAGGAAACAATACACATGCTGTGGTCACATTTCTAGCACAAAATCTTGCTGTACAACAGGAGACCTTGCATGGACTTAGCTAATGCATTTTACAGAACATTTGATGATATAAGGTTAACACCTGAAATAGAATTTAAAGAATATACAAGAGAGATGAAATAAAAACCTTTCATTACCGTCATGTATAAATATACACTTGCTTCTCCAAACTTCAGTCCCCTCTCCCCATAATCACATTCTGAAGAAAGGGATTAACCACCATTCTGTCATTCAGTTTCCTGTTACAATAATTATAAAGACTAAAGTAATCTATCATAATTTTCTATTTTGTTTTCCAACCTCCTGCATTTTTTCCATGCTATGAAAAAAATCACTACAGCAATGTCATGCAGAATGGGCTGCTGATAAACATGTTTATCTTGGAGACGGTGACAAAACTAAGTATTTAGAAATGTACTGAACTTATACTACACTATGTCTTTCCAAGGATCTTTTGTCTTTCTTGAACCACTCCCCACACACCCCCACCTGCTGGCTAAATTTGCCTAAGCATGGCAATCACTGTATGGTAACTACTGCCAAGGCAGGAGAGTAGGGATGTAAAACGGCGTGAGTTTGAGAACATACAAAACCAAGTACAATCAGAACAGTGCTTTTTAAGAGTTGGGAGTTACTCTGCTGAAGAAAAGGTTTCATGTTTTGGGATATCTTCCAAATGACTGATGTTTCTGTTCCCTATGGAACCATATTTTTAAATATCCATATAGTTAATTCTTTATTATCTGAGCTAGTGATATGAAAGTCATTACTCAGACAAGCCAAAATAATTTTTAGTTATAAAGTAGTTTGGTAGCATATTTACCACAATTATATTTTGCAAAGACAATCAGTAAAGTATGTATTTACTTAGCATGCAGATGAAAGCAGTCTGAAAACATAATATTATAACATTGTGTTGTGGAAGGATGAGGTCAGGTGCTATATGTAACATACAAGTGGGTGGCCAACAGTCCCAATTTGCCTGGGACTGAGTGGGTTTTCAGGTTGCCGACTTTCAGTTTTAAAACCAGGACGGAACTGAGATGAGTTGGACACCCTGTATACAGTACCCACCCAAGTTGCTTGTTGACAGATTGACTGGTTAACTAACATGCTGAAAAAGGAGAGCTAACTGGACTACAAACTCCTATAGATTTCAGAGTTTATTGCTGTCAATAGTATGTTTCTCACTACATAAGAATATCTCAGTACCAGTTATATTTAAATGTATTTTTGGACTATACATAAAATAAAACACTATGGTTATTTTTTTTTAAATATTGATGGCAAACAACTTTAAAAATGCCTAACTGTAAAAGTGATCAAAGCTAAACTTACTCTTTCAGCTATACTACTTTTCATATTTAAACTTTGCCTTTTAGTCTAGCTGTATTTCAATAGAACTACTTCTTGAGCTCAAATTCACACGTATGAGAGGATGAGAACTATCTCAAAGTAGAAAAGCAGACAGACTGTAAATGACTACTGAAGTAAATAAAACTTCTTAAAGGAGTTAAAAGATCACATTTTAAAAATCACACTATTGTAAGATCTAGTGCAAACAATATTGCCAATTCTTAACAGTCTGTACTATTGGAGGGAGGTATTAAAGAAATGTACAAATATAACTTAAAATTTTCAATTGACTCATTAGATTTCAACCATAACCCTTTCCCCATACAAGTAAAGAGTAGCTAAAGTGATAGATTTTCACCTTCTCTGGCTTATTCAGTCTGCCCTCTGGTGGAAGTGCTAATGAATAATAAAATGGCCAAGTGTGAGGCAGCCGGGGAGCAACAAGAAGAGGAGACATAGAACTGGATAATCCAGGGGTGACTAATAATTAGGAGTGGTATTTTTACTCTTCCCTAAAAAGCAAATCCAACAATTTCTGGCCACAGGCCAGGTCTTAATTTTAGTTCAATCTCACCCTTGTTGGCTCAATTATTGGGTGAATTTCTTTCAATCACTATACTATTTAATTTGAATGACTTCTTTAACGTATTTTGATTATAGCTGAATTCTGCTGGGGTGGGGAAGAAGAAGAGGGTGTGGGAGATGAGACAATGAGGCCTGCTTTAACTCTAGATTAGCTTTCTCTGTTATTCCATGTCCTAGAGTCTCTTAAAAGCAATTGGAATCAGTTATGACAGAGTAACAAAATGAATTAAAAAACACATTAAAAAGAAACATATTAAGAAAAGTACACAGGTTCTATTCTGCCTCTTCCAATAATATGGTTTCAGCTGAGACCATAGGCAGGCTTATTTAACCTCCCTGGATTGCAGTTTCCCTATTTGTAAAGTAAAGGGGTTAATTTTATTTATGTTACCTTCCAGTTTTAAAAAGACTTACATATGAAAAATAGCTTATGTATTTGTATACCAGTGAAAATAAGGCATATACTTTCTGCACCATCCTGTATGAAATGTGAATGTAGGACGACCTAAAGTTGAAGGTTAGTGTACCTCATCAGCCCTCGTGCCTCTTCTTATTCCCCAATTCATGGGGTCTTCATGGACAGCGAAAATATCCAAGGAGTTGAAAACACTTTCAGATAAGTAAACATTTTGCAAACCAGACTGTAAATCAGAATTAGAAAATTTAAACTTTTCTTTCCTCTAATAAAATTGCATGCTGTGGTCATGTCAGGTCAAGGTATAACATATTTATTTCCTTTGTTCAGATTTTTCTTTATGTAATGCTCACTTCCTAATTTGCGGTCCATTCAATTGTCTTTCAGGAGCACAGATTTTTAAAAAGCATTTTTATATGCTATTATTTTTTGGAATGGAATGTGTGGTGTTACACTTATCTACCAAGATTTCCAAATTATTCTTCAGGAGATTAACAATGGCATTTTATTAGAGTTTTCTTGACTATATCTTTCAGGCAAGACTGGTATCCCGTATCCACTACACTAGAGTAAAATCGACTATCT
Organism: Puma concolor; assembly: GCF_028749965.1. Lineage (NCBI taxonomy): Eukaryota > Metazoa > Chordata > Mammalia > Carnivora > Felidae > Puma > Puma concolor. Next base: position 40,139,249 of record NC_141680.1, on the reverse strand, counting down.
GTGCAATCTGATGATGGTTTATTTGGAATGCAGATTTTCAAGTGCTAGTACTAGTTGGCCACTATTCACACAGTAGTTCAAGATGTATCACTAGCTATGATTGTGGTTTCTTTGAGTTAGAACACAGAGGCTTTACTTACCTACCTCCTAGAAAATGGAAAAACCATCAGTATATGGAAGGTGCTTTGAGAAGCTTTGAGACTTAAATAGAAGCTGGGCAAGAAATACATCATTGGGTGCTATGTTCTCCTGTAGACTAGGTTACAGAAAACTGAAACTGAGGCCATTGATGTGAAAAAGAAAATGTTAAAGAGATTTTTAAGAGGATCAACAGCACCTGAGCTCAATGAGATTCATGACCGGTCTGTTTACCTGCTGCCTCCTCCTGTGGCATTGTGGGAGTTCTTCGGGGCCCCTGTGGCCCACTGTTCTTGTCACTGTTGTTTTCCTCCAGGCTGCCTGCTGGCTCCTGGGTTTTCATCAGCTGACTCAAAAGAACTGCCAACATATTCTGCATGTCAGCTGGTGTGCTTGAAGCCTCAGAGGTTGTCTGTTCTGCTGAAGGCTGGACCACTAGGGCAGGAGGGGCCTCCTTCAAAGACTCCTCTGGGGCCATGGGCTCTGAGTCCTGCTGCTGGGAAGTGGCTTCCGTTAGGGCACTGATGGACTGGTTCAGGGCCTCCAGCTGCTGCTGCATCTCTGGGTTGGAGTGGATGTTAAGCAGCTGTGCCATTTGAGGGATGCTTAGGTCGGTTTGGCTCTGCAGCAGATTCAGTAACACTGCCAATTCACTTTGATTCAACTGCTGTGTGATGTCACCGAGGCCTGTGGAGGAGAGACAGTGGAGCCAAAATAAGAGGATGAGGCAGGGTAAGGACCTTTGCCTTCTTCAACTGGCAAGAGCAAATTACAATATTCAGTATATGAAGCTTCATTTTGAATGTCTCATTTTTCATGCCTCACATTGTCATGACAGTTTTTCTTTAGATTTTCACTGAAAAATACAGGAACAAACTAAAACATCCCAGTATTGTGAGTAAAAGTGATTTCATTTTATCTGTATTCTTCAATGTCAGTGACTTACAACCCTTATTGTACATTAGAATTACTAGGAGAGATTGTAAAGTTCAGGTGCTTCAGTTCCCATTCCCAGATATCTGGCAATTAATTGTTCAGGAGTGTTTATTTTTATCTTTTTTAATTTTTTTTAACGTTTTATTTATTTTTGAGACAGGGAGAGACAGAGCATGAACAGGGGAGGGTCAGAGAGAGGGAGACACAGAATCCGAAACAGGCTCCAGGCTCTGAGTTGTCAGCACAGAGCCCAACGTGGGGCTCGAACTCACAGACTGAGAGATCATGACCTGAGCTGAAGTCGGCCGCTTACCCAACTGAGCCACCCAGGCGCCCCAGGAGTGTTTATTTTTAAAGCTTCCTACATGATTCTAAAGTGCAGCCAGTGTTGAAAACCACTGTTGTAGGTGAACAGGGAAGGGCAAGTGAGTCTCAGAAAGAATACCTGTAGTTCAGAAAAATTGATGGTACCACAGAACTACTTTATTATTATAATAGTTCACTATTACACAGTTTTGGATATATTTAGATCAAATATGTTCCATAGATCAGTTCCATCTATGGAACTAACTACATTTAACGACAATTGTGGTTTAAATGATCAGATTCTGGGGCACCTAGGTGGCTCAGTCAGTTAAGTGTCCGACTTTGGCTCAGGTCACGAACTTGCGGTTTGTGAGTTGGAGCCCCACGTCGGGCTCTGTGCTGATAGCTCAGAGCCTGGACCCTGCTTCGGATTCTGTGTCTCCCTCTCTCTGTTCCTGCCCCACCTCACATTCTGTCTCTCTCTCTCTCTCGAAAATGAATAAAGATTAAATGATCAGATTCTAAGAAGGTCTTTTCAAATGAAACATAAACAGGGCTCCAAATTACATGTTAGAAAACCATGTGTAAATGAACCTTAAATTTGCTTTACCTAACTTACTGATCTAACTTTACCCAATTGACTTCTTTTTTTTTTATTTAAAAAAAAAATTTTTTTTTTCAACATTTATTTATTTTTGGGACAGAGAGAGACAGAGCATGAACGGGGGAGGGGCAGAGAGAGAGGGAGACACAGAATTGGAAACAGGCTCCAGGCTCTGAGCCATCAGCCCAGAGCCCGACGCGGGGCTCGAACTCACGGAGCGCGAGATCGTGACCTGGCTGAAGTCAGACGCTTAACCGACTGCGCCACCCAGGCGCCCCTACCCAATTGACTAATTGAGATATAGTATTCCCTCTTTCTGGAAAGAAAAATAATCCATTGTAGACTTTCTAAATCCCATATATAAACTTGGTTTATCTCCTCCCCATAATGATGGGACATTTCTTTATTGCTTCAGTGGCTAAAAACTCAGACAGACAGACAGACACACCCTTGCACTTGATCATCAAAACCTGACCAAGTGTCTTTAATAAAAATACAAAACCTCCATCCCAGAACTGACCTACTGCATCCCCAGTCCCAGGTTCCACCTTGCCAGGAGCAGGCTGAGGTGGTGCTGGACTGCTGTTCTTCACGGGCTCAGCACTAGTCCCTGAGGTAGTTTCTTTCCGTGAGGCTTTGGATGGAGGTGGCTCTTCTATCACAACACCACTTTGTCTCTGTCGTCGCCGTTTCTTACTCCACAATTCATGGCAATCCTGCCAGTGGGGGAGGCTGCAAAAGACAAAGCAAAGGGGAAATGTGTGTGGGACTAATGACAGTGAATGAATGGAGGAAGAAGAGATTAAAATAGGAAGGCAGGGGCGCCTGGGTGACTCAGTTGGTTAAGAGGCCGACTTCAGCTCAGGTCATGATCTCACAGTCCGTGAGTTTGAGCCTCGCGTCAGGCTCTGTGCTGATAGCTCAGAGCCTGGAGCCTGCTTTCGATTCTGTGTCTCCCTCTCTCTCTGCCCTTCCCCTGCTCATGCTCTGTCTCTCTCTGTCTCAAAAATAAATAACAACATTAAAAAAAAATAGGAAGGCAAAGAGCTGAGGGAAATGGAAAGAATAACATAAAAATAACCAGAAATATTAGTAAACAGATAGTAGCAATGTAAAAGGAATCATGGCATATGGTAGTCTGAGGAAATAAAAGACCAACAGATTTCTACAGTGAGAAATGAGACTCTTGCTAATATCAGAGTCACACCTACTATATAAACAACTACATTCCAATCAAAGAGTTAAGTCTGATAACTGTTCTTGCTGTGCATAACAAGAATAAAGAAGAACTTTATTGGTCAAGTTTCAGTTTGGAATAGATAGGACAGAGATGACTAGCCTATTAATATCTACAAAAGTCCAGGCAAGGTGGTGAACCACTTAAGCAGTGTATAATTAAATCACCTTTGTGTAAAATCAATTTATGGGTTATTTGGTCTTTGAGGACCAAAAAATAGGTTCTTTCTTCTTTCTACCCATGGAATTTCCATGACTCAGTATTTTCATTTGTGGAGTTTATTAGTATATTTTAATATATTTAATATATTTTCACATTTCCTCATACTCAATAATGCAAACAGTCCCGGAAAGTAAAATCTTATTATAATAAAGACTACTAGAGCCAAAATCTCTCTATAATAAGAGCTCCCAAATTTTAGTAAAAAGCTTATGTATTTCAAGCCAAAATTCAACGTATCAAAATTCTAGTGCAGTAAATGAGTTTGGACATTTCTTTGGAACAATCAGATTTGTGGTTACTACCCGTTCGTCTTTAAATACTGTGTATTTAAGATACACAGTTTCTCTATGTAAGAAAAAAATACCCAAAAACTCTGACATGAAAACTATAATGCTGTCAGTCATACAATGTCACATTATTGGCCAAATGTGAAACATGAGAGTAAAACTTCAGAAGATCCTATAGAATACAGAAAATGCATAAGATTCTGATGAAAGAGAGACACGTTCAAAGATATTTTCAACATCAAATAATTCAGGACATATGACCCAATAGTAACAAGCTATTTAAAATTAGAACTGCCCTTGCCAAGTGTGGGATATACATGGTCACCACAGACATGGGGGATTCAAGCAAATGGAACAGGTAAGAGCAAAAACTAGAAGGAATACTTTAAAGAGGCTGTATGTACAGGGCAATAAATAGTTTGAGTCAAATTAGAACAAATATCGTATCTAAATGTATTCCTTGTTTAAAAACATTAAGCAATAAAACCTCTTATCAATCATAATACTCAAGGGCACCTCTCCATTTGGGACTCAGCCATTTGCAGTTCCTTCTAAAAACCTATTATTTTGAGCTACACATCTCCTAAGGTTTAGTGGGGGGTTTAGGATCACTACTTGGCCACCAGCACTTACTCTGGAGGATCCATTTTGCTGAGCTCAACATCTTTAAGGAAGTCACTCTGTAGAGTCTGTTCAGCTGTGCAACGTTTGCTAGGATCTAGTGTCAGCATGTGGTCCAGTAAATCAAGTGCTGCCGAAGGAATGCTGTGGAAAGGAAGAAAGAACAAGTTCACAATGACCCCATAGTTCTTAAACCTATAACCTTAGGTCAAAGGTCTCTGAATTTCCACCTCCATGTAAAACTGTGGAAAAGGAACTAAAAGCTGGCTAAACAAGCAAGCAGATCTGCTGCCACAGAGGATTTATGCAATGCTATATAATACAAGTAAAAAACATGAAGCCAGCAGTTCCATTCTCTTTTTATTATGGAAATATCAAAAGGACTATGAGAAAATTTATATATTCCTCACAATAAAATGATTTATTTTTTCATCTAAAGCCTTCATAAGAGAAAATTACAACAAAACTATGATAAAATTCATACTGTTCAAAAAAAAATGTTTTCCTATGGTGTGCTGCCATAAGTTGGAACAACACTAACTCCCTAAGCTAGGAAAGTCAAGTCTAAACTCCAGCCAAACACAGAAACCAGATGTACATTTTTGCCAAACTCACAAAGAGAATTCTTCTCGCAGACGCCTTCTATATTGCTTCTTCGGTTTCATGGTATTGAAGTAGGGCAGCTTGATAACATCAGGCCACACAGCTGGACAAGGGCTACCACAGAGTCGACTGAAAACAAAGCAAAAAGCCAAAACAAGAAGTAAATGAGTCAGCATTGTGAATTCTGGAGATTACAGAAGCAGAAATTATTACCTCCCGAGGTCTGGGGAATCTTAGCTTATTAAATTAGAGCGCATGCAGAAAGGTAAAACCTGACCTCACTGCTTTAAGGACAGAAGGAATAGGACAGAAAGAGCTGGTTACAAGATAATGAAGAGAAAATACTGGCAAAATAGTCCAAAATGATGCATATACTTGATTTTGTAAAACATGTTTTTAAACCTCCATAAAGGTTTTCATTATCAATTATGTTCTGTTCAGTTAGTATTAATTTCAAAGTGCTGAGCTGGTCATATAATGTTCCTATAGGGAAAATTAGCAGAAGAGAGCCTAAAAATTTTGATAGAAAATTGAATTTAATGCACAATAATGAGTTATACACCACCTTTAAAGAAGTCTACATTAGCCTGTTGTATTCTTCTCTTTACTTATATTGATTAAAACAACCCCAGTCCTTCCCCAAATCCTCTAGTTTAGGTTCTATTTTATAATTATCTGTTTACATGCTGTATCACTTACTAAACTTTGAGCTCTCTGAAAGCAGGGACCTATCTTACTTACCTCTAAACCTTAAAGTTTAACAAAAAAAGGAATTTGTTATGGAACAGGCTTAATAAATGTTTGCTGAATACAGCTCATCTTAATCTAACCTAAGAATAAAACAGCTACCTTGAAAATGACATGCTTTTATATGAAGAACTAATAAAAAATATGCAAAGACCTAAAAAGTCTAAAAAGGGGGAACCTAAAAACTAAGACCCTTAGTAAGACCTAAAAAGGAGGAATATAATTTCTTTACATATATAGCCCATGATAAAATATGTGGTAAATCTGACTGAGAATATACTTGGATATATACTGACTTGAGAATACTTGGATATAAGCATAAAGTCAACTTTTAGTAGAATGACTGAAAAGTACTAGAAATTAGAGGATGAAATGACCTATCACACCTGGGCACTCAGAACACATGCATAGCTGTACCTGATCAGTTCTAGCTGAGCCAGTTCCAGATTGGCTTGAAAAATAGGCTTCTTTGTGAACAGTTCCCCAAGGATGCATCTAGAAAGAGTAAAATTGAAAGGTCAGGAGAGAAATCCCCGGAGCCTAAAGTGTGTCTCAAAAAATTTTTATAGTATATCTGGCAGAATTTGATATTACATGTTGTAAATAAGCCCCAAATTGCAGTGTCTGAATTTTGTAAAAGAAAATATTTCTTGGGGCGCCTGGGTGGCTCAGTCGGTTGAGCAGCCGACTTCAGCTCAGGTCATGATCTCGTGGTTCGGGAGTTCGAGCCCCGCGTCGGGCTCTGTGCTGACAGCTCAGAGCCTGGAGCCTGCTTCAGATTCTGTGTCTCCCTCTCTCTGCCCCTTCCCTGCTCATGCTCTGTCTCTCTGTCTCTCAAAGATGAATAAATGTTAAAAAATAAAATAAAATAAAATAAAATAAATTAAAAAAAAAGAAAATATTTCTTGTGGTGAGAATAGACAGTATTAAGAATTTAAATTTGCCAGGCGATCAAACTTTTACCATCTATAAAGGACGGTCTACAAGCAAAGAAAATGAGTCAGAGTCCTTTTCTACCAATTCCATTGTAAATTAAGGAAATAAACACTAAAAAACCCACACTTCAATTTTACAAGGATGCTCAGCAGTTCCTATAAAGAGATTAGCTTTTTCCATTCGTTTGCTCTGTAGAATGTGCAATATACTATAGCCCTCTTGGCACTGTATTTGTAAAGAAGCATTTATTGTCATCACCCAGAATCAGTTTCAATAGGACTTTCAAATACATTATGCTTAAATGCTTTTTCCATTTTGCAAATGCCTTCCAAAATAATACATATTTACAAAGTCCCCAGGTATGTCTCCACAAATTACTTAATTACAAAAGGAAATCTAGTAACTATTTAGTGGGAAAAAAAAGACAACACCTTAACTGAGTGAACAAAATTAACATCATCAATAAGAACGAAACAGGGTTCATTTAAGTATAAATGTGATACCTTGAAAAGAACACTTATGCAATATTCCAGCCAAAACTTCATAATATGAACCTATATAGTAGCTGGTCTGTCCTTCAAAATGTAAGTGTCGGAGCATCTGGGAGTCTCAGTCAGTTAAGCATCTGACTCTGGCTCAGGTCATGATCTCTCATTCGTGAATTTGAGCCCTGGACTGGGCTTTCTGCCCTCAGCATTGAGCCCACTTTGGATCCTCTGTCTCCTTCTCTCTCTGCCCCTCCCCCACTCATGTTCTCTCCCTGTCTCAAAAATAAATAAACATTAAATAAATAAATAAACAAACATTAAAAAAATATATCGAATCTCAAGTTGGTTAAACGTCCAACTTTGACTCAGGTCATGATCTCACAGTTTGTGGGTTTGAGCCCCACATCAGGCTCTGTGCTGACAGCTTGGAGCCTAGAGCCTGCTTAGGATTCCGTGTGTGTGTGTGTCTCTTTCTCTCTCTCTGCTCCTCCCCCCCCTCAAAAAATAAATAAAACATTTAAAAAATTTTATGTATATACATGAAAGACAAAGGTTAAGGAACTATTTCAGAGTAAAGAATGAGAACTAAATGTAATACATGATACTGGATCAAATCCTTTATCAGGTGAGGTATTGTTTCCAGGATGTTATTAGGGTACTGAAAAAGTAAGAACATGGAATGTAAGCTAAACTACTTTAAAATATAGTGTATCATTGTTAAATTTCCTGAATTTGATAATGCTACTGTGATTTTATATAAGAATATCTTTGTTCTTAAGAAATGTACATTAAAGGGGAGCCTGGGTGGCTCAGTCAGTTAAGCATCCGACTTCAGCTCAGGTCATGATCTCACAGTTCGTGAGTTCAAGCCCCACATTGGGCTCTATGCTGACAGCTCAGAGCCTGGAGCCTGCTTCAGACTCTATGTCTACCTCTCTGTCCCTCTCCGCACATGCTCTCTCTCTCAAAAATGAATACGCATTAAAAAAAAAAGAAATGTACATTAAATATTAAATGGTAAGGAGGATGACATGTACAACTACTTTCAATAGTTCTGGAAAAAAGATGTGTGCATATACACAATTTTATTCTATTTATATACTTTATGTTGTATGATATAAATACACATACATAAACATATGAATATAAAAAGCAAATGTGGCAAGATGCTAAATTTTAGTGAATCTAACATGAATAAATCTCAAAATAATTATGCTGAGTAAAAGATGCAAAAGGGAAAAAAGAACGAACATATACTGTATGATTCCATTTGTATAAAATTCCAGAAATGGAAATCAATTTATAGTGATAGAAAGCAGAACAGTTGTTGCCTAGGATAGTGTGGGACAGAAGAGAGAGATTACAAAGGAACACATGGAAACTTTTGTCTTGGTTGTGGTGATGGTTTCACTAGTGTATACAATATGCCAAAACTTCAATTGTACATTTTAAACATATGCAGCTTATTGCATACCTCAATTGAAAGATTAAAAAATTTTAATGAATATGGATAAAAGCTATACTAACGTTCTTTGTCCTTTTTAGTAACTCTTGTATATTTGAAATTATATCAAAATAAATCTATTTACTTAATTTAGTTAGTTAGTTTTAATTTTAATTCCAGTTAGTTAACATACAGTGTTATTATATTAGTTTCTGGTGTACAATATAGTAATTCAACAGTTCCATACATCACCCAGTGCTTATCACAAGTGCACTCCTTAATTTCAATCACCTATTTAACCCATCCCCCCATATCAAGATAAATTTAAAACAAATGTAAAAAATTACATGACTACTCTGTACTTTTTTGTATGCCTAAAATATTTTGTTTTTTGAAAAGTAAGAAAACAAATGGACAAAGAATCTCTTCTCTGGCCTATGCTTTGAAATTAGATTTGCTAATACAAAAGCAGTATTTATAGTTTTACTTTGAAATTCTTTAGCTTGACTAAATTTGAGAAGCAAAACAAAGCTAGTTTTTAAAGTTATTAGCACCTTTCTATTAGCATTTGTTAATCTCAAATGACAAATTCTCACTTCCATATTCACTCAAATCTTATCCAGAAATAGAAAAGTAAAAGTCAAGTTTAATTCTGTTTCCAACATAAACTGCTAAATCAAATTCCAAATACAGTGTTGTCACAACTGATAAAATAAGCAGAAAGAAAAACAAACCAACCAACCCAGGTGGGTTTTCAGAATCTAGACATAATTCGTTGTACCAGTCTTTCTAGTTTCTCCTTCAGAGAGAATTCCACGCACCAAAGTAGCAAGCTCACATCAAGAGTCTAGCAAAATCTCAATTCAATGAAGTTACTGGGCTTTATTTAAAGCCTAATCTTCTATAATTTTAATTTCCAAGTTGTGTTTTGGTGTTTCATTTCAGTTCTAGTTCTTTGGTGGGGAAGATATTATTATGTAATCAATACTTTGCTACTACACTGAGGTGGCAGGTTGCACACACTGAAATAATAGTACCAACAGAGCTATGAACTTTCCCTGTGTATCTTAATGGGGCGTTAACTTTAGAGCCTAGTTGTGACAATTTAAATGCTAATACTGTTAAAGCAAATAGTCCAGAACACAAACATACCCAGCTTGAATCAGTAAAATTTAACTAAAGCTTCATTTCAATTGGGGAGGCTACCAATGAAATTATGCTCTCCTTTTCTTTGACCCTTTTGAATTTTGAAATAAAACCCCTGCAGTTTTAAAGACTAACATTAATAGAGGAGGGAATGAATGGGAAAAAGTGATAAGCTCCACTGGCAAGTATATGTCAGAATCTTAAGGTATGCAGGTCAAGGACAGAGTGTGTATGCATAAATCATACAGTATCAGAAACAACGAACATGGCCCATTTAAAATGTCTATGTTCCTAATACACAGACTATCGTCTCTAAGTATTATTTTCCACTAAAAGGAATGGCTGATTTCAGGTCTAGGGCAGGAAATGAATAGGATGAGCCTGGAACCAGCAAACAAGGAAGGCTATCAAACACTATAGTTGTGTGGAAAGGACCCACTAAACTCCCTCCCACTGGTCAAAGATTGAAAAATGTGAATAGGAATAAGATGATAACCGTAACGGATTAAAACATATAAAACATGTTTAAATCCATGAGTTCATAATGAAACTAAAAAAACAGAAACAAACAAACAAAAAAAACCCACCCCAAACCCTCTCTTTGGTCATCTTTGAAGGATACTAGGAAACTACCTCATTACACTGAAAACTGGTGAGTAAAACGAGAGTTAAAGCTTTATATCTAACTTTTTCTATGTGGCTCGTACCTAGGGTTAGTAAAGTAAATGTTATCTTTATTCCAGGAAGGAATAATATAATTAGAATATCACCATCACAAACAATCACAAATGAATAAGTGAAGGTGGATCATTAATAGCTGACATTTCAAAAAGAGATTGTATATTATGTAAAGTGGGGCATGTGTGTGTGTACGTGCGTGCATGTGTATGTGTAAATCTGCCCTGTTAGGGATGAATATTTTATCAAGCATTGTTTAGAACTGCCTGTATAATATGATAATAAAAGCAAACTAATGTTTTATTGCTTTTAACTTGTCTACAGATAACATACCTAGTTCTTGACTATACTCTGGGCAGAGGCTCCTATTGCCACCTACCCCCAACTTTGATGTATCATTAACTATAAACTTCCAGAGGTACTCAAAACCACCTGTGAAGTAATTTCAGGGTCAGTGGATAATTGGAAATCAAACATAAATTCACCTACAATTTACAGGAAATAAAAGGGATAGAAAACCATGCTAAAACAACAAAAAACACAGTGAAGATGCAATCAACAAAATTCAGACTGTGGGAACAGACAAAAATGACACAGTTTCTACTAAGGAAATTACTGGGGGTGGGGGGAGGGTGGCGGGGACCTCAAGAGAAATGGAAGGAGAAGCTACAATTAAAAGACTTGAGATAATCAACTGCAATCTATGGACTTTATTTGAATGTATTTGGATCTGAATTCAAATGATGTTAAAAAAAAAAAAAAAAAAGACGTTTTGAGGAAATGTTTTAAAAAACGTGTGGGGCGCCTGGGTGGCGCAGTCGGTTAAGCGTCCGACTTCAGCCAGGTCACGATCTCGCGGTCCGTGAGTTTGAGCCCCGCGTCAGGCTCTGGGCTGATGGCTCGGAGCCTGGAGCCTGTTTCCGATTCTGTGTCTCCCTCTCTCTCTGCCCCTCCCCCGTTCATGCTCTGTCTCTCTCTGTCCCAAAAATAAATAAAAAACGTTGAAAAAAAAAAAATTTTTAAAACGTGTCTCAGGGCACCTGGGTAGCTCAGCTGGTTAAGCATCCGACTTTGGCTCAGGTCATGATCTCAGTTTGTGGGTTCAAGCCCCGTGATGGGCTCTGTGCTGACAGCTCAGAGCCTGGAGCGTGCTTCAGATTCTGTGTGTCTCTGTCTCTCTGCCCCTCCCCTGCTTGCTCCCTTTCTCCCTCCCCCTCTCTCTCAAAAATAAATAAATAAAAATTAAGAAAAAAACAAAAAGAAAAACATGTTGTCTCCAAAAATAAATGAATATCTAAATAAAAATTTAAAGAAGATTAGGAAACATTCAACAGATTTCCCTGAATTCTAGCTAAAAGTTTATACCCATCCTTTCAAACTTAAAGAAAAGCTACAAAAGCCAATGTAGAGAGAAAACAGATACCAGTTCAATAATACATAAATTATAAACAAAAGAAAAAGCACAGAGGCTTACCCACAGCTCCAAACATCAATAGCTGGTGTGTAACGCTCCTCTCCCAGCAGAAGTTCTGGAGGTCGATACCACAGGGTGATGACTTTGTTTGTATAAGGGCGACTGAAATGTAAAAAGTAACCATGACATAAATTTACAACGGCTTCTGATGAAAAAATACTTATAAAATTAAATGCAAAGAGGAATAGCTGCCAATTGAAAATGGGATTGTCAAAACAGCTCCCTAACAATCTAATAGTTCAAAAGTAAACTGGAGGAGTAAGAGATGAAAAAATAACTTCCATTCTAATTTGGGTTGATTTATTTCAGTCTGAGGCTGATTCAAGAATTTAGACAGAATCTACTATCTAAAATCTAGGTGGTAACATATTTAGAAAATTAGGGAATTCTGAAAGTTACTGCAACTTGCAATGATGAATGCCTCACCTCTCTTCAGAGTTATAGAGTCGAGCAAGTCCAAAATCTGCTAGTTTGATTTGTCCACTGTAAAACAAAAAAACAATTTATTTTTATAAGTAACAGTAGTGGCTTCCTAATTAAATCTAAACAGTCAAGCACAAGTTTAGGAGTTAAAGGAATTTTAACATCTGCTATCTTAGTTCTACTCTTAATGGTCACACATCCAGATTAAACCTCTTTTGACTACCCCAGTTTACAAATACTTAAGGTTTTCTTTAAAAAAAAAATTTTTTTTAATGTTTATTTTTGACAGAGAAAGAGAGAGAGAGAGAGAGAGAGAGAGAGAGAGAGAGAGAGAGAAACAGAGCATGAGTGGGGGAGGGGCAAAGAGAGAGGGAGACACAGAATCCGAAGCAGGCTCCAGGCTCTGAGCTGTCAGCACAGAGCCCGATGCAGGGCTCGAACCCACAGACCGCGAGATCATGACCTGAGCCGAAGTCCGATGCTCAACCAACTGAGCCACCCAGGCTCCCCTAAGGTTTTCTTTTTAGACTACTACTGTATTTTTGGATTTGACTCCTTAACTAAATATTCCTTTTATTTCTTGGCAAACAACAGTTGCTAAAACCTGCTAGGTTAGGGGCATGTGGGTGGCTCAGTCCATTAAGCATCCAACTTTGGCTCAGTCATGATCTCACAGTTCATGAATTCGAGCCCCACCTCAGGTTCTGTGCTGACAGTGTGCAGCCTGTTTCATATTCTCTCTCTTGCTCTCTCTCTGCACCCCCCACTTGTGCTCTCTCTCAAAATAAACAAACAAAAAAAACCCTGCTAGATTAAATACTTGTTGGGGAAAGAAGGAATGAGCTGTTCTAACTTAATGATAAACCTTGATCAATTCTGGCTTGAAGACACTAGCTATACAAAACACATTACAGGGGCACCTGGGTGGCTCAGTCGGTTGAGCGTTCAACTCTTGATTTCAGCTCAGGTCATGATCTCACGGTTCGTGAGATTGTTTTGTGAGACTGAATGCCAGGTCGGGCTCTGTGCTGATGGCATGAACCCTGCTTGGGATTCTCTCTCTCCCCCTCTCTCTCTGCCCCTCCTTGATGCAGGGCTCAATCCCACAAACCATGAGATCATGACCTGAGCAGAAAGTAAAAGTTGGCCACTCAACCGAGCCCCCCAGGTGCCCCTAACAGATTTTTTCAAACCAGGAACATGGCTTTGATCTGAGCACACAATTTTTATGACGAATGAGGTCCTTTTACCAACATATTGCCATCATTTCCTGTATCATAAAGATAAATAACTATGATCTTACAGGGGTTCTCAAACTTTCATATGAAATAAGAATCACATGGAAAGCTTATTAAAAGTTTCCTGGGATGTCTGGCTCAGTCAGTTGAGCATCCAACTTTGGCTCAGGTCATGATCTCATAGTTTGTGAGTTTGGGCCCCACCTCAGACTTGCTGCTGTCAGTGCAGAGCCACCTTTGGATCCTGTCCCCTTCTCTCTCTGCCCTTCCCCCACTCGTGCTTGCTCACTCTCCCTCTCAAAAATAAATAAATATTAAAAAAAAAAAAAAAGTTTCCTGGGCCTCATTCCCAGAGATGCCGATTCAGCAGGTCATAGCTCATGAACTCACATTTCTAACAAGCCCATAGATGATGCCAATGCATCTATGGGTCTGAGAACCACACTTTTGAGAACCATCCCATAAAAGGCTCACACCCATGTTTCACTCTGCTAAATATTCTTTGATAGTGATGTTAAGTAATATTTTAATAAACTATAACACAAAATGTCAGAAAACTTAAAATTCTTAACTATTTTGGATTAATCATATTTACCTAAATTCTTGTATAGCCTATTTATTCACATTTACCACTTGTGTTCCTTCTTGGGGAATGTAAGCCAGCTCACTCTTTTTTTTAAGGTACTGGAGATACCTCAGGTACCTGACAGCTGAGATCAGGCATTCAAGTGAGATAGAAAAAAGAGGCTATGGCAGGAGGTGCTCCTCAAAGTTAAAACCAAGTAACTACTAGCAACAAAATTTTACATTACAGAAACCCTTATCATTCCTGGTAAAGATTATTGGCACCGTATCCACTTGCCCCAAACATCATTACATTTTTAAGTTGAAATGAATAAAAAGCAAAAAGCAAAGGACTAGCTGACTTGAGCCCTATATTGAGACAAAAAGAGTTCCTCAAATTTCTCAGCATCCTCACTCTTGAGAACCTGAGATGATCCAAGACTGAAGCACAGTGAAGTGAAGCACACTCTTTAAAATGGACTATAGGAAGCACATAGGACTATAAAATGACAGCAAATAGTTATGCAAGTTAGGCTAAATCTAAACGTCACTGAGAACCTAGCATATTTCCTAATCTATCCCCTCCCCTCTCAGTAAATGACCTTCTTCACTGAAAACAAAAATCATCAGGTAGGAGCTACTTAACATCCTTTTACCTGTATAACCTTAATTGCATCTATAGCTCTCCTTTTTCTTTCCTTTCAGTTACAGAAAAAAATGTGTCAATCTCTCTTGTTGAAGGATAATCAACACTTATACTTGTGACCACTATCACCTGTGACCTTGATTTCATTTCTTCTAGAACCTTGTTCCTTTAAGTTATTTTAGTTTTTTCTTGAATCTTCAACTTCTCCCTATTGATTTTTTTCTCTTAGTATTTATATATGCTTAAACCTCTGCATCCTTAAATTAAAAATTAAAGACCTTCCTACCAGCACCTTCCCATTAACTGTGCTACCCACCAATTTGCCCCACAATGTCAATGCTGACCTTTTAATTTTCAGATTCCTTCTTATGTCTTATAATCTGTCTGCATCACCTGACATCTATGACTATTCACTTCTTAAACCTGTCTAATTTACATTCATAATATTTCCTTATTTCCTTCATATCTGACCATTCCCTTAGGTTCCATCTTCTGACACCTTTTCTCTGCTTGCTAACTCCTGAACTACATTGCTAGTTTGGAACTTCAATGTGACCATATGCCTATTAGTCAGATATCACTATCCTAGATGTGCAACAGCCATATCCAAACGGGATTTACTCTTCACTCATCTATCCTGCTCTTCCTTCTATATTCCCTATATTGACCATTATACCACTCATCTAGTTAGTTTCTTAAGGTAGAAGTCTGGGAGTTAAAGTACTTTTGGGGCGCCTGGGTGGCGCAGTCGGTTAAGCGTCCGACTTCAGCCAGGTCACGATCTCGCGGTCCGTGAGTTCGAGCCCCGTGCCGGGCTCTGGGCTGATGGCTCAGAGCCTGGAGCCTGTTTCCGATTCTGTGTCTCCCTCTCTCTCTGCCCCTCGCCCGTTCATGCTCTGTCTCTCTCTGTCCCAAAAATAAATAAACGTTGAAAAAAAAAAAATTTTAAAGTACTTTCATTCATTCTCCAACATTTGTTCACTCACCAAAATCTACTCATTCACAAAATTTATCCTGTCCATCTCTATTAGCAAGGAATTGGTTAGTTTAAGCACTGACCATTTCTTATGGTGTTTTTAATAGGTGTTCTTTTTATAATGTTCTTCCTACCTCCAGTCTATATATACCCTATTAGAGTGACCATTTAGTGTTTCTTCTAAAAGAGAAGACTAATTGTGTCTCTCTACCATCTAAAATAAGTTGGTCTCATTTATACTTGTGTAATAAAGATATAATGAACACCATGGAGCCCAAGTGCTCTCCTCTCTCTCTTATCAATTGCTCTTGCTTCCTTGTCCAGCTGAGGGCTCCTTACCATTTTCTCCAGGCCATCTCACCCAGAATTCTCTGTGTAGACAGAGCTAAATGGGCAAGATTAGAGGCTGGATGGATCAGATTAGACCATGAGACTCCTGCATCCTGCTTAGTAACCTCAGGAGGAAATTCAGTTTAATCTAGAACCTTATCAGCTTCCTGAATATAAGAAGACAGGGAGGGGCTTAACCCACTAGAAAGGACACCAAGTAGGACTGCAGTCATTCCCTGGCCTGAGACATCCCTCCCCACCATGGAAGAACAAATCGAACAAAAAAAAGTATATGCTATAGTCCAGATAGCTGTAAGCTAATAGTCATCATCATTAAATTCTTGAAGCATTATCACTATGGATGTAGATTAACCAAGCCCAGTTTTAATGAAAATTATGGGTCACAGAGATAGTGACAGAAAGGAATACTCTTTTTAACATGATGTTTTGTCTCAAAAGGTATTTAAGTACAAAATATATAAAATAAATATATGCATTATATAAAATAATTTAAAATATGCACTAACTGTATAACTTAAAAAAAATAGCCAACCAAATTAACTGTATAACCACACCAGCACCATTCAATCATTGTCACCTATAGACAGTATAAACTCCTCAGCAAGATATACAAGATCCTTAAATTCGCTCCTTACAACTGTCCGGCTTCATCTCCCCATTATGAGCTTCACTCTTCTTGCCCTAGCAATACCTACCTGTTTACATTTTCCCACATATAACATGTTATTTTCACATTTATGTGCTTTTGCCCATGCAATTTCTTTTGCTTAGAAATTTAATCCTCTGTTGTTAGACTTTCTGATAAATTCCTATCCATTCCTCAAGATTCCACCTTCCCAGATGCTCCCAAATTCAAGGGGTTTAGAGGTGCCTGGCTGCTTCAGCTGATAGAGCATTTGACTCTTCATCTTGGGGTTGTGAGCTCAAGCCCCACAATGGGTGTAGACATTATGTAAAAAAGGCAGGGGGGCTTAGTAACTGTTTACTGGATTGAGCAATTTATTTGTTTAGCTCCCCTATAAACTCTGAGCTTTCCAGTGACCAACTATCCCATATGGGACTTTCGATGCTAAAACCAGGACAGGGGTACCTGGCTAGCTCAGCTGGTGGAGCATGCAACTCTTGATCTCAGTGTTGTGGGTCTGAGCCTCACAATGGGTGTAGAAATTACTTAAAAATAAAAAACTTTAAAGAAAAAAAACAAAAATAAAAAATAAAACTAGAACAGTCCCTGGGCAACTCTGGATGGTTGATCACCTCACTTCACAAAGATGTGAAATAGGTCATATCACTCTACATCTCTATCTAATTTTTGCCAAATATAATTAAATAGAAATGTTTAAAAGAGTGGGTGAATCACGCAAAGATAGCTATAAACAGCCCAAATGCCAAAAGAACCAAACACTGGTATGATTTCAATAGTATCAGATTTGCTTTTTATTCCTCAACTGGTAGGGCTATTTACCAAAGACTAATGTGCATAATACATACACCTGATATCATCAATATAGTTTAGACAAATAGCCAGAGAAGAAGAAAGCAGATGATAAAAACTTCTGAGGATTTAACACTGTTCATCACCAAATCCCTGTCTGTCTATGCTATTAAAACCTGGGAGTAAGTGCTCAGCAGAGAGGTCAACCACCAGCTACACCTGTGTTTACTCTGAAATTTGATACTGAAAAAGTCTCAACAGCAGCTAAAAAAGCAGGCATGTTTCTCCTCACTAAACAAGTGAGAATTTCACTGAGAACTCAATGTGTGTTTTAATTTTCCAGGACCACAGTAATATTTACTAGCTATGGCAAAAAGCTCTCTGAATACTCCTGTAGTGATGTAAGTGGTTCCCTAAAATGTTTGCAATTTAAAAAGCTTTACAATCCTACCTCTGTTAATTCCTTACCAACACTGAGTCTAAAGGCTCTGCTATCAGAGTACCCCAATCATAAGTTATTCCTACAGTACAAACATCAGTTGTATGTAAATGCAAAAAACTACATCACTGGGTCTACCTATCATCAATTAACTAGCTGAAACTAAATGGGTCAGAAAAGAGGGAGAAAATGCCTCATTTGGTTACTATGTTACCTGTTGTTCAGCAAAATGTTAGAACACTTAATATCCCGATGCAGGAAATTCTTTTTGTGACAGTAATCCAATCCTTCCATTAGCTGTTTCATGAATGACTTGATATGGTCCTCAGAAAAGTGCACCAAACCAGATTCTAGCAGTCCCATTAAGTCATGGTCCATATACTCAAATACAAGGTAAAAGGCACCTACACAAAAATGAAAGAAAAAATTAAAAACAAGAGGAAAAGGATGCTGAAATGACAATGCCTCAAATTTCACTATTATTTTGGAGTGGACCATAAGGTTCTTTGAAGCAATTGCTTCATTTTACAGATAAAGGAACTGAAACTCAGAGTACTTGAATAACTTGCCCTTTCTAATAATAACAGAACTACTTATCTGAATCACTCTTCAGACTCCTAACCCAGTGCTCTTTGGACTATTTACTTCTGAAGGAGGACAACTGTCCCGATATCAAGCTGTATTATTAATCTTTTACAATCTAAGTCAGTTGGCAAATTACAGGCCTTGGGTCAAATCCAGTCTGCTGTTTGTCACTGTAAATAAAGCTTTATTTGTAACACACAACCATGCCCATTTGTTACAATGCCATCACTGTCTATGGCTACTGTGTAAGTCTTTACCTTAGTTATATTTAATAGGACTCATAATATGCCAGGGACAGCACAGTATATGTAGTATAAATTATTAGTGAAATTTATAGTATTTAAGAACTGAAAGAAAAGTGAGCCATCTAATTAAACTCCCTAAATTTAAAAGTAAATTAAAGAAGAAGCATGCTAAGAGAACTGTAAAAGATTTGAAATCCATGCTATCTTTCTCCACTTTAGCAGGGTGTGTGACAGAGGCAAATATCGTAACATAAAAAATACCAGACCTAGTTAGACAATTACGTATCCAATCTAAAATTCTGTCTCTTAACAGCATAAAGGCAAGGATTCTTAATCTAGTACACAGAAATCAAGGACTCTTTGAACTCCCTGAAACAGTATGCAATATTTTAAATGTATTTTTTTAAAGCGTGGACCCGTAAGATGTTTAAAGAGGTCCATACCCCCCAAAAGTTAAGAACCACTGCATTAAAGGAATATCTTAGATTTAGTTAAGAGTTCATACAAATTAACAAGTAAAACACTAAAACTGCAAAAGTAGACAAAACACACAAAAAGACAACTCAAAGAAGAGAAAGTAAGTAAAACTGATAAACATGGAAAAAGAACTCAGAAGTAATAGAAGGAATGCAATCCAAAATAACGATAGGATACTTCACCTATCAAAATGACAATTTTTTAAAAAGATATACTCAGGGACACCTGGGTGGCTCAGTTGGTTGGGCATCTGACTCTTTATTTCAGCCCTGGATCATGATCTCATACTTCATGGGTTCTAGCCCCATGTCAGGCTCAATGCTGTTAGTGCAGCCTGCTTGGGATTCTCTCTCTCCCTCTCCCTGCACCTCCCTTGCTTGCATGTGCACACGCTCTCTCTCAAAATAGATAAATAAACTTAAAAAAATAAAATAAAAAGATACACTCAATGTGAGGGAGGATAAAGTGGGATGGGCACTCACTGGTGGATATAAATTATTACTATCTTAAAAGTAATCTAACATTAAATATAGAAATCTGCCTGGCTCATTTGAAAGAACATGTGACTCTTGTCCACAACTCTTGTTCACAACTCTCAGGGTTGTGAGTTCAAGTCCCACGTTGGGTGTAGAGATTATTTAAAAAAAAAAAAAAAATTGCTTCAACCAGATAATTCTACTTCTAAGAAACTATACTAAGAAACTTCTAAGAAATAAATCAAGGGGTGCCTAGGTGGCTCAGTTGGTTGAGTGTAAAACTCTTGATTTCAGCTCAGCTCATGATTCCAAAGTTGGGGGATGAAGCCCCTTGTTGGGCTCTGTGCTGAGCATGGAGGCTGCTTACGATTTATTTTCTCTCTCTCTCTCTCTCTCTCTCTTCTCGTTCTCTCCTCCCCACCCCTGCTTGCTTTCTCTCACAAAATCAATCAATCAAAACGCAAAGATTTATGGACAAAGATGCTCAATGCAGTACTACAGTACTTTTTTAAACTAGTAACTAATTGGGATGCCTGGCTGGCTCAGTCAATACAGCACGTGACTCCTGATCTCCGAGTCGTAAGTTCAAGCTTCATGTAGGGCACAGAGCTTACTTTTCTTTTCTTTTTTATGTTTATCCATTTTTGAAAGAGACAGAGAGGCAAAGAGAGAGGGAGAAGGAGGATCCAAAGTGATCCAAAGTGGGTTCCATGCTGACAGCAGAGAGCCCAGTGCGGGGCTTATACTCACAAGCCATGAGACTGTGACCCGAGCTAAGTCAGACACTCAACTGATTGAGCCCCCCAGGTGCCCCAAGGGCATAGAGCTTACTCTAAAAAAATTAATTAAATTAAATTAAAAATAAAATAAAATAAACTGGCAACTAATTGCTGAAAAGAGACTGGTGAAATAAATTTGGATTTATCCTAATGCAGTCATTAAAATGTTAATAACATGAGAAATTGCTTATGACAAGTTATAAAATACTAAATATACTTTGATCTCAGTTATGATAAAACAAGTATAATATATACAAAGTACTTAGAAAGAAATATGCTAAAATGCTAATACCATAATGGTTTTCTATGGATGATGGTAGACTGGGATGGAGTGGGAGAGAATGCCATTTTCTTTTTCTTAGACTTCCATATTTTCAATTTCTTCAAAAAAGGTATGCATTACATCCATTTATTCACTTATTTATTATTTTATGATTAAAAAATTTAAACAGTACATGGTAAACCATTTAAATAATACAGAATGGCATGGGAAAAGTAAGCTCCACTCTAGAAGCAACCAATTAATGTTTCCTTGTTTATCCTTAAAGAAATTACCTGTACATTATATTATTTTTATAATCAAAAAAGTTAAGACACATCCAGAAATACATCCAGTATTCTTAATCTATTCAGGTCTAACTTCCATAAATTTATCAAAGTACATAACACGTTACATAAGCAAAATTTCCTTTCATTTGGTTTAAAACTACTTCTACCACTTAATAAAATTAAAAACAAAACACACAAACAAAAACTGCTTCTACCAAATTTGAGAAGTGCTAACTTCCCTAGTGCTAATCTTTAATATCATTAAGGCTCTATAAATAAGCCCAGCTTACTTCATCTATTACCTTTCTAATTTTATGTGCTTTAATCACATTCTCTCTTAACATTCCAGACTATATTTACAGATGTCATTTCTTCAGTTGCCCATCTCTAAATCTTCAGATTTGCTTCAATAAAAGTAGGTTAAATGATATATACAGACCACTTCAAACATAAGTATAAATGAATAATTTTATCCCCCAAACAGAAAAAAGTTACAAATCCAGGAAAATCCAGGAAAATATATGACCTAAAGATTGTTTTAGAAATACCTGTTTGAATTCTAAACTGTGTAAGTGCAAAACTATGTAAAAATAAGAATGTATTATAAAGAATGTATTATAAATTTATAAGTAATTTATAAATTATAAAAATGTATGTTACATTATAAAATGTAAAAATGAGATTACTTAAAATTACTTAAAATGAGATTCTTAAAAATAACTAGTAAATCTAGGTTTAATTATTATAATTTGTGGGAAGAATCTTTAAAACTAATATCTTAATTCTGTTATGGATTCAGTAAAGAAGTTGGACTTTATAAAAAATTTAGTACTTAAGGGGTGCCTGGGTGGCTCAGTCGGTTGGGTGTCTGACTTAGGCTTAGGTTGTGATCTCACAGTCGGTGAGTTTGAGCCCCACATCGGGCTCTGTGCTGACAGCTCAGAGCCTGGAGCCTGCTTCAAATTCTGTGTCTCCCTCTCTCTCTGCCCCTACTCTGCTCACACTCTGACTCTCTCACTCTCAAAAATAAACAAACATAAATAAAAAATTTAAAAAAGAAAAGTAACACTTTAGAAAAAATTCAAACAGGTAAACAAGCTATGAAAGGAAAGTAAGATGTACCAATCTACTCTGTAGAAACATGGTTCCTTGCTAATACCTTTGTCCTTCTTGAAATCCAGTGCATCTTGTTTATCTGTAACAATTTCCTTCATGTTAACAACACTTCGGTGGATTAGCTGACGAAGGATTTTGATCTCACGAATGGCTGTGATCGGGAAGCCCTCCTTTTCATTATCCAGTCTCACCTTCTTTAGGGCTACCAGCTCTCCTGTTACACAACAAATTCAAACTGTTACATTATCAGCATTTTTGGCCACCATCATGAACAGGCGAAAAATGCCCAGAGTTGCTCTGAAACACAGTTAGCTTACTTTTAATGCTATATGCCAGATACTTCTATATCTTAAAAAACAAAACAAAACCCATGTTCCCTTTCTTGCCTTTGATTGTTTTTTTAAGACTTGAATTTCTTAATTCAATATTCTTTTTATTTTTAAGGACTAACCCCTTACCAAACAAAGAGCAACCTATAAATTTTACTTTTACTCTCTCTTCAATTCCTAGCAAGCCTATTATAAAATATTTACAACAGGCAACAGAAGAGGAAGGTTTTTAAACAGTAATAATTATTCTTTTGGAAATTTTTGTCTTTTAGTAACTTGTGGAAACCAATTAGAACTCAAAATTTAGTTTTGCCAAATCTACTAAATCTACATTAGTATTGCTAAATTTTTAAACTTCTGACATCTAGACTTTTGTGGTAATGTTTACCTGTGTCTTTGTCCTTGGCTTTATATACTTGGCCATAGGTTCCCTCTCCAATAATCCCAATAATGTCAAACTTGTCCACACAGCGTTTTCCCCAGTCACTTTCTGTTTGTCTTCTTTCTCCATAACGAGGACAACAAATTCTAAAAAAGGGAAAACAAAAGAACCCCCCCCCAAAACCAAAAAGTTATCATAAACACTTAAGCCTATTCAAAGAAGAAAACAATTATTTTATGATAATTTCTCTGGCCCATGAATCTTTTATGAATTTCTCCATTAAAAAGATATGAAATAAATATATAATAGTCTCTCACAATGGCTAAGACAGATTTTTTGCTTCAGGAAGGCATAATATCAAATAATAGATTTGGTGCTTACTTTCTAACCTCTCTTCAGTATTGGCTTCCTCACCTACTGAATGGTAAAGAAACCTTACATCATAGAGTTACTGTTAAAATAAAAGACTTTGGCAATAATACATGCTCAATAAACGATAACCATTTTTACTATTAAGAGAGGAATGCTGGGGTGCCTGGTTGGCCCAGTCAGTAGGCCCATGACTCAATTCCAGGGTCCTGAGTTTAAGCTCCACAGTGGGCATGGAGCCTACTTAAAGACATTTTTTTTTTTAATTTAAAAAAATTAAAAAAAAAAGAGAGAGAGGAATGGTAATAATCAGAAGATCAAATCCAGATTCCACTACATTTATGGCACAGCAATTTCTGTGGTTTAGGAAAAAACATCCCACATCTATTAAGTTTTCATTAATGTGTACATGGTTGACACACCCTGAATAAAAGGACTTTTTTCTTTTTTCTTCTTCTTAATATTCTAAGTATCAAACTCAAAAGATATAATGGGATCAACGTTCATGGTACATTTGGATTCAGGAAATTATTGTTTTTCTAAAAACACAAGTGGATATCTTACAGTGCAGATGAACAGTATCCCAGAAAGGCTTTTATCCATTAAAATAAAATTAAAAAAATATATGTCAGGTCCAATCTTTTATAATCCCACCGTGTAGGCTGTGGAAGAAAGTGTGAGATTTAGGCCCAAAGGAAAAAAGCTATAATTAAGAATAGGTCCCTCAGGCGCCTGGGTGGCTCAGTCGGGTAAGCATCCGACTTCAGCTCAGGTCATGATCTTACAGTCTGTGAGTTTGAGCCCCACGTCGGGCTCTGTGCTGACAGCTCAGGGCCTGGAGCCTGCTTCGGATTCTGTGTCTCCCTCTCTCTCTGCCCCTCCCCTGCTCATGCTCTGTCTCTCTGTGTCTCAAAAATTTTAAAAATTAAAAATTAAAAAAATTAAAAAAAATAAAAAAGAATAGGTCCCTCATGGGGCACCTGGCCGGCTGAGTCAGTGGAACAAGCAACTCTTGATCTTGTGGCTGTGAATGAGTCCCATGTTGAGTACAGAGATCACTTAAAAATAAAAACTTTAAGGGGCACCTGGGTGGCTCAGTCGGTTGAGTGTCCAACTCTTAATTTTGGCTCAAGCATGATCCCAGGGTCATGGGATCAAGCCCCGCATTGGGCTCTGCATTGATTGTGGAGCCTGCTTAAGATTCTCTCACTCTGCCCCTCTCCCCGGATCACACACACTCTCTCTCACACACACACATACACACAAGAGGACTGGAAAAAATAGGTCCTTCCAAAAACTCACTTTGGTCTCTTTTTATATGGTTGCTGAGGTGGTGTAACTGCCTTTGGTTCTGGCGAGTCTGGAGGAGATGGATCCCCACCAGGAAGCTCTGGAGGGAGAGGGAGGTCCGTGAGTAAGTGACGTGGCCTTTGTTCCTTCTCTTTCTTTACAGGTTTTGAAGGTGGAGTCTCTTTTGGACTAAACAATAGAAGAGAAGAAAAAGACCATAATTCCTTAAAACATAAGCAAATAAAACTTTTCAAAGCTTTTAAAGTCTGGCTATTAAAACATTATAAAGATTTTACTTTTAAGGGATAAAACCCTGTAATAGAACATAAGGATATGCAGTTTATCACAGTCAAAGATTTTTGGATTTCAGAAAAAGATATCCACAGTATATAAAAGAAAAAATTAAAAATTGGAGATATCACTTGTAGATCCTTTAACAAGGCTTTAACGTCCTTCCTAAGATTCTACTTGGATTTTTACTGAAATGAAATAAAATGCAAGAAGCAGGCACCTTAAATTCCCAAAGTACCATTACAATTTCTGGAGTCCCCAAATCTACTCCATATATTTTAACCAGCAAAGATTTTAAAAAGCAATGAAAAGCTCAACAATGCAACATTACCATGTTATTAAATATGTGGGCAGAACTTGGAAAAGGAAATAGTATTTTAGAATGTTCAGTAAGAATTATAGTTAAGTTGGACATCAAAATTAGTGAATATACTCACCTATTCTATTGACTTGGAAGCAAAAGGCAACCCTACCTGGCTAGCCAAAACGGATAAATAATTCTCAAACTAAAAATCTAAGGAGAAAGAGTCCAAGAAACTACTTCAGAATCATGAAAGCAGTTAGTAGCAGACTTTTCATGATAATCAACAAAACAGTCAGTGGGGAGAGGGGGGAGAAAAGAATGTCTTTTCTGGAATAGATTAGAAAAGTCAGTGTTCAGATCCAATTTTTTAACTATCTCAATTTATTTATGAGTAAAGAAATTATTTTGTGTTATTCATGTCCTTAGGAAAAATACAACATATTAATTCATGCCTACAAATAAAACCATGCTAGATAGTAAGCCTTTTCTCTTCCATCACAGTATCAGAAGGTTGAAAACAAGCTGAGAATCCTAACCACAGTAGGAGCCTCCTCTACTTTTCTGACAAGTAGTTATAAAAAAATGTATTGGGGTACCTGGGTGGCTCAGTCAGTTAAGCATCCGACTTCAGCTCAGGTCACCACCTCGTGGCGGTTCATGAGTTCGAGCCCCACATTGGTCTCTGGGCTGACAGCTCAGAGCCTGGAGCCTGCTTTGGATTCTGTGTCACCCTCTCTTTCTGTCCCTCCCCTGCTCGCACTCTTGTCTCTCTCTCTCTCTCTCTCTCTCTCTCTCTCTCTCTCTCTCTCTCTCTAAAAATAAACATTTAAAAAAATCATTAAAAAATGTATTATTTCATGAATACTTCCATAGAACTATAAAGAACAGATTTATCCCTTGTATTGCACGTGAAACACAATCTCAAAAGTACAACTTCCTACCAGTTTTCATCAGTTCAATCTCTTGTAAATCAGGCAGAATAGAGTCAAGATTAGTTCGTGTGTATCAACTAGAACTAGGGTAGTCAATGGACTACCCATGCAAAACCATCATCTGAAACTTTCTGTTAAATTACTGATAGAGACAAACACATTATTATAATTTGCACTAAGATTTTACTACCCTGGGAAAACTCTTCAGGAAGGATACAATATAGATATTTAAATTTTTCCCCAATTTTTAAGGTATTCAGAGAATGAAAATTCCTAATTTTCCAACTACTAATGTCAGAATACTCCTTATAAATTTTAATTCTTCATGATCCAGAAATAGATTACTTCTTGGTTTTGCTCCACTAGAACTGAAGGACCTCAATTTTCTCACCATCACTTCATGTAAGTTCAGTCTATTTTTTTCTTTAAGTATTTTTTTTTTAAGTTTTATTTCTTTATTTTGGGAGAGAGAGGAATGTGAGTAGGGGAGGAGCAGATAGGGAAAGAGAGAGAATCCCAAGCAGGGATTCTGCGCTGACGGTGTGGAGCCATCGCGATGTGGGGCTCGAACCCACGAACTGTGAGACCATGACCGAGCCGAAAGCAAGAGTCGGACACTTAACCGACTGAGCTACCCAGATGCCCTTCAGTCTTTATATTTAGGTCTTGTTTTCTCCAAGGTTTACTTTATAGGTTCACATTCAGTTTACTACAGTGAAAATGTGCATTGCTTCTGAAAAATTACATGTTTAGTATGTTTATTTCATCAAGTATGAGTGTTCAATATGTACTACCAGTTCAGGGCACACGAGTTGAATGCAGGTCAAATCCTATTTCAAAAAAATTTCAATATACCAAAAATCTGGGAATAATGATGACCCATAAAATTGTAGTATTTAAGGGGAACCTGGGTGGCTCAGTCGGTTAAAGTCTGACTTCAGCTTAGGTCATGATCTCCCGGTTCGTGAGTTCGAGCCCCACACCAGGCTCTCTGCTTTCAGTGCAGAGCCTGCTTCAGATCCTCTGTCTCCCTCTCTTTCTGCCCCTCCCCCCCACTCTCTCAAAATAAATAAACATTAAAAACAAACTGCAGTGCTTAACATTATGGCCTTTAGCGTTCAGCATAGGGTACTCAGTAAAACGTAGCTGTGTACAGTGCAGAGGACATACCATACAGAGGGTCTAACACTGGAGAGCAGATATTTAACATTTGAGTCCTTACTGTGAAGATTCAGTACCAGGAAGCTGGCCTATCTTATCAATCAATATCAGTATTTCCTGGTTCCCCAATTATGCCTGTAGTCGGGTTCACATATGGTGAGTAGTTGCATAAATGCTCACATATAATATTTTCTTTCAAAAAAACATTGCCATGGAGCCTGGGTGGCTCTTAAGCGTCAGACTCTTGATTTTGGACTTCACAGGTCAGGATCTCACAGTTTGTGAGATCGAGTGCTGCATCGGGCTCTGGGCTAAATAAAGGTGCAGATTTTCTCTCTCCCTCTCTCAAAATAAATAAAAACATTTTTAAAAAGTTGCCAAGTTCCAGGGGCACCTGGGCGGCTCAGGTTATGATTTCACAGTTCGTGAGTTCAAAACCCACATCTGTGCAGAGCCTGCTTCAGATTCTCTTTCCCTTTTATATGCCCCTCCTCCACACTCTCTCTCAAAAATAAACATTAAAAAAAAAGTTGCCAAGGTCCAAATTTTAAAGTCTGTACAGTCTCTTAGAATTTATGATGATGGGATTTAATCTGTAGTACAATATCAATACCACCAATAAGAAGTCTTTATTGTTAATAAAGAGTATGAATTTGCATATCAATGATTTAAAAAGAATAATTTCTTGATATTTTCTACAACTTAATAGCATAAACGACTTTAAATAAATATGATCATTTATCCCTTGCCCCTTAAAGTGGGTTGTTTAGAAAGTGATTTACTTTCATAAACTTCTACCAAAAAATTTGAATTGAATACATTAAAAATGAGAACCAAGCATTCCATTAGCAAAATTCTGAATCAAATTTGAATGCTCACAAAGATCCCTTCTTTTCTGTAAGAGCTTAACAGTTTAAAGGTAAAACCTTTAAGAATAATGTAGACTCTACTAAAGTCTGATAAACTCCAAATGAACCAGGGCCAGCAAAAAATTTTATCAAAAATGAAGATTTGATTTTATTATTATTATTTTTTTAGTAAGCTCTATGTCCAATGTGAGGCTTGAACTCACAACCATGAGATTGAGAATCACATGCTCTACTGACTGAGCCAGCCACATGCCCCAGTTAACTGAAATTAAAAAAAAAAAAAAAAAAAAAAAAAAGAGTACACAAATGATCTCCTTAAGAGCAGGATGATCACTATGAATAGCTATGTTCATGAAGAATGTACTATATCATCAAGAATGGGTGTTTAGTAGCCTTCACTTCTTGAAACAAAGAATTACAGACCATTTAGAAAGGCTTTTTCAATACCATTAGTTAAATTCACTCCTGCATTTGATACCTAGGTTAATATACTCCTGGCCCAATATATGTTTGAAAGAAAAGTTTCATTCTATTCCCAAAGGAACTTTAAAAGAAGACAAATCCTCTGACATAAGCTTTACATCATCCATTTGCCAAATGAATTAACTACATGCCCAGTGTCATTTCACATAAGCCCCGACGCTGGCTCCTTCAGTAGTTGTACTTATTTTGAATGAATAATAAGCAGTATTTACTGAATACAATTTGTATCCTATGTTTAAAGCACTGTAGGTAATGGAAAGATGTATAAATCACATTCTCAACAATTAAGCTGTTGCAATCTCACGTGAGAAGATCAAGAAGAAAATAAATGAATTCATAAATTCTGTATGCAACTTTCAGATTTCTTCCTGAAAAGTTTTCTTACATAAAAATTATTTTTCATATGAAGGTTGGTGCAGCTGTTATGCTAGATAAAGAGGTACCAAAAACAAAAAACCAATTTAAAGACAAAAACCACCTTGACTCTAAAATTAATACATGGGAATGCAAACTAGTGTAGCCACTCTGGAAAACAGTATGGAGGTTCCTCAAAAATTTAAAAATAGAACTACCCTACAACCCAGCAATTGCACTACTAGGTATTTATCCAAGGGATACAGGTATGCTGTTTCGAAAGGACACATGCACCCCAATGTTTATAGCAGTACTATCAACAAGAGCCAAAGTATGGAAAGAGCCCAAATATCCATCGATGGATGAATGGATAAAGATGTAGTGTGTGTGTGTGTGTGTATACATATATATATATATGTATATACATATATATATATATATATATGTATATGTATACACACACACACACACACACACAACGGAGTATTACTTGTCAATCATAAAGAATGAAATCTTGCCATGTGCAACTATGTGGATGGAACTAGAGGGTATTATGCTAAGTGAAATTAGTCAGAGAAAGACAAATATCATATGACTTCACTCATATGAAGATTTTAAAACACAAAACAGATGAACACAAGGGAAGGGAAGCAAAAATAATATAAAAACAGGGAAGGGGACAAAACATAAGAGACTCTTAAATATGAAGAACAAACAGAGGGTTACTGGAGGGGCTGTGGGAGGGGGGAAGAGCTAAATGGGTTAAGGGGCATTAAGGAATCTAGTCCTGAAATCATTGTTGCACTATATGCTAACTTGAATGTAAATTAAAAAAATAAATTAGAGGCGCCTGGGTGGCTCAGTCAGTTGGGCTCAGGTCATGATCTCGCGGTCCGTGAGTTTGAGCCCCGTGTCAGGCTCTGTGCTGACAGCTCACAGCCTGGAACCTGTTTCGGATTCTGTCTCCCTCTCTCTCTCTGACCCTCCCCCATTCATGCTCTGTCTCTCCCTGTTTCAAAAATAAATAAACATTAAAAATAAATAAATAAAATAAAATAATTAATTAAAATAAGTTAAAAATAAAAATAATACATAGTGAAAAAATAAAATCAATAGTGGGAGATATCTTCATTTCTGTTTTTCTACCTTCAATAATTGATTTACATTTATGTGGAAAACTAATAATAATCATACATTTAAAAATAATTACATTGGTGCTCACTTTGGCAGTACATATACTAAAGCTGGAATAATACAGAGAAGATGAGCATGGCTCCTGCGCAAGTATGATAAGCAAATTTATGAAGCATTCCCAATTTTTAAAATATTAAAAATTTGTAGATATGGTACAAATGCTCCTTTACCTTTGACCTTCATCCTAAGTCCCATCCACAGAGGTAACCATTCTTATCAGCTTAGTATGTTTCTTTCTGGATTTTTTTGGTATGAATTTATATGGGTATATATGGATATATTCATATGAATACATATATCCATAAAAATAGATATTTTGTTTTTATTGCATATGGGTTTTTACATAGATATCATACTATTAAAAAGTTAATTACATTGGACTATGAGAGAAAATAGTTATACTTTCAGAATCAGAATTAGTAACAAAAAATAGTTTTGCTCACTTCATTCTCTCTCAAACACATTCTTTTTTCTTTTTTAATTTATTTTATTTATTTTGAGAGAGAAAGCGCAA
Source organism: Puma concolor (assembly GCF_028749965.1). Taxonomy (NCBI): domain Eukaryota; kingdom Metazoa; phylum Chordata; class Mammalia; order Carnivora; family Felidae; genus Puma; species Puma concolor. The sequence goes on along the minus strand of NC_141680.1, from coordinate 40,108,611 downwards.
GTCAGGGAAGGGCAGAGAGTGGGGGGCGGGAAGAGAGAGAGAGAGAGAGAGAGAGAGAGAGAGAGAGAGAGAGAGAGAGAATCCCAAGCAGTCTCCACACTGTTAGCGCGGAGCCCCACAGGGGCCTGAACCCACCAACCGTGAGATCATGACCTGAGCCAAAGTCAGACGCTTAAATGACTGAGCCACCCAAGCACCCCAGAAACACATTCTTAAAGATAGCTACACATACTCAAATAAGCTCTGGATGGTCTTACTTTACCTTTCATCCCCAATCTGAGAGATAGAAATCCTTATGTGTCTCCTATAAAAATTACTCCACCTACGGTAATCTACACTCTACACTGATACATGGCAGGTGAGTTCAATAATCACTTGGTTAGCCAAATAAACATTTCAAAATGAAGATTCTCAGCCACACCAATTCTGTTCTAGCCACAATGTAAACTAATATCTAAACACGGTTCTTGTAGGTAGATCATGGCCTAAAGTCCCATCGGAGAATGCTCAACTATCACCTTTTCCAACAAAAACCATAAAAACACAGTTTGTATCTACAAGAAGTATATTATGTTCCTAAACAGATTTCCTTTACAACATTTCAGGTTTTAGTCTTCTCCTTTGTTCTCAGGATACAGAGAATTCATAATTATTAATATTAGAAAGACCATGTAGAATTTCTCTTTAAAATCAGATTTACCACTATGAATAGTAATACAACTATTCTTTTAAATTTTTTAATTGCATTTGTACCATCTTATAAGGCAAAGAGCATAGTCTGAAAAAATACAGATGTAAAGGGCTGAAATATATCATCATTTAAATTATTAATGTCACTTGGAAAATAATGAAGGCTTGGGAATTAGTCTGGGATGCAAGATCAGTAGCACTTACTTTTATGCTTACAATGAAGTTTGTTGCAATAAATGAAACTCATATCCTAGAGAACAAGAGGGTAGGATCTCCTTTGAAAAAACCAGTAACAGACTGCCATGGCATATGTCACTGCTAATCATATGTGTTTGGTGGTACTTGCCTAGCTAGTCTTGCTAAGATAAAGAATAAATATATTTCCTAATGCTTTCCATAAAATCAGATTCATGTTTCATAATCATTTCACTTCTCAATATTCAGAGAATTCATTAAAATTAGAGCTCTTCCGGGGCGCCTGGGTGGCTTGGTCGGTTAAGCGTCCGACTTCGGCTCAGGTCATGATCTCACGGTCCGTGAGCTCGAGCCCCGTGTCGGGCTCTGTGCTGACTGCTCAGAGCCTGGAGCCTGTTTCGGATTCTGTGTCTCCCTCTCTATCTGACCCTCCCCTGTTCATGCTCTGTCTCTCTCTGTCTCAAAAAAAAAAAAAAAAAAAAAAAAAATTAGAGCTCTTCCAGGGTGCCAAGTGGCCAGTTGGTTGAGCATCTGACTCTTCATTTCTGTTCATGTCATGCTATCACAGTTCATGGGATCGAGCCCCACATGGGGCTCTGCACTGACAGTGTGGAGTCTGTTTGGGATTCCCTCCCTCTCTCTCCCTCTGCTCTTTACCCCCTCAAAAAAATAAATACAATAAACTTAAAAACAAGCTAAAAAAAACTGGAGCTCTTCCCATCATCCCATTGTGAATTTATATTCCAATTAGTTAAAAATTCTATGTATTGTTTTTTGCTTCTAAGATAATTTTTTTTTAATTTTTTAAATGTTTTATTTATTTTTTTGAGAGAAAAAGAGACAGAGCATGAGCAAGGGAGGGGCAGAGAGAGAGGGAGACACAGAATCCAAAGCAGGGTCCAGACTCCAAGCTGCCAGCACAGAGCCCAGCACAGGGCTCAAACTCATGATCCATGAGATCATGACCTGAGTCAAAGTCGGATACCTGACGGAACCACCCAGGTGCCCCTATATACATACACATACATATACATGTATATATGTATGTATGCGTGTATATACGTATGTGTGTGTGTGTGTGTATATATATACATATATATATATATATATATTTTTTTTTTAAAGCAGTGCTTTTCAAGATAAACCTAGTTTATTTTTCTTCTGAATTAGGAGGAAAAGCTCCAGCTATAAAAGACATTTTGGGGGATCATTAAGGATATTTAATATATTATTGGTATTATATTAGTAAATCAGTGAGAAGTTTTTTTAGGGTGATAAAGGTATTGTGATTCTTTAGGAAAATGTTTCCAGTGTCAGGAGAGATATACTAAAGTATTCAGAAGTAAAGTGTCATGATATCTAAAGCAAATGTGGCAGAAAGTTAATAACTGGTGAATCCTGGTGAAGAGTATACAAGAGTTCATTGTGTTATTCTTTCAATTTTTCTATAACTATTAGAATTTTCAACATAGGGTCACCTGGCTGGCTCAGTTGGTGGAGCATGCAACTCTTGATCTAAGGGTTGTGAGCTCAAGCCCCACACTGGGTTTAGAGATTACTTAAAAAATATTTGTTTTAATCTAAAAGAAAAAGAAAAATTTTTTCAACACAAAAATTTATGGAGGGGTGCCTGGGTGGCTCAGTCAGTTAAGTGGCCAATTTCAGCTCAAGTCATTATCTCACGGTTCGTGAGTTCGAGTCCTGAGTCAGGCTCTGTGCTGACAGCTCAGGGCCTGGAGCCTGCTTTGGATTCTGTGTCTCCCTCTCTCTCTGCCCCTCCCCTCCTCCCACTCTGTCTCTCTGTCTCTCAAAAATAAATAAACATTAAAAAAAATTAGGGAGAAAAACGCTGATTTTCAAAAATCTGAACCAAAAATAACCCTTATCAAATAAACTTACAAATAAAAAGGGTTACTAGGGCCTCAAATTGTAATTTTCTCCTCCTAACTAATAATGTTATAAATACGAACTTTTCCACTGAAAACCAACATCAAAGGCATTTCCTACACATAAAAAGCATTCTAAACAGCCATGTAATAGAGCAGTTTTGACAGTTTGAGAAGACAGAATGCATTACACTTAGATTGAGAAGGTAAAATTTTCCCAGTTAACTATGGGACTTACCTATCCATGTCATCGTCTCCAGGTAATAAGGGTGGGAGGGGCAGAGGAGGCAACGTTGAAGTTTTTAAGTGTGGAATAGCAGCTGTTACAGATACTTGAGTCTTCACAGAAACCTGTACAGGGGGCTGAGAATTTGCCTGAGAGGACAGAGTAGATGTCCTTGGGTGAGTAGAAGGGGGCAGAGTTGAAGTACTAGAAGCAAGAACCTGACTAAATGCTGGTTGGGGAGGAGGCAGAGGTGGCTGCTGTGGAATAGCTGGTAGTGGAGGCAAAGGTGGCAAAGGGGGTGTTTGAGGTGGAGGGGTAGTAGTTGGTAAAGGAGGTGGAGGAGAAGTAACTGTGGGGAGAGGCGGATGGGTCTCCTTTTCTGATACCTCTGTCTCTTTTGGAGTAACAATCTCCTCTTTCAATGCTACGGGTTTAGAGTCTCTTGATCCCTGTGCTTTCAAATCTTTAAGAATAGGATGCTTCTCAGAGTTCTCATCCAACTTTACTTTCCCTGTATCTAAAGAATTTTTGACTTCTGTATTGAGATGTGGTACATTCACCAGTTCAGTATCTGGGGCAGATTTTTCCAATTTTACACCTCTGGGTAACTTTTTAGACTCCAAGCCTGAATCCTTAGCCTCTACTAAACTGTTCTCTTTTCTAGGCAAAAACACAGGTGAACCCTTGGACTCCTTTCCATCCATTTTTGCTGCAGCAGCAGCTGCTGCTCTTTCCTTCTTTTTCCTACTGAGTTCAGCTCCCAAGCTGGAGTTCAATGGAAGCCTGACAGGTGAGATGCTGGAATGTCGACTGCGTGACCCCGATCTCTTCTTTTTACTATGAGAAGATGAGTGTCTTGAATATGCGGGACTTCTACTTCTAGACTTCATGGATTTCCTACTGGAAAAAGAAAAAGACAATTTAAGATGGACAGCCTACAACAATATGGAGGAAATACATCCGTTAAACTATGGAGCAATGTAGGGACATTCACTTTCAAATGCCCCTCCTTTGTAAAGAGAGCTTTCATACTATTTTTACTTTCTAATCTTATACTCTAATACTGCTCACTAAAAAACAAACAAACAAACAAACAAAAAACTATGGAGCACTGTAAAGAACCCACTTGAGTAATTTATCAATCTTAAAAATAAATTAGGTACCATCAAATAATAATATACCAATATTGGTTTATTAATGGGTTCATTAACTGTAACAAATGTAAAATACTAATGTAAAACGTTAATAATAAGGGAAACTGGGTGCAAGGACGTATAAGAATTCTTTGTACTGGGGCCCCTGGGTGGCTCAGTCAATTAGGCAGCCGACTCTTGATTTTATTTCAGGTCATGATCTCATGGTTTATGGGTTTGAGCCCCACACTGGGCTCTGCACTAACTGACAGTGTGGAGCCTGCTTGGGATTCTCCCTCTCTTTCTACCCCTCCCACACACGCTCTCAAAATACATAAATAAACTTAAAAAAAAAATTCTTTGTACTGTATTCACAATATTTTTTGTAAATCTAAAATTTGTCTAAAATATAAAGTTTATTTAAAAAATAGATACAGGGGCGCCTGGGTGGCGCAGTCGGTTAAGTGTCCGACTTCAGCCAGGTCACGATCTCGCGGTCCGTGAGTTCGAGCCCCGCGTCAGGCTTTGGGCTGATGGCTCAGAGCCTGGAGCCTGTTTCCGATTCTGTGTCTCCCTATCTCTCTGCCCCTCCCCCGTTCATGCTCTGTCTCTCTCTGTCCCAAAAATAAATAAACGTTGAAAAAAAAAATTTTAAATAATAAAAAATAGATACAAGGAACTAAAACCTGCATGACAACATATTTCAATCACATAACATTAAAATTATCTATTACTTATCCAACTGAAGAAAGATGAATGAATATTTTTTTCTCCATGCTGGAAAACACCCATAATCACAATGATTATTTTTAGAATTTGGGTTTAAATCTCTGATAAAGCAAAAACATGATTTAAAACAATTATACTTTTTTGTTTTGTTTTGAGAGAGTGCAAGCAGGGGAGGGGCAGAGACGGGGGAGAGATGATCCCAAGAGGGCTCTGCGATGATAGCTGCAAGCCGGATGTGGGGCTGGAACTCATGAACCAGGAGATCATGACCTGAGCTGAAGTCAGATGCTGAACCCACTGAGCCATCCAGGTGCCCTCCCAAAAAAGTTATACTTTATACTAAAGGTGGGTGATACCAATCAGGATGTTAGAAGTAACTAGCATGCTTCACCAAAAGCTAATTGTGGCAACTAGAGAGCTAGTTAATTGATAGATCCCAGAAAAAGATTTTGCTCCCCAGTTGATAATTAAGCTGTACCTATACTAAATGAACCCTAAGATACAAGAGTTGTTAGGATTTACAAAATAGATAAGTTGAAAAAATTGTCTTACCAAATAATTAGAAGTTCTCAGAACTATGGTGACTTTTGGTACTTTCGTATATAAAATGATTTCCAATCAACTTTGTAGGAACTCAAAAAGCAAAGTACTGTTGCATGTTCAACTTATTTTCTTCATTATTAAGAATCTGGGAATCTATGAGGCAGATTATTCTAAATTGAAACTCAACCCTCATTAATTCGTTTTGCCTTTTAATAAAGCCTAATGTGCTCAGGCCTCAATGTGAGGTGAAAAAAAGCACTAAAAATGTTATTGGACAGGGGCGCCTGGGTGGCGCAGTCGGTTAAGCGGCCGACTTCAGCCAGGTCACGATCTCGCGGTCCGTGAGTTCGAGCCCCGCGTCGGGCTCTGGGCTGATGGCTCAGAGCCTGGAGCCTGTTTCTGATTCTGTGTCTCCCTCTCTCTCTGCCCCTCCCCCGTTCATGCTCTGTCTCTCTCTGTCCCAAAAATAAATAAACGTTGAAAAAAAAAAAATTAAAAAAAAAAAAAAAATGTTATTGGACAAAATATAATTTGCCCAGTAGTCTAAAATAAACTGTACCCATTCCAGATCTTCAATATCTCCCTTTATCTTTGATCGCTGATAACACTAACATTAGTCAAATGTTTCGAAATAAATAGCATATATGTGTAGGGGAAACAACTTGCATGATATCAGCCACGATTTTCTTATACCTACACTGCTTTTTGGAAGTTTGCTCCTAATAGTCATTATTGGAATCAAAGTACTCAAAACAGCAATAACAGCATATATATAAACATGAGGATACAGAATACTGAAAGTGGTTCTCTCAGTATCCACTTACTCTTAAGAAAATTAATACTTTTCATGTAAATAACTGGCTGAAACCAGAGGCTTTTCTCTGACTGAATTAGAGCTGGGATAAAACTACCATCTCTGCTATGCCAGGGTAAACTTCTAAAATCCCAAACAGTAATTAATGTCAGAGACCATGCTCTAAAAACCATTGTTTCTTTAATCTTTTCACCATTACTAAATCTTCCTAAGGAACTCTGCTACAAACCCTTCAACTTCTGAACAGAAGCCTACTGTTAAGAGAACATTCTGATGGCCATATACTTACAGCATTTTTAGTGATACAAATGCTATATTTGAGGTTGAGATCCACTCTACAAGAAAAAAAGTGGGGACGGGGGGCACTGCCTGGGTGTCTCAGTATGTTTGGTAGCGACTTCAGCTCAGGTCATGATCTCACAGTTTGTGAGTTCGAGTCCAGCGTCGGGCTCTGTGCTGACAGCTCAGAGCCTGGAGCCTGCTTCAGATTCTGTGTCTCCCTCTTTCTGACCCTCCCCCACTCACACTGTTTCTCTCTCTCTCAAAAATAAACAAACACTAAAAAAAAAAAAATTAAAAAAAGAAAAAGAGCAGGGGATGGGGTGGGGAGAGGAGACAAGCAATAAAGGTAAATGCAGGCAACAATAAAAACTGTTCTCACAAACAAACGTATTTTCCTCCTGAATTGAGTTAGGTTCTACCCATCCAAAATGAAATTGCTAGTATTAATCGCTACTAATTTAGAGAATTCAAAGACTTTGCATTTCTGGCAAAGCACTTCCAGTCTTTTAAAATGATTTTGCTTGTTTAATTTTGACTGTGTCTCCCAAGAAAAAAAACAGAGAATATCACAGAAGGGAACTGTATGTTCTACTCTGACTCTAAGAAATTTTTGTATTTTATTTGCTCTCTGGAATTGCATCAAGTGTGGGAAAAATATGCAGTGCACACATACAAACATATAATGTTCTCTATAACCCAACTAACAATATACATGTGTCTCTAAAATTATGTAATGTTTATACTTCTGTCCTATGCTATCATATTGTGTGTCTAATTCTTTCCTGATTTATTTTTTACCATTACTACATGAGTTTCAATTAACTGAGTAGAGGAAGAGAGAACTTGAGATATGAATCCAAAAGGAATCATTGCAAAGCAAGCTCTTTCTGAAACTTGTTTTACTGTTTTAGGCTTAAGTGCACTTCCATATTAACAAAACTCACAACAATAGAAATTCTCAAAACAGCCTTAATGAAACTACGCCCTCAAGAAAACAGGTATTCTGAGAATATTTCTTAGGTTTCCTTAAAGAACTAAGCAACTTTATAAACGGTATATTTAAGACTTATGCATTTCACTGTACATAAATTTTCCTCTCACCCCTTCAAAAAAAAGTGAACTCTAATGCTATCTACAACACACTAAAATGCTTATAGTGAAGTATACTGATGTCTGCAACTTTGAGATGAATCAAAACAAAAAATGGATTGATGGAAAAATGGATAATTACAATAAAACATATAGCATATATCAATTGTAGAATCTAGACAGTACATATATGGGTCCTTACTGTAATTCTTTCAACTTTTCTGTGTTTGAAAAATTGTGATAAAATGACGGGGAGGGGGACTAAGGAACTTCAGACCCTGACAGCCTGAATTCTGCAGCTTGATCAATTCAAACTAGTTTATGAATAATTGTAACTTTAAGTCAGTAAAAATTACTCATATTGACATATAAAAGACACGCACGGATTTTTAAAAATTAGCATAATTTCTCCACTAGCATTCAACAATATTTCCTCACTCACAGAATTTACTGACTTGCTCCAGGTACCAAGCACTGAGCTATGCAGTTCACATTTACTAGCTAATTTAATCCTCACAATTACTCTAGAAATAAGATAGTTATTATTCCCACTTTACACATAAAGAAACACGGGCAGGGAGAAACTAAATTATTTGCCAAAGTTCACAAAGCAAAATTAGGATACCACTCAAGTATAACCTCATAGCCCATGTTCTTTTGTGGACAAAAGTGAGTCTACAAAAGGGAGACACATCTTATCATCTAGGAATAAGAACAGTTTTCAATAGTAATTCATTTCAACAATTAAATTTCAAACCCAACATGCCTTTCTTGCTAACCTATAATGAAGGCACTAATACCGCTTGTTTAGATAAAGATTTTGAAAATTGCCAGTGGTCACAGGGTAGGTCAATGGTGATGCTGATAATCAAATTATCCTTGGAACCAATTTCTGCTAGGCTATATACCAACAAAAAGAAAAAGGACTAAACAGCTGAATTTCCACTAAAAACATCAGTTAAAAGACAGGAATTATCAAAACATCGTCAATTAGGAAATAAACTTACAGCTTCGGAGACCCAGGGGACAGCCCACACACAAGTGATAGATGACTTGGGCAAATACCTCAAGATAATACAAATGAAAATTTATAATTTCTTAGATCTCCAATCAGGTCCAGTGAGGTCTAAAGCACTAACACCAAGGTGATTTTAAAGTATTTAAGACAAAGCAACAGAAATCGCTACATCAGCTCTGGGATAAGCTCAGTTATCAACTCTGTGCACTCAATAAGCACAAATTTATGATTTTTCTCACAGGAGCTTCCAACTGAGTATCTCGCCACAGGGAGTACCTACCTTTAGAAGTTTTAGGCATGTGAGCTCTCCACTTCTTGAATTCTGGGTTGAGAGAAAACCAGATTCACCTACTTGAATTCACTAGCCAATAGCAAAGTCAATGAGGAAGACCAGGGGTTTCAACAAAATGTTAACATGACTAATTGCCAGTTCCTCATAACCCACCCTAAGTAAGAAAAGGCTGTTGGAGAAATAGCTCACCTGGGGAGTGGACTCCGACTCAGAGACCGTTTGCTCATGAAAGGGCTGCTGGACCGTCTTCGACCATAGGGACTGGGTGATCTCCCACTGTAAGAGCCACTCCTTTCATAGCTGGAAGAACGTCTCCGGCCATAGGGACTCACAGACCTTTGTCGTCTACTGTAAGGACTGGGTGATCGGGTGCTGGACTGGTAGGCCGAGGGCTCCTTGTAGGGAGGACTAATTGACTGCCTTCTTGAGGTACTTCCAGGACTCTTCTTGTAGGAGTCATAATTGCTAGAGGTGTGAGATCTTGGAGGACTAAGGTCATAATCTTGGCCATAAGAAGCTCCCGAGGGGCTATCATCTTGCTTGGGGCTGTCAGACCATTTCCTATGGGGACTCCTGGATCTCCGTTTGGGGCTGTCCACCGTCTTGTAGCTTTTGGGTGTTTCCCTTTTCCGATGACTTTTACTCCGGTCTTTGTGCCCAGACTTCAACTCACGTTCTTTCCGGGTCTTCTCCTTATGTAGTTTGGATGACCTGGATTCCTTGTTGCTGCTGCTTTTGGATATCTGTGCCTTCCCATAGTCCTCATTCTCCTCATTTGAACGCTTTGAACTTCCTGATATCCGGTCCTTCATAGATCCCGATTTGCTGGAGACTTCCTGGTTTTTTTCTTTTTCTGTCTGTTTAGTTTTTAGTAAGTCCCGGGAACGTCTGTGCTGGTGGTGACGATGTTTGTGCAGGCGGTCACTCCGATCAGTTCCACGACGCTCATCATTCTCCCTCCTGTCTAGTTTGAAGGCCATATCGTCAGAGAAGGTATCTGAATCAGAACTGATGTCATCATACTCCACCAAAGGTTTGATAATTGTACCTAAAGGTGCTGCTTCGGGGGTCACCAACCCCATGTCTTTGGAGTGCTTGGATTTATGCCGCTTGTGCTTCGACACCAAGCGGTGACGCTCTCTGCTGTTGGAGCTGCCACCTCCCGATGACGGCTGCAAAGTTCCAGAAGCTCCTCCACTCCCGTCCTTCTTGCCCCCATGTCTCTCTGGATTGGGCATTCCCTTTCCCCTACCCTCAAAACGGGGAAAAAGTTCCCCAGCACTCCGAAAAGTAACCCCCACCCACCCCCCAACCCCACGCCTACCAAAGCGCCCCTAGAAGGGGGTGGGGAGGGAAGGGACTGTAGCCCAGGCTCCTCCTCCCTCCCGACTCCTCAGCACCCTCCTACATGAGGTGGGGGGTGAAGGAGCCAGGAAAGAAATGAGAGTTCCTCAGCAGTGGAGTTGCGAGACAACGGGTAGCTGCCCAAGTCTGTTTCCCGTCCTCCCCTCGCCGAGCCAGTCCTCAGGCCCGGACGCCGGGGAGGTCGAGGAAGTAGGAAGCCGACGGCCCGGGGGCTGTGGGGCCGACTCCGGCTCTGGGGCCCTGTGAAGACTGCGCGGGCCCTTCCCCTACCCGGTAGCCCGTCTCGGGGCGGCTTCCTGTCGCTGGGGTCCCGCGGCCTAGGTGCCTCACGCCCCCTTTGTCCCTCGCTCCTGAGGGAGACCCTTTTCTTGCCTCCGCCTCACCTCAATACCTCACACACTCATTCGCTCCCTCACACAGACTCAGTCACACACTAGGTTAAACCGAAACGGCACTTGGGGAAGGGGGGGAGGGGGCAAACCGAGGAAATACCGCGAGAATCCTGTGGGTTCTCGCGGTATTTCGTGCTTCCCTTTCACCTCTCAGCGCTTCTTGCTCACATAACGCGAGAGAGCGTCCCGAACAGGAAACGCGTTCCGGCAGAGTCTCGCGATAAACTCCCCGCCCTCCATTTGAGCAAAGCTTTATTGAAACGGCGTTGGGGGATTTTTTTTCTTTTTTTTTTTTAATTCAAAGCTTTATTGGTAACTCTCGAAGAAATAACTCCCAGGCCCCGGCGCGAGACTCGTTTTGCACAGTTTAGAACAACTCTTTAAACTACCAGGATGAAAATATTATCAACAGGACAAAGGGCGGTTGTGGGGACATTTCAACCCAAGTTCCTAAGCATTAACAATGCTCTCCGCTTATGTACGTATACTGGGCGCATTGTCCCTGTGTCTCCTACTACCTCGCAAATCACGATACCCTCATCCCCATTCTACAGATAACGAAACTAATAGTCACCGAAGTTAAATAGCTTACTCAAGGTAACAAAGCTAGTCCAGCAAGTGCCAAAGATGAGATTCAAATTCAAGTCTAACACTAAAGCACAGCTCTTGTATAGTGTGCCACTTCCTCTTTCCACTCTGTTTAAAATCTGAACCTGAAAATTCATCACCTCTTGGGATCATCTGTGGCTTTTCTGGAATCATTTTGCCTGTTCTCTTCACATGGAAGATTATAATTATGAACAAGTAAAACATGGTATTCATGCGTGAGAAAAAAAAAATATCTTACCCTGCCCTTCATTTTCTACTTTTCAAAACTTTGTACACATTAACTCATTACATCTTCACAACAATCATCTGAAATAAGGTTGTATATGTGAGGAAACTAAGGTACTGAGAAGTTAAATGACTTTTCCAAATTTCTTCATTCTTCATCAAATTTATGTGTGAGACTTTAAGGCCCTTCTCTGTGATATAGCGTCTACTCTCATACGGCCATCAAGCAAGACATGGGGAAAATATTCATACCACAAGATATGAGGTGATAAATGTCATAAGAATGATACAGAACGCTCCAGAAATTCAAAAGGAGGCTGGGAGTGTTAAGAAAAAGTTTTATGGGGCGCCTGTGTGGCTCAGTCGGTTAAGCGTCAGACTTCAGGTCAGGTCATGATCTCACGGTTCGTGGGTTTGAGCCCCTCGTCGGACTCTGTGCTGACAGCTCAGAGCCTGGAGCCTGCTTCAGATTCTGTGTCTTCCTCTCTCTCTCTGCCCTTCCCCTGCTCACACTCTGTCAATCTCTCTCTCGAAAAATAAATAAACATTAAAGAAAGAAAGAAAGAAAGAAAGAAAGAAAGAAAGAAAGAAAGAAAGAAAGAAAGAAAAGAAAAAGTTTTATAAATGTAGGGCATTTGAGTTGGGCCAGGAAGATTAAATAGGATTTGTATATTAGGGGCCAGAAAACATCCTGAATGAAGGCAAAAGAATCCACTCTCAAAATCACTCTCTGAAAATGTTCTTTTTGCGTTTGGTCACATGGGTACTAAAAAGAAAATTTTTTACCTAAATGTTTAAATCCATAAATGTTTGCTAAAAATAAAAAAGATAAACTTTAACCATGGAAGAAAATTTAATGTCATCAAGAAAAACAAAGCATAGAATTAAGTACTGGAACTCAGGTATTTATTTTTGGGACAGAGAGAAACAGAGCATGAACGGGGGAGGGGCAGAGAGAGAGGGAGACACAGCATCGGAAACAGGCTCCAAGCCATCAGCCCAGAGCCTGACGCGGGGCTCGAACTGCCCGGACCGCAAGATCGTGACCTGGCTGAAGTCGGACGCTTAACCGACTGCGCCACCCAGGCGCCCCTGGAACTCAGGTATGATAACTCCTTATTCATTGCTGTGAGAAAGCCTGGATGTAAAAGTCCCCACCAGTATCTGACATAACGGCAGATAGCATGAGACTTAATGGCCAATTAGATGAAATGACTGACCCACTTTATCAAACACTGGCACGAGTTAGGCAAAATCACTCAGATTTTTTATATCTTTTAAATGAGATTAAGTTTCTGACCCAGGATGCACCCGCACTCATGGTAAAATGGAAAAGTGTAGACAGTAGAAGAAATTATTGTGATGTGTCAAATAAAATCTTAAATAAAATTCATCACATAAACAGTAGCTGAAACTTTCTTAATTATCTGTTGATTGCCTACTGAAGACTAGAAACTCCTAGTGAATGAATGAATGAATGAATGAAGATTTTACTGAATTTTTATAATATATTTCTAGAGCACTGTTCAGTTTTCCACAGAACTCTTTTAAGTCTGTCAGTAGATATCAGTTGAACAAAAAACCTGGTGAGGTGGCCAGGATGGGTATTTCTATATGCATCTACTAAAGGTTGAAACTGAGACCCAGGAGTTGTAGTATGTTTTACATTAAGTGTAGGAAGTACCAGGAGCAGGGACAGCTTTTTATACAATCTTAGACCAGTATTCTTTCTATTTCAATACACTGTCTCTTTTTGGTGGGTACAATGCTACTCTAATGTTAATAATATCTCAGTAAAGCTGGAAAAGATTCTAATCTAGGAAATATATTTTGTTAAAGTGTTTAAATACAAAATCAGTGTAAACTGCAGAAATCTGTCCAACAGTTGGTGAGAATAGAGCTTTTATAAAATAAGGGTTGCTTCACTCTACAGAAAAACTTTGAACTCAGAAATTCCAGGACTGCACAGTTTGCTTTATTTGCATGACCTCCCAGGGCAGGGAGTCAGGGCAACTTTGTGAACCTCAAGGTAATCAGTCAGATGAAGACTATACTTTCCCTGTAAATCACCCAGAGCAAGTCAGAAAGCTTCTCTTTAGGCTGTATCCAAGAGGAAATATTTAACTAAAGTCAATAACTGCTCCTCCCCACCCTAGATCAATTTATTAGTTTAGATTTTAGGTTTAAAGAGTCCTCTGAAATCTCCCTCAAAGCTTAGTCATTTAAAATTTCACCCTTGTCTTCTTCTTGCCATATACAAAGACTGCTCCTATGTACACTTTGAATGATTTTCTTGTTTAATGACATGTCTCTCCTATCTTTACGTCTGGAGTACAAATTTTTCAACAAATGTCATTTTATCTGTATTTTAAAATGAGAAATTATAACTTCCTATTCTATTCTGTGACCAAAATTTGGTATAGTTTACTTTATTTTCAAGCTTATAAGGTTTAAAATTCCATAGCTACACTTGGTATAGACATTGTGTAAAGTTTCCATGAGAAAATATAGTTGTAGGGGCGCCTGGGTGGCGCAGTCGGTTAAGCGTCCGACTTCAGCCAGGTCACGATCTCGCGGTCCGTGAGTTCGAGCCCCGCGTCGGACTCTGGGCTGATGGCTCAGAGCCTGGAGCCTGTTTCCGATTCTGTGTCTCCCTCTCTCTCTGCCCCTCCCCCGTTCATGCTCTGTCTCTCTCTGTCCCAAAAATAAATAAACGTTGAAAAAAAAAATTAAAAAAAAAAAAAAAAAGAAGAAAATATAGTTGTATATCTAATATTGGTGTTTTGGGAACAGTGATAAATTAACAGACATTTTTGAGTAACTGGTTATTGTGACCAATCATATTTTCAGAACTCTTAAGTCAGATGAATCCATCAAGTGTTGGGGCTGTGTTCTTTATTTTTATTTATTTATTTATTTATTTATTATTTTATTTTACTTTTTATTTTTTTTTCAACGTTTATTTATTTTTTTGGGACAGAGGGAGACAGAGCATGAACGGGGGAGGGGCAGAGAGAGAGAAAGACACAGAATTGGAAACAGGCTCCAGGCTCTGAGCCATCAGCCCAGAGCCTGACGTGGGGCTTGAACTCACAGACCGCGAGATCATGACCTGGCTGAAGTCGGAGGCTTAACCGACTGCGCCACCCAGGCGCCCCTTATTTTACTTTTTAGAGAGAGTCAGAGGGAGGGAGAGAGAGAATCTTAAGCAGGCTCCATGCTCAGTGTGTAGCCGATGTGGGGCTTGATCCCACAACCCTGGGATCATGACGTGAGCAGAAATCCAAAACCAGATGCTTGATCGACTGAGCCAACCAGGCATTCCAAGAGCTGTGTTTTCATATTTATATTATGAGCTCCTACCTAATATACAAGAATTAGGATTCCACAGATGCTTGTTGAATGAAGAACACTTTGATAGCAGGAAACAGCATTTTATTTTATTTATTGGAAGCAGCACTTTATTTTATTATTATTAAGTTTATTTATTTATTTTGAGAAAGAGAGAGCAAGCAAACCACACACAGGGGAGAAGCAGAGAGAGGGAGAGAGAATCCCAAGGAGGTTCCACACTGTCAGCTTGCAGCCCTACAGGGGACTTAAGCCAAGGAACTGTGAGATCATGACCTGAGCTGATATCAAGTCAGATGCTTAACCAACTATGTCACCCAGTCTCCCTGGAAATAGCATTTTAAGTTTGCATTATCTTTGAATATTCTCACTTGGACAAAATACTCTCTGTACCTCATCAATTTTAAGTTGCTAGATTTACATTACAGAATATTTGGAACATACTTTTGTGCTAAAGAATATCCAGTGATTATCTGAAATTCAAATTTAACTGAGTGCTCTGTATATGCATATATTTTTTTAAAAAATTAATGTTTATTTATTTTTGACAGAGAGAGACAGAGCATGAGTGGGGGAGGGGCAGAGAGAGAGGGAGACACAGAATCAAAGCAGGCTCCAGGCTCTGAGCTGTCAGCACAGAGCCTGACTTGGGGCTCGAACTCACAGACTGCGAGATCATGACCTGAGCTGAAGTTGGGCGCTCAACTGACTGAGCCACCCAGGTGCCCCTCTGTATATATATATTTTAATGTCTATTTATTTTTGAGAAAGACAGAGTGCAAGTGGGGGAGGGGCAGAGAGTGAGGGAGACACAGAATCCAAAGCAGGCTCCAGGCTCTGAGCTGTCAGCACAGAGCTCCACGTGGGGTTCAAACTTGCTAACCATAAGATCATGACCTGAGCCAAAGTTGGATGCTTAACTGAGCCACCCAGGCACCTCCCTGACTGTTCTGTATTTTATCTGGCAACCCTATTAATTTATCCCAACGATATGCACTGAGTCTCTGATGTGTGTCAGGGATTTGGCCAAGCAATGTCACTAGACAGTAGTGAAAGAAGTAGACCCAGTGCAGCCTTTCTGGCAATAACTATATAACAGGGAAGACAGACATTGAACCATTAATTAATTACAATTAATGAACAATTAATTTCAATGGTGAAAATGCTATTAAAGAGATGTTTGAAATAATGTAACAGTGGACCTGATCAAGTCAGGAGTTAGAAAAGGCTTCTCTAGCCTAGAGGAAGACAATTAAATTGACATCCAAGTAAGAGGGCCTTAGTGAGGTGAAGGGGTCAGGCAAAGGAAGGCCACTCCCAGCAGTTAAAAAGACCTGTTCAAGGATCTTGGAAGAGGAAAGAGTGGGGGAATTTTCTGCATGAGAAAAAAGGCCAGCAAGGCTGGGGTTTGGCAAGGGAGAATTGGGTCTCGCATGGTTTTGTAGGCCCAATAAAACATTTGTCTACTGAGTCCAAGTACAGTGCTAGGTAGTGGGAATTAAGAAATGAGGGCCAGGGGCATCTGGGTGGCTTAGTTGGTTGAGTGTCAGACTTCGACTCAAGTCATGATCTCCCAGTTTGTGAGATGGAGCCCCACATCAGGCTTGCTGCTATCAGTGAGTGCAGAGCCCGCTTCAGATCCTCTGTCCCCCTTTCTCTCTGCCCCTCCCCCGCTCGTCTCTCTCTCTCTCTCTCTCTCTCTCTCTCTCTCTCTCTCTCTCTCACTTTCTCTCTCTCTCTCAAAAATAAAAAAGTAAAAAAAAAAAAGTACATCAAAATAAAAAAAAAAGAAATGAGAGCCAAATCCAGCGCCAAGAAACTCACTATGTAATAACTAAAAGGAAAAGAGGATAAAGAGTAAGTAAGAAATGGAGTTTGAATTCTACTTTCAAAGAGCATGGTTATAGATACCTTTGTGGTAATAGACATGTTTTCAGACACTTCCCAAGATTTGTTTTTATTAAATTTAAGTGCTGTGCCTATAGTTATCTGCTGGAATGGCCTTGGAGGATGTTTGAATAGCATTTTTGAAATGTGGACAGTCTGAGACTGAAGAGCCAGCAGAAATCCACCATTAGTATCCTTGCAGTGAACTACGTAACCTCCAACTTTACAGCAGTTATTTTCAAAGATGTGTTTGCAAAAAGAACATTAAAAAAAAGCCATAACTATGTTAAGAATTTTCACCGAATGCATTGTATTTTAGCCTAGTTCTTCAGTTCCAGTGGCCACAAACTTCTCAGCATTACTCCAAATTTCTCGTTGTGAGGATTTACTTATGGAAGAGATAGGACACACATTCTTTGTGTCGAGTACAAGCTAAACTGCCGGTTTTTACTATGATTACAAAATAGGAACCTACCAATTGTGATACACCTTGGTGCCCTAAATATAATAGCATCCGATGTTCTGACCTCTACAAGTTTACTTTAATTCAAAATCTCCCAGATCTTCAAAAAAATTGGAATTGGGTGAGAAATATTTCTTAAATTTGAGAAAAAGTTAGGAAATGGGAATTAATTGAATTGGACCGGCTTGGAACGTCATGTTACAAAGAGCCAATATAATTTTTATAGGATAATTTTTCCATCTAGTATCTCAAGAAAGCGTATTATCTTTAATAGAATGTTCGATACCAATATTCTTTGAAGAACCAGTCTTTCAGTAAAGAGATTCTGGGATTTTATTTATTTATTTTTTTTAAATTTTTCAACGTTTATTTATTTTTGGGACAGAGAGAGACAGAGCATGAACGGGGGAGGGGCAGAGAGAGAGGGAGACACAGAATCGGAAACAGGCTCCAGGCTCTGAGCCATCAGCCCAGAGCCTGACGCGGGGCTCGAACTCAGGGACCGCGAGATTGTGACCTGGTTGAAGTCGGACGCTTAACCGACTGCGCCACCCAGGCGCCCCCAGATTCCGGGATTTTAATTTACGAACTTCTTTGCCATTTGCAAGCAGAGCCAAGCGCTACCAAACAACAAACACCATACCTAGGAGCAATAACTCTTGAGACGACCGAGAACTAAGGGAAAGCTTGATTGGGTGATTCTCGCGAGAAGTACCACATTCACTATTTTTCGCGATATTTTCGTGCCCAACCCTTTTCCTCGTCTCGCAGGATCACGGTTAATCTCGCGATATTTGGGAAGTTCCGTGGGGAAAATGGCGGCGGCCGGGAGCACCCTTCTCTTCTTGCCGCCGGGGACTTCAGACTGAGCCTTCTTGGGAAGAGTGGGGACGGCTGGTGCCCTGCGTCCCGAAAGCCCGAACCAACTTGGTTCCCTCGTTAGTGGTGGGGGAGGGCTTATCCTCTTGTGTAGGACTCAGGACCTCCCCACCGTCAGGATGAAGGCTCAGGGGGAAACCGAGGGTGAGTGACTTGAGGGGGAAAGCAGGGGGCGGGACACAGCTTTGGGGAGCCAATCTGTGGAAGAAGCTGGGGGGCCTACGCTCCCGAGGTCGTGGAGTCCAGGAGGCGGGATAGGTGTCAGTTTTAGATTCTGACTGTGCCTTCTTTGGCGGTGAAGGACTCTGACTTTGGGGTGATGCGGGCTCCCAACTTCTGTGAAGGTTTCCTGCTTAGCTACGGGCAGTCATTTGGGCCTTAGGACGTTTTTAACCTAGAGTTAATGGAAGACCAGGCGAGTGAATCTATAATTTGCTTACACCTTGTTTTAGAAGGGATGTTTGAATAATGACGTTTAAAAATATAATTATATTATTATAATGATATAAAGCTGTGTGTCAAATATTGGAGGATGTTTCGGCGTGAGTGAAATGATAGGACCTTAAGATTTTAAAAGCCAGTAGTTCTATAGAATGTCACAGTGGTCAAACCTTGTACTATTGTATATTTGTAAAATGCGTTGAATTTATCGTTTCAATGGCTAGATTAACAACTGCTGAAAAACAACTTTTCTGTTGGAATCTTAGAATCTATAAAGTTTTACACTCTTAACGGCTTCCTTAGTATTTTGGATATAGTTCTGTTAATAAGAATCACTGTATCAGTGTTTATCCATCTTTTCCACTTTGAGCTTTGTTAGATCAGCGGCCTTGCCTTACTCATGGTTGTGTAGTCCCTGACCCAGAACGTGTTTGATTTGAGCGTTTGATTTGAGCATTCGTATAAAGTACTTATCATCAGGCTTCTTAAGGAAAAGGGGGGTGGAGAGTGTATTTTAAAGAAGAGGAAGAAGAAAAGTATATCCTTTGGTGCAGAGGACTGATGAGTGTAAAAGGGAAACTCGAGACAGGAATTTCATGTAGTTTGCTCACTAATGTATCTCCAGCACATAAAATAATGCTTGAATGAGTGAATCTTGGAAGTGGGAATTGCCAACAATGTGTTCAAAACTATATAAACTGGCTGAAACGGTCCTCAAACCAGTTTTCCAGGATATGAGGACATTGGAAGGAGTTTGAATCTTGATTTAGAAAATGCCACTGCCTTAACTCTGATTGCTGACATTGTATTCATCTTTCAATGTCAACATCAACTGTCACTTTTTTTGTAATATCTCCACAACTAATAATGAACTTTTCCTTTTTTGCATTTGAGTAGTAATGTGTTTCTGTTTTTAACAGCGTATCTCATTTTGCTCTGTGTCATGGTTATTTCCACTTTAACTTATGTACACCCCCTCACAGATGTCATCTTAGTCGTATTGTGTGTTTTGCATTGCCAGCAGTCTCTAGCACATGTCCTTGCTCGTATTATATTTCAGTAATAATAATTTTTAAAAACCCTCACAGATGTCATCTCAGACATATTGCGTGTGTGCGTTTTTTAAGTTTATTCATTTTTTTTTTTTTTGAGAGCGCATGAGAGAGAGGCAGAGAATCTCAAGCAGGCTCCATTGTCAGCACAGAGCCAGATGTGGGACTCAGTCTCACAAACCATGAGATCATGACCTGAGCTGAAATCAAGAGTTGGACGCTTAACCGACTGAGCCGCCCAGGCACTCCATATTGCAAGTTTTTGTATTGCCAGTGGTCTCTAATACAGGTCCTTGCTCATACTAAAAGTACACGAATTAGAGGAAGGATCAGCTATATTTCAAAAGTAAAAATTTAATGAAAATAAAAATAAAAACTATATTTCAATAATAAAATAAAAACTATCATTCAATAATAAATGTAATAACATTTCAAGAATAAAAATCAACTAAATTTCAATAATGAAAATTATAATTCAGTAATAAAAAATAAGGGGGTTGGAGAGCTTTGTTCACTCGCAGGACAGAAACCGAGGTCTTTTCTACCTTTCTCCTACCTCTACCGGAAATTTATCCTTTAGTTGTTGACATATTTCCTATCCATATAGGTTTAGTTTGAAAAATCAAAATGACAAATACAGCCTGTTTTCTTGATAATACATATATATTGATCTATTAGAGTTACATCAAAAAATTTAAAAAGCCTGTATTTCACATTGAAAACCAACTAACCATAGTAAGGCCATGTTCAAAAGTATGCTCTACATATATCATGAAATGATTTTGTCACTAAATTGTAGTCCTGATCCTGAAACATGATTAGAGGTGATTCTTGTTTTGGTTTTCATTAAAAGACTGAATAGAAACCAGTTATGTTTTAAGGAGTTCCTTAGACCCCAATTTCTGTGTTGTCTCGTTAAAAATAAATTATTTGTATGTTTTGAAGTAAATGATATTGAAAAATATTTTAACTGAGTTCTTACCAAGGATGAGGTATGGGGGTTTCTTTTGCAAGAAGAATTGAAATGTCTTGAAAGAGTTTCTAATGATGTTTTCTAATTTGTATCATAGAGTCGGAGAAGCTGAGTAAGATGAGTTCTCTCTTGGAACGGCTACATGCAAAATTTAACCAAAATAGACCTTGGAGTGAAACCATTAAGCTTGTGCGTCAAGTCATGGTGAGGATTATGGTGGTGGATAAAGTGTTGTGCTTAATTACTTAATAAGCTAAGCTCCCCATGTAGACTTTTTCAAACCAATTATTATAGTGTGTCCTCAGTCTTATTTATCACAAAACACCTGAGTACATGGTGCACATCAACTTGAGTCTACCTAAGAAGTTCTGTTTATAAAATTATGTTAATCATGAGCTATAGTACACTGGGGTACTTCAGGCAAAGGTGCTTAGAAATACACCTAGGAGAGACACATATGATAGACTGATGTAGGGAGACCTTTGTTCTTCACTTGCTATTAAGCTCCTTGAGTCTAATGTGATAGTATTTTCATGTATCTACACTGCTAGTAGGGTTTGCAATTAATTCTTAATAAGCTTCACCTGTTCACTCTGTCAACTACTACTTCTTGAGTCATTTATCAGTATGGGGAGCCCTTAAATGGAAGTTAAGTAGAAGATAAGGGGTAGTGACTGGATGTTAAAAGTTCATTCACGTGATTCCAGTGGTAGTCAAATGATGTAGGAAAACTTTACTTCTGTGATTTGACCTGGGTAATGATGGGGGGGGGGCGGCGGGGGTTCACTTTGTGGTAATTCATTCATGGATCTCTTCACTTAAGATTCATATACTTTTTTGTATATATGTTATATACTTCAGTGAAAGTACCCCCTCCTCCCCACCAAGTCTTAATTTGGGTCCATAGTAAGTTCAGTTTAATAGATTTATTAGTGTTTAATGTGATCATATCAGTATAGCTCCAGCAAAAGAACTAAATTTGCTGTCAAAAGACCTATATTTGAAGTTCTTAGTAGCTATGTGACTTTGAACAAATTACTTACTGGGTCTCAGTTTTCTTATTTGGAAATAGAGGCACACAATGCCAGTTTGCTTTTCCACATAGTTTTATTTTGAGGATTGAGTGAGATAATGGATATTAAAGTGTGGTGTTGCTTAAAGATTTATGTAACTAAATTCGAGAAATATATGTATATCCTTTGGCTGAGGATTAAGTACATAAAATATATATGTATATTTTAATGTTTTAAAAAGAAGAATGGTTATTTTTCCTGTCTGAGGATTCAGAGGTTGTCATTTTTATACTACAAGGTAGTCATATTCTAGTTGGAAACATGCTCTGTAAATGATATTGTCATTAGACATCATGAGATAGAGGAATTCGAGATGGCTACTAAGACCCTCTCATGGGGTACCAGTGTCTTGGTTTTTGGGCACCATAGCTTCTACTGTCTACTTCTCACTCTGCAGATTCAGAAACCTAATTTTGTTGGTGTATTAAGACTTTGAAGAGTTTTCAACAACTGACATAGTAACAAAATCTCAGTAGACTAAATGTAAATCAGAATTCCAATTTATTAATCTACCACAGAGAGTTTATCTTTCCAGTTACCAGAATATTGGTTACCATTGTGCAGAGCAACCCTTTATCTATTCAAGATACAAGGGAAGCCAGATTATTAATCAGATGTTTGTTTGTTTCTTAGAACAAAGAGAGATTTAGGACATGGAAAGGCCTGAAAAACTATCTTTGTATCATAAAGCTGTTCACATTTCTAGAGAATAGAATGTTGTGCAGAGAGGAACTTCTTCTTTGGATAGAGTTAGAAAAACTATGTCAGATCTTTTGTTCTTTGGGAGTCCCTTTTTCTGGACTACACGTTCTGTTTTTTAGAGTTACTCTAATTTTACTAAGGTCTGGTTATATTTCTTAGATTACACAGAAATCACCTTGTTAGGTTTGGGAATTGCCAGATCTCCTGAGCCACCCTATTTAACTGACTAAATTTAGGATGTAGTTACTTCTGCAGGAAGCTGATCTCATTTATTGTATTTGATTCTTCCTAATCTAAAATAAGATCTGGGCATACTTTTTTTCTACCTTCATGTATGTGGATATGGATGTATCCATGTTTATGAACTTTTCCTCCTGTGGAAGGATGGACAGAGTAACAGGAGTCTATAGATTATCAGAGTATATAGAGAATATAGAGTATATAGACCTATAGCATATAGTCTGAGGATTATCCTGAAATATTACTACTAGGATAAGTCCTTTGACCTGAAACACTGTTGGCTTGGTTAATTTCTATCTTGAATGTTTTCCTACTTATTATAGGAGAAGAGGGTTGTGATGAGTTCTGGAGGGCACCAACATTTGGTCAGCTGTCTGGAGACATTGCAGAAAGCTCTCAAAGGTTTGTAAACATGTTTGAAATATGCTTTTTTTTTTTTTTTTTTAATGTTTATTTTTGAGAGAGAGCAAGAGGGAGAGGGGCAGAGAGAGGGAGACAGGATCCCAAGTGGGCTCTGCACTGATAGCAGAGAGCCCAATGTGGGGCTTGAACTCACAAACTGGGAGATGATGACCTGAGCCGAAGGCAGAAGCTCAACCAACTGAACCACCCAAGTGCCCCTGAAATATGCTTTCTTAAAATGCCCAGTTTTATAAAGACTATTTTATACTTACATGAGAAATATAAATTGAGATAGATAAACTTTCTTTGCTAGGTGGTGTTCTTGTTTTCACTATGGAGTTGAGACCACCTCTTAATTTTTTTTTTTTTTAGTTAATTTTTTCAGAGAGAACAGGGGAGGGGCAGAGAGAGAGGGAGAAAGGTAATCTCAAACAGGCTCTGCACTGTTAGTGCAGAGCCAGATGTGGGACTCGAACTCATGAACTGTGAGATCATGACGTGAGCTGAAATCAAGAGTCAGATGCTTAACCGACTGACTGAGCCACCCAGGCACCCCAAGATGAGATCTCACCTGAATTTTTGAAACATTTATTTTTGATCCTATTTGGGAGACTGGTAGAGACTCAAAAGATAGTTGATGGAGGGTAACTATAAGGTAGCAAGGGAAAGTTCTTTTTCTTCACATGTTCTCTTTGTCTTTTTTTTTTTTAATGTTTATTTTTGGGAGAGAGAGACCGTGCAAGTGGGGGGAGGGACAGAGGGAAACACAGAATCCAAAGCAGGCTTCAGGCTCTGAGCTGTCAGCACAGAGCCCAATGCGAGGCTTGAACAAACAAATTGTGAGATCATGACCTGAGTCAAAGTCAGACTCTTGACTGAGCCACCTAGGCGCCCCCAGTTTCTTTTTATAATGTTTTATTATTTATTTTTGAGAGTGAAAGAGACAGAGCACAAGTAGGGGAGGGGCACAGAGAGAGAGGGAGACACAGAATCCAAAGCAGGCTCCAGGCTCTGAGCTGTCAACACAGAGCCTAACATGGGACTTGAATTCTTGAACCGTGAGATCATGACCTGAACTGAAGTCAGATCCTTAACTGATTGAGCCATCCAGGCACTCTTCTTCAGATGTTCTCTTCTAATTAACTTGCAATAAGAAAATTGGACATTTTAACTCTAAAGGATTTTTGCATTGTTATGGACAGTGTTTTCAGGAAAGCAAATAAAATTTAAATCATGAGCTTGAATATTTATGATTATAATTACTACTTCTGTGTATTTTGGGGGAGAAATGAAAGTAAAAAACAGATTTTACTCTGATCCATCACAAATGAACTTGATTCAGCTGAATAGTTCCCCCTCACCCCCACCCCTTGGGTTTTCTTTGACATCTCAAGTCTGAGAGTAGGTGCCTACAACCTTCATCGCCCCTTCTAATGTTTCCTTTTCTGATGGTTAAGAATCCTTGTTCATCAAAATGTAGAGAATCCCACTTTTGCTTCTTCCAACTCAACGTAGAGTCTCAATGTTAAGAAACTGGTAGCCCTTCCCAATCTGTGGAAATACTATGGTACGTAGAGGCAGAGGCTGTTAACTTTTTAACTGTGGTAAAATATACATAACATAACATTTACCATTTGAACCATTTAAAATTATAGTTGAGTGGCATTAAGTACATTCACATTGCTACATAACCATCACTACCATTGTCCATCTTCAGGACTTTTTCATCTTCCCAAGCTGAAATCCTGTATTCATTAAACAGTAATTTCTCCTTTCTCCCTCTCCTTAACTCCTTGTAACCATCATTCTAGTTTCTCTCTGTAAGAATTTGTCTACTCTAGATACCTCATGTAAGTGGAATGAAACAGTATTTGTCCTTATGTGACTGACTTTTCACTTAGCATAATGTCTTCAAGGTTCATCCATTTTGTAGCATGTATCAGAATTACCTCTCTGTTAAAAAAAGCTAAATAGTGGTGCCTGAATGGATCAGTCAGTTAAGCATCCGACTCTTGATTTCAGCTCAGGTCATGATCTTACAGTTCATAGGAATGAGCCCCGGGTCAGGCTCTGCACTGATAGTGCAAAACCTCCTTGGGATTCTCTCTCTCCTTCTTTCTCTGATCCTATATTCCAGCTCTCTCAAAATATATTAATAAACATTTTTTTAAAAAGCTAAGTAATATTTTGCATGTGTATACCACATTTTTATTCCTCCATTCATGAATGGACATTTGGGTTTCCACCTTTTGGCTGTAGTGAATAATGGTGCTATGAATATTGAATATTTCTTTATGTTGGTTTTAGTTTTGATGTTAATCTTCCTTATTCTAGCATTAGCAGATACATGTGTCTTTTTGAAGTTAAAGATAACTTGTCCCAAATGAGTAATGCAAAAGGGAGAGGAAAAAGGTCCGATAATTTTTTCAAATAGATCTTTTTTTTTTTTTTTTTCCAACGTTTATTTATTTTTGGGACAGAGAGAGACAGAGCATGAACGGGGGAGGGGCAGAGAGAGAGGGAGACACAGAATCGGAAACAGGCTCCAGGCTCCGAGCCATCAGCCCAGAGCCTGACGCGGGGCTCGAACTCCCGGACCGCGAGATCGTGACCTGGCTGAAGTCGGACGCCTAACCGACTGTGCCACCCAGGCGCCCCTGATCTTTTTTTTTTTAATGTTTATTTATTTTTGAGAGAGAGAGACAGAGCAAGAGCAGGGGAAGGGCAGAAAGAGAGGGAGACAGAATCCGAAGCAGGTTCCAGGCTCTGAGCTGTCAGCACAGAGCCCGATGTGGGGCTTGAATCCACAGATGCAAGATCATAACCTGAACTGAAGCTGAATGCTAAACTAAGTCACCCAGGCGCTCCAAATAGATCTTTTTTTAAAATTTTTTTTTTTTTTAACATTTATTCATTGTTGAGAGAGAGAGAGAGTGTGAGCAGGGGAGGGGCAGAGAGAGAGGGAGACACAGAATCCGAAGCCAACTCCAGGCTCCGAGCTGTCAGCACAGAAACTGACTTGAGTCTTGAACTCACCAACTACGAGATCATGACCTGAACTGAAGTCAGAGGCTTAACTGAACTGAGCCACACAGGTGCCCCCAAAATAGATCTTTTTAATTTTTTTTTAAATGTTTATTTTTGAGAAAGAGTGAGACAGAGCACGAGTGGGTGAGGGGTAGAGAGAGAGGGAGACACAGAATCCGAAGCAGCCTCCAGGCTCTGAGATGTCAGCACAGAGCCTGACGTGGGGCTTGAACCCACAAACGTGGGATCATGACCTGAGCCAAAACCAAGAGTTGATGCTTAACTGACTGAGCCACCCTGGAGCCCCTCAAATAGATCTTTTTAAAGTAAGCTCTGTGCCCAACTGGGGCTCAAAATCACAACCCCAAGATTAAGAGTCGCATGCTCCACCAACTGAGTCAGCCAAGTGCTCCTCAAATAGGTCTTTTTTTTGACCCTTACTATTTAGGTGACAGCTAAGTCTTAACTAATGAACATACAGAAATTCTAAGCATTTGAACTGTTGGATGTAATGGCTTGAATGTATGGATATACTCCTTAGGATGTTTTGGTTTTTGAAGAATAAAATTTAAGTTATTTGGAGCATTTTGTGATTTCCTTTTTTTTTTTTTTTTACCCTTTCCTAGTAACATCTTTACCAGCAATGACTGACCGTTTGGAGTCTATAGCAAGACAGAATGGGTAAGTAGTCTATCTTAGGCAGAAGTATTTAACTTAGTGTTGACTTTGGGTGGCTTTATTTATGTGTCTTCTATTAATTTTTGTTTTGATTTGTTCCTGCTAGACTGGGCTCTCATCTCAGTGCCAGTGGCACTGAATGTTACATCACGTCAGATATGTTCTATGTGGAAGTGCAGTTAGATCCTGCAGGACAGCTTTGTGATGTAAAAGTGGCTCACCATGGGGAGAATCCTGTGGTATGTGCTGTTGATATTTCACTGGAATCTGTGGGGTTTACTTAGGGACATTAATTTTAAAATGAATTGTTGGGGTTTGAAATAGCTTGGGCTTAGGTTTTTTCATGAGCCACTGTAGAGATGATGTGATGGGCTGTAATGTAATATCAATAGCTCTAGAATGGAATTTAGAATAACATGGGTCCATCTCTGACATCATCCAAAGGCTTTGACAAGTGGAGACGCTAGAGGAACCCTTTCCATTTCATATCAACAAACATGAGCCGCAATTGAACAATAGGTGCTGGGGATATGGAGATAAATAACTTAAAGTTCTTATCCTCAAAGAGCTAATAATCAAAAAGGACAGATAATCTTGTACATAACTAATGTCTCTGAAAAATCTTGTAATAGAGATGAATGTTTAATGTGTGTAACCAAGACAGTTGAATGTGGACTCCAAGGATGGCATTAAAGAGAGGTCCTACTGTTTTAAACAAACTACTGAAAGTTGATTCCATTATAAACTAGTTCATATACTTTGATCTTGAATTTCCCACCCCAACCCCATGGTTTACCAAGTAGAAAGAAGATGCTTTTTGATATCTTAATATAAGGATCATCTGTAGTTTTAATGTTGTTGTTATAAAGCATGTGCTATTAATAAAAGAGAAAAACTTTTGATGTCTTCAAAGGCCTTAAAGTAGTTTAAAGTTTTAACATGATTTGTTTAATTTCAGAGCTGTCCAGAACTTGTACAGCAACTAAGGTAAGCAAATGATCTTTATGTTCCCTGATACTGGCAGACAATGCTGTTCTTTATAGTTGGGTCTTGAGGCTGGTCAGAAGTTATTGTCTTTATCAAAAGAAAAGAAAAAATTTACTCTCCTGAGGAACATACTTATTTTCTTAGGTCAAGATTTTTCAGTCTATGTTTGTTCACTTTCAGTATGGGCTTAGCTTGGTTTCTCAACTTACTCAGTCTATCCCAGGATTTTGCAACCTTGGCGGTATTGACAGTTTGGATTGGAAAATTCTTTGCTATAGGGGACTGCCTTGTGCAATGTAGGATGTTTAACCACATTCTTGCGCACCCCCCCCCCCCCCCCGCCCCGCCACTAGTTGCTAGTAGTATCTATCTCCTGACCTGTGACAATAAAAAATATCCCTAGATATTGTTAAATGTTCCCTGGTGGGCAAAATCACTCCTGGTTGAAAACTGATCTAGCCTCAAAAATTCTGTGTGCAACAAAAATAAATAGAAACTAATTATTGAATGAGAGAAGGCTTGAGAGAATTGAGTCTATGTCATGAAAAGAACTTATTTTCACTTTAATTTTGAGAAAAACTGTCTTACATTTAAGGTGTATGTGTGATAAACTCCCATCATAGGAAAAGCACTAGGCTTGAAGAGTTTCTTAGCAGTTAATGGCATTTCCTTCTGGATTATCCTTTCCCTTTAAATTGAGTGGAAATTTACTTTCTGGGATTTTGAAAAAGTCATTACATCAATTTTATGTTTTAAATATAGCGAAGTTCTCAGATACTACGTGGAAATGTCTTAAGGTGTTAATAGTGAGGAAATAAGTTTTACAGTCGGCCTTTGCAGTAATCATTTTAATGTGTTTCTAGCCAAATGTGCCAAGTTTGAACCACCTTTTAAAAATTGCAATGCAACATAAAAACCTTTTTATAAGTCTAGCAACAGGTGTGTTACCAGAATAGTCCAGAAAGCCAATACTTCTGGTTCTAATTCTGGAGTAGGAGACTGCACCAATTTATGAACTAACTGGTGGTGTTCTAAAGTTAATTTGTAAGCATGTTTTGAAATGGGAACTTCAGAAAGAATATTAGCCCTTGTGTGCAATTTTTAGTCACTTTGTATAGGTGATAATTTTAAGGTAGAGGGTTTATTTTGCTGCTGTTCTTGTTTCTTTTTACTGTCTTCATGGCATTTTGGGTAGTAAGTGCTCATATTTGCTCAATAAATGCCTGACCAAATATCTGACATTGGTAGGGCAATTCAGCTTTCAAGAAACTTTTTTTTTCTTTTAAGTTTGAAATAAGATACAGAGAATTAGAGTTGTTGAGTTGTGTTGGATTCCTGAGCCTGCCCACAGAGCCTAATTGACTAAGAATCCAAACCCAAATATTGGGTTCTAGGAAGCAAGGGGTCTAGGTAGTAGTTTTCTTTTTTCTGGGGCAGATCTCGTCATAGGAACATTCTCGAATATGTTGCTTGCCTCCATAGTGCTCATCTCCTTTTCTCCAGGCCTCTCATCTCTCTCCTAGTGTTCATTTTCCTCTCTGCCCTTAGATTGCCATATGCATGCAAGTATTCTATTTTCCAAATTTATTTGACTTCCATTTCCTCCAATCAAAAGTTTTTTTTTTCCCTCACAACATTCAATCATCTCAGTTACATATTAAGAGGAAAAGAAAGTGATTTATTTATTTATTTATTATTTTTTAATTTTTTAATGTTTATTTATTTTTGAGAGAGAGAGTGCGAGCCAGGGAGGGGCAGAGAGAGAGGGAGGGAGACACAGAATCCGAAACAGGCTCCAGGCTCTGAGCTGTCAGCACAGAGCCCGATGCGGGGCCCGAACCCACGAACTGTGAGATCATGACCAGAGCTGAAGTCAGACACCCAACCGACTGAGCCACCCAGGCGCCCCAGAAAGTGATTTATTTAAATCAAGTCTCATTATGTAGGAGCAAATTACTGTAATATATGAACTATTAGGTCTTTTTGACTCTTTTGTACTGCTTACAAGTACCTTCTCCAGAAAAATGGGAAGGAGAAAGGGAAACATTTTTTTTTTTGCTACTTTTTTTTTTCTTTTTTAACCTTACTTATTTTGAGAGAGAGCACGCGTGTGTGTGTGCGCGCGTGCTGGGAAGGGGCAGAGAGAGAAGGAAAGACAGAATCCCAAGCAGACTCTGCCCAATGCAGGGCTCGAACTCAAAAACTGTGAGATCATGACCTGAGCTGAAATCAAGAGTTGAATGCTTAACTGACTTGAGTCTCCCAGGTGCCCCTTCTTTTGCTACTTTTGATTGATGCTAGAAAACTTTGGCTGGGGGGAGAAAGAGTAAAGCAAATTATTAAAATTAGTTTTATATAGCCATGATTTTTTGGTACTTTGCATTAAGATTGAGTAGTAATTGTGTTTTATTCTCCTCCTTCTTTCCTGAACTCCTTATAGGGAAAAAAATTTTGATGAATTTTCTAAGCACCTTAAGGGTCTTGTTAATCTTTATAACCTTCCAGGGGACAAGTAAGTATTTCTTTATTTTTTTGCTTTCGTTGGAAAAATTCGTATAAATATACTTGTGCTTAAAAATTTGCCGAGTCTTCTGCCCTATCTTATTTGTGATTTCTTCTCCTACTGACACCCTATAGCTTCCAACTTTATATCTTTTGAAGGTATTTTAAATAAATAATATCTGCATTAATGGATATAATGCTAAAAGACATTATAATCTTTGAGATGTCTTCAACATGTTGATTTTTTTTAGGTTTATTTATTTTGAGAGAGAGAGAAAGAGACTGCAAGTGGGGGAGGGGCAGAGAGTGGGGCAGGGGAGAGAATCCCAAGCAGGCTCTGTACTGACAGATGTGGGACTCCAGCTCACGAACTGTGAGATCATGACCTAAACGAAAGTCGAATGCTAGACCAACTGAGCCACCCAGGTGCCCCAACATGATTTTTAGGCTGAAAAGAAATTAGTTGTTGTTGAACTTGCTCATCATTTTTGTTTTTAACCTACCTGGGGTTCTGTTAACTAGCTTGGGTCTTTCAAATAGAATTGCCTTCAAGGGAATGTTAATGTGTGTGTGTGTGTGTGTGTGTGTGTGTGTGTGTGTGTGTGTGTGTGTGTGTGTGTTTCAACTCTTTAACTCTTGTTCTCTTCATCTACTTTCTAGCAAACTGAAGACTAAAATGTACTTGGCTCTCCAATCCTTAGAACAGGATCTATCTAAAATGGCAGTTATGTATTGGTAAGACTGGCTAAGGTGTCAATTCTGTTGAATTGTACCTTCTGGGTACTTTGTTCTTAAAGCTTTTCATCTAGGGTGTTACTAGGGTCCTCTATCATATATCTTGTCCATCTCATTTTACTTCCCAAATGATCACATTCCATTTTCTGAGTATTGGTATGTCCAAGTTGTTTGTTGGTATTCCATCAGTTTTATTTGAAGACTTGTCAAACCTGGCCTCTGGTCTTATAAATAATAGTCTACTTATAATTTTTGTTCACTGTATTACATACTGGTTTATACTTGTAAGTGATCTCTTCGAAAGTGAAATACAATTGCTCTATGCCCAGTTATAAGAGTCATTAAATTAGTATTGTAAGACTTTTAACAGCTGAATTCATTAATACATTGTGCACTAATACCTTCAGGGCTAAAATACAAGCAAACATAGATCATTTTTCTCACAGGAAAGCAACCAATGCTGGTCCCCTGGATAAGATTCTTCATGGAAGTGTTGGCTATCTTACTCCAAGAAGTGGGGGTATGTGATCCTACGTTGCTTATTTAGAAAATTGTTTAGTTTTAGTTAAGGGGTCATTACTTAAATTTCACTTTGGGATTATAAGCACAGGGAGAAAATTAACAGTCACTTGTGTATTATTAGATGGTTTCCAAGGTGTCAATGCTTGCCCTCCCCCATTTACATTTTTAAATTGTGAAGTAAATTGTTGGCACTAGAATTCATACTTCTGGTTCCATTATATTTGATAAGTTGCTTTGGGGCATGAATCCTCTTATTTATGAAACTATTTTCTCATGTAGTTTTGTAGAAATGGGAATGTTTTTCTATATTTCTAATTTACCTGATAAATATATAGTGATAAGTGTTATTTTTCATAGGTCATTTAATGAACTTGAAGTACTATGCCTCTCCTTCTGATCTGCTGGATGATAAGACTACATCTCCCATCATTTTGCATGAGAATAATGGTAAGGCTTTAACTGTAAAGCAACTGAAGGTTTTGTTCAGTGTTTAAAAAATATTTAAAATAATTGAACGCCCAAGCCTGTGTGTATTTCCTGGTTTGCCATCCCTACCAAAGTTTGCTGTTTCTCTCAGTTTGCATCTGTAACACACACACGCTCATAAGTATATACATATGTATGTACATACATACATACATACATACATACATAATAGTACAAACTTAATAGGTGCTTATGAACAAGTAGGTGAATGAATGAAAAGATATAAACCATTTGTCTTGAAATAATCCCCTTTAAACATTAAAGGTGAAAAAATTAGCCAACTTACTAAAGAATTACAATAATGGATGGTTTTTTTTGGTTTTTTGTTTTTTTTAAGTTTATTCATGTTTTTTGAGAGAGAGTGAAAGAGAGAGCATGTGCCTGCGGGGAGAGAATCCTAAGCAGGCTCTGCACCGACAGTGCAGACCTCCCAACTCACAAACATGTGAGATCATGACCTGAGCCAAAACCAAGAGTCAGACACTTAACTGACTGAGCCACCCAGGTGCCCCTCTATTTGCTTTTTAATATACTAAAACAAAATGAGAAATGGCCTAATCCCTCATTTGGTTCCCTTATAACTTTAGTCATTGATTATCCTATAATCATAATTCTATTTAAAAGCATTCTGGAGTTGGAGAAAATAAGTAAATGTCGGTAATGTGCCTTTAAGGGGCTCCTGGGTGGCTTAGTCGGTTGAGCATCCAACTCTTGATTTCAGCTTAGGTCCTGGTCCCAGGGTGATGGGATTGAGCCCCATGTTGGGCTCTGCACTGAGCGTGGGAACCTACTTAAAATTTTCTCTCTCTCTCCTCTCCTCCCTCTGTCCCACTCCTCTCCCCCACTTGCACTCTCTCAAATAAAAAAAATAAAATAAAAAATTGGGACACCTGGGTGGCTCAGTCCATTAAGCATCTGACTTCAGCTCAGATCATGATCTCTCTGTAAATGAATTTGAGCCCTGCATTGGGCTCTGTGCTGACCACTCAGAACCTGGAGCCTGCTTCAAATTCTGTGTCTCCCTCTCTCTCTGCCCCTCCCCCGTGCTTGCGTGCACACTCATGCTCTCTCTCTCTCTCTCTCTCTCTCTTTCTTTCAGAAATAAACATTAAAAAAATTTTTTTTTTAATTTTTTTTCTTTGGAGTATATGGTTTCCTGTATTTTGTTTTATTTACTGACAGAAATACTGGTTGTTAGAAGGCAGCTTCTCAAACTTCTAAGTCATACAGGTATTATATTATCTGACAAATTAGGGTTAGCAAATTATGCAGAAGGTAGTTTGTTTTTTTGTTTTTAAATGTTAAGATCCTTGTAATTTGTGTTACTTTGGAGAATACCCCTTTTCTTTCCTATTCTCAGTTCCTCGATCATTGGGCATGAACGCATCAGTGACAATAGAAGGAACATCTGCTATGTATAAACTTCCAATTGCACCATTAATTATGGGGTCACATCCAGTTGACAACAAATGGTAAGTTAAATATACTTCCAGGGTAGCAAAGTTTATTTTTTCCAACTTCAAGCCCGGTATGAAATAAGTAATACTTTCACGTGGCTCTTCTCTCACTTAACTTTCTAGAGATTGGCTTTTTATTTTCTCTTTTTAATTCCTCTTTTCAATATCTATTTGAATGTTCCTGTCTGAAGTCTGCTTATAGAACACATTGTCTATCCTGACAGAGAAGGAGGAGAACTGTACTAATTCCCTCGGTTTAATGATTGCTTCAGTTTTTTAGGTTATCATGGGATTTATATTGTTTTGGAGTCATATTGGAGTAATAACTAGAGAGCCTGTCTCAGGATAGATGTTTGATTAAGTACGTAAGGGTTAATGAATAGGATGTTTTGGAACTGGGGAAAGAAAGTTGAAAGAGTGAACTATTATTTTTTTTAACATCTTATTTATTTTTTAATTTTAACTAATCTCTACACCCAATGTGGGGCTCAAACTCACGACCCCAAGATCAAGAGTCGCATGCTCTTCTGACTGAGGCAGATGTCCCCAAAAGAGTAAAATTAAAAAAATATATATTTGTTTATTTTTGAGCGAGAGAGAGAATAGCAGGGGAAGGACAGAGAAAGAGAGGAGAGAGAGAGAGTCCCAAGCTGGCTCCGCAGTGTCAGCAGAGAGCCTGATGCAAGGCTCAAAGTCATGAACTGTGAGATCATGACCTGAGCCAAAGTCTGACAGTTACCTGACTGATCCACCCAGGCATCCCCTGAAAGAGTGAACTTTTTTGATAGGCTTTTGTTAAATGATACGGACGTGTCTAAGAACAAATGTTTAGATTTTTTATTTTCGTATCAAGTCAAAATCCAACCATCCCCCCCTTTTTTTTTTTTTTGAAGGACTCCCTCCTTCTCCTTAATCACCAGTGCCAACAGTGTTGATCTTCCTGCCTGTTTCTTCTTGAAATTTCCCCAGCCAATCCCAGTATCTAGAGCATTTGTTCAGAAACTTCAGAACTGCACAGGTGAGTTTTAAGCATCAGGAGGTAATACTTGTTAAAAGTGTAAAAAACAAACCAGATTATTTTAGACCTCTTTCAGTCTTGCAGGCTCAAAAAAGTACTGATGGATATAAATGTCATGGTGCTGTGTATTAGTAAATGCTTATTAGTAAGTACTTTTTCAATGAATGGATGAATGAAATAGAAGTCCCAAAGGGAAAACAGAGCTGTCACCATTTTGATGTTATTGTGATCATTATATTCTTGTTTTTCCAGGAATTCCATTGTTTGAAACTCAACCAACTTATGTACCCCTCTATGAATTAATCACTCAATTTGAGCTGTCAAAGGACCCTGACCCCATACCTTTGAATCACAACATGCGATTTTATGCTGTAAGTAAGGCTTATAGATTGTTGTAGGTTATATTTGAACCCAGGATCAGAATCTTCCTTTATAGGAATACTGAGGTCAGAAACATATCTTTTGGACTACTGGGCCATTTTCTAGTTCCTCATTCAGGCAGGAAATCACAGAAATTTCTGAAACATACTGAAGAAAGAGAGCATGAGCTTCCAAGTCAGGATATAACTGTACATTTCATGGCCAGAATTTCAGATGAAAGTCTCATAATGGTATCCTGAACTTTTACAAGCTTTTAAGTAGATGTTAAGAATTTTTTTTCTTTTTAATTTATTTAGAGAGACAGCAAGTATGTGCAAGTGGGGGAGGGGCAGAGAGGGAGAGAGAATCCCAAGCAGGCTCTGTGCTTGTCAGCACAGAGCCCAATATGGGGCTCCAAACCCATCAACCATGAGATCATGTCCTAGACTGAAGTCAGTCACTTAACCAACTGAGCCACCCAGGCACCCCAGATGTTAACAATTCTTAATGTTTAATTCTTTCAAGTGTCATGACCTGAAAAGATCCTTCAAGTACATGCAAAGAAAGTCCTGGAATGAATAAATTAAGGAAGGTTCCAAAACCTCTTCTGGACTTGAATTTATTTGAATGTTTGATGATAGTCTAGACTAAAGTAGTAGTTCCCAAATTCTGACTGCATTAAACTATATAAGGTGTTTTATTTAAAATATAGATTTTGCACTTAGAATTCAGGAACCTTTTTTAAACAGATTTCTGAGGTAATTTTTTTTAGCTAGGTTAGGAAACCACTAGCAGAACATTTACAAAAAAGAGGTCTTTTCAGCCAAGTAATTGATAACATCAGCTGACCAAATAATTCACTGTGGAGTTTTATTATTCACTAAGGAATTGCGGCTGATCTTTGAGAAGTGGGTTGTCCCCGCCCCCCCCCCCCCCCCCCATGCTTCTGTGGTTGAAGCATGATGGGTGAATAAATAGCATTCATATCTTTTGTTCTTTTTGCCCAGGCTCTTCCAGGTCAGCAGCACTGCTATTTCCTCAACAAGGATGCTCCTCTTCCAGATGGCAGAAGTCTACAGGGAACCTTAGTTAGCAAAATCACCTTTCAGCACCCTGGCCGAGTTCCTCTGATCCTAAATCTGATCAGACATCAAGTGGCCTATAACACCCTAATAGGAAGTTGTGTCAAAAGAACTATTCTGAAAGAAGGTACTACTTTTCCTTTTGATATAGTTACTGGCAAATGGAAACTTGATTACTCTTGTGGTTCTCTAAATTGGTGGCCTATTATATTCCCTGTAGAACTTTTAAAACTGGTTTCCATTCCCAAGTAAATTGATACAGAACCTCAGTGGTAGGAGTTGGGAATCTAGTTTAAGCTCCACAAATAGTTATGATAGAACTCATCAATAAATTGGCATTTGGAAACCACTAGTTGTTTGTAATGAATTTATTCTTTCTCTGCATACAGTGATATAATTGGGTACCTACGAGCCTGAATCTTATAGCAGATATGTAAGGTAGAACTTGGGACACTGTAGGAAGAGATGACTTCTTCCTCCCCACCCCTTTTTTTAAAGTAATCTCTACACTCCATATGGGGCTTTAATTCACAACCCTGAAATCAAGAGTCGCATGTGCTGCCAGGCATCCCAGAGACGATTTCTTGATATCTAAATCAAGGTTGTTTAGGACAATGCTTCCCAGCTTTTAGTCCTGCCTGAGTATATTTCATCTCCCCATTCTTTGGGGAACTTAAGCTTAAAAGGGGGTAAGACCTGTGCCCTTTGCTTTTTCTCCCAGGATTCTGAATACTGATATTTTTCAAATGCAGTTTGCTATTAGAAAACTGCATACTGCTATCCCTGAAAAGAATTTTGGCTGCTCTAGTTAACCACAGTTAATTTTTTACCTTAGTTGTAAAGCACTTCACAAATAGAAATGTATCAGTGCAAGTGGTAGGCAAAAAGAAACAGGGAAGTTAAATCAGGAGATAGCATTTTTGAGAATAAGAACTGGTTTAAAGTGAGAAATTTTAGAGTAATGGCACTGACCACATGCAAGTGTGCTTATGACCCTTCTATGTCATGTATTTGAATCCTGGGAGAATTCTCCAGATGGTTTCAGGACATCTGGATATTAGTTTTCGTAAGATAGTTACAAAGTTAGTCCTGCAGAGATGCATATGCTTTTTTCCAAGAAAGTACATGATCCTTATCTCTGGGCTGCCAGCATGTTTGGCTTAAGAACCTATGATGATAGTTACATACGTGTATTTGGCATAACTGTATCATTTTACATGATAGCCCCTAGATCCCTGCTTACCAAACTATGGGTTGCATAGCTAACATCTGCAAACACTGATAGCAGGGTTTATTATAGTGGTTCTGGATATCTGCTTATCACAAAGAATGAAAAACTCTTCTTGGCCAGTTTCTTTTCAGAATTCACTTTCAAGGCAAGGTGTTTATATCTGTCAAGGTCTCCAGTAATTTAGGGATCAAATGGCTTTCATTTTAGAAAATGGAAGTTTAGTTGCTTGTTTTGGAGTATTTATAACATAAGCTGGCATAGTCCTTGGAATCTGATTCCTTCCATCACCTCTGAATGATGTAGTAAGTTTTGTGTGTTAAAAAATGTGTGGGATTTAGTTTCCAAGGAGACAGAATTTCTGTATACTTAGGGATTAGTATTTACTTGTATCTAATATTTGGTTGATTATTTTATGATCCTTTTCTTTGCTTTTTAGATTCTCCTGGGCTCCTCCAATTTGAAGTGTGTCCCCTCTCAGAGTCCCGTTTCAGCGTATCTTTTCAGCACCCTGTGAATGACTCCCTGGTGTGTGGTGAGTTGTGAGGGGGCTAGCACTTCTCTTAGGGCAGTGGTTTGGTCCCTTTATCTTCTTTTTGAAAAATCAGAAGCTGAGTCTCTCTCAAATACCTCCTATGTATTTTGTCTTTCAGTGGTTATGGATGTACAGGACTCAACACATGTGAGCTGTAAACTGTACAAGGGGCTGTCAGATGCACTCATCTGCACAGATGACTTCATTGCCAAAGTTGTTCAAAGGTAGCACTGGCCCTTTTCCTTCAGAGTCCCATTAAGAGGAGTATAAGGAGTGCTGTTTTCAGTATTAGATTGAACTGGAAATTTAGGAGGAGAGCATATAGTCACTGCTTTGAATTCACCTTCCTCTGCTTTAGGATTCAAAAGCAATGTGAGCTTTGGTGTTTTAAATATTATGAGAGTAATAGGAAGTAAGGTAGGTAACTTTAGGCCCAGTGTTAGGGTTCTTTTAGGAGGGGGAGAGCTGAAATAAGATGTAGATTTTTTTTTCACTTATCTTTTGTTTCATTTTTTAACATATGTAATATGTTAAATGGTGGCATGTGGGAAGATACTTAAGGCAGTCAGCTTCCCAGAAACATTAGTATGTAATTTTGAGATTTTTCTGGAGTAGGTACTTGTGGCCTATTTTGTAAGTAAATCTTATTGGAACGCAGCCATGTCTGTTCATTTACGTATTGTCTGTGGTGCCTTTTAAGTTCAGATGGCAGAACAGCTGGACAGAAACCATATGATCTTCAAAAGCCTAAAATATTACTATCTGGTCTTTTAAGAAAGGTTGTTACAATGTTCTGGAGCAAAGTGTTTTCAAAAATATGTTTATAAAGTTATCTGTAAGATAAAAACTACTTTAAAATAAACAAGATTTTATACCATTTAAAATAAACAAGATTTTATACCAATAATAGGATTTTTCACAGTATAGTGTTGGGATGATCTAAGCCATTAAAGCTTAGAACTTGATGGGTCAAAGAATTTCTAGTGGTTCATTAAGATAAATAGCAATCTCATTAGTCGCATGTGAAGCCCCAAAAGGCATTTTCTTACCAAGTTCATTATCAGTTTTCTTTTAGTTCAGTATGATATCTAATTTGGACTCTGTTTATGGTTGGTTGGTTTTTGTTAGTGCTTCAGAAGAGGTTGAGATTGCTTACTAATACAGGTTCTTATTTTATCAAATTTATTTTTTTGAGAAAGGGTGTGCGTGCGAGCGGGGGAGGGGCAGAGAGAGAAAATCTTAAGCAGGCTATGTGCAGTCAGTGCAGAACCCATTGTGGGGCTCAGTCTCATGAACTGTGAGGTCATGACCTGAGCCGAAATCAAGAGTTGGATGCCTCACCGACTGAGCCACCCAGGCGCCCCCAGATTCTTTTTAGAATGAATTTGCTCAAAGCTCTGGCATTTTATAGAACTACTCCTGCCTTTTGGGTTACTTGCCTTACCTGAAAATTGCTTAATGCAAACTTTTGATGGCATGTCTGAAACTCAGGCAGAATTAAAGCCTGTTCTCCCAAATAAAATTTGTTTTCATTCAGCAGTTAGTACATTGGTAACTTTGTTTTTTTCCATCTTTTCTTACAGATGTATGTCCATCCCTGTGACGATGAGGGCTATTCGGAGGAAAGCTGAAACCATTCAGGCCGACACCCCAGCACTGTCCCTCATTGCAGAGACAGTTGAAGACATGGTGAAAAAGAACCTGCCCCCGGCTAGCAGCCCAGGGTATGGCATGACCACAGGCAACAACCCAATGAGTGGTACCACTACACCAACCAACACCTTTCCGGGGGGTCCCATTACCACCTTGTTTAATATGAGCATGAGCATCAAAGATCGGCATGAGTCGGTGGGCCATGGGGAGGACTTCAGCAAGGTGTCTCAGAACCCAATTCTTACCAGTTTGTTGCAAATCACAGGGAACGGGGGGTCTACCATTGGCTCGAGTCCGACCCCTCCTCATCACACGCCGCCACCTGTCTCTTCGATGGCCGGCAACACCAAGAACCACCCGATGCTCATGAACCTTCTTAAAGATAATCCTGCCCAGGATTTCTCAACCCTTTATGGAAGCAGCCCTTTAGAAAGGCAGAACTCTTCTTCCGGCTCACCCCGGATGGAAATATGCCCGGGAAGCAACAAGACAAAGAAGAAGAAGTCATCAAGATTACCACCTGACAAACCCAAGCACCAGACTGAAGATGACTTTCAGAGGGAGCTATTTTCAATGGATGTTGACTCACAGAACCCTATCTTTGATGTCAACATGACAGCAGACACGCTGGATACACCACACATCACTCCAGCTCCAAGCCAGTGCAGTACTCCCCCAACAACTTACCCACAACCAGTACCTCACCCCCAGCCCAGTATTCAAAGGATGGTCCGGCTATCCAGTTCAGACAGCATTGGCCCAGATGTAACTGATATCCTTTCAGACATTGCGGAAGAAGCCTCTAAGCTTCCCAGCACTAGTGACGATTGCCCACCCATTGGCACCCCTGTTCGAGATTCTTCAAGCTCTGGGCATTCTCAGAGTGCCCTCTTTGACCCTGATGTCTTTCAAACCAATAATAATGAAAATCCATACACAGATCCAGCTGACCTAATTGCAGATGCTGCTGGAAGCCCCAGTAGTGACTCTCCTACCAATCATTTTTTTCCTGATGGAGTAGATTTTAATCCTGATTTGTTGAACAGCCAGAGCCAAAGTGGTTTTGGAGAAGAATATTTTGACGAAAGTAGCCAAAGCGGAGATAATGATGACTTCAAAGGATTTGCATCTCAGGCACTAAATACTTTGGGGGTGCCAATGCTTGGAGGTGATAATGGGGAGACTAAGTTTAAAGGCAATAGCCAAGCTGACACAGTTGATTTCAGTATTATAGCAGTGGCTGGTAAGGCTTTGG
This sequence comes from Puma concolor, assembly GCF_028749965.1. NCBI lineage: Eukaryota > Metazoa > Chordata > Mammalia > Carnivora > Felidae > Puma > Puma concolor. The sequence continues at coordinate 40,068,135 of NC_141680.1, read as the reverse complement.
GTCCTACAGATCTCATGGAGCATCACAGTGGTAGCCAGAGTCCTTTATTGACTACTGGGGACTTAGGGAAAGAAAAGACTCAAAAGCGAGTAAAGGAAGGCAATGGCAGCAGTAATAGTAGTCTGTCAGGGCCAGGATTAGATAGCAAACCAGGGAAGCGCAGCCGGACCCCTTCTAACGATGGTAAAAGCAAAGATAAGCCTCCAAAGCGAAAGAAGGCAGACACTGAGGGAAAGTCTCCATCTCACAGTTCTTCTAACCGACCTTTCACCCCACCTACCAGTACAGGTGGATCCAAATCTCCAGGCAGTTCAGGAAGATCGCAGACTCCCCCAGGTGTTGCCACACCACCTATTCCCAAGATCACTATTCAGATTCCTAAAGGCACCGTGATGGTGGGCAAGCCCTCCTCCCATAGTCAGTATACCAGCAGTGGCTCTGTGTCTTCCTCAGGCAGTAAAAGCCACCATAGCCATTCTTCCTCCTCTTCTTCCTCATCTTCTGCTTCCAACTCAGGCAAGATGAAAAGCAGTAAATCAGAAGGTTCTTCAAGTTCCAAGTTAAGTAGCAGTGTATATTCTAGCCAAGGGTCTACTGGATCTAGCCAGTCTAAAAATTCATCCCAGTCTGGGGGGAAGCCAGGCTCCTCTCCCATTACCAAGCATGGACTGAGCAGTGGCTCCAGCAGCACTAAAATGAAACCTCAAGGGAAGCCATCTTCACTTATGAATCCCTCTTTAAGTAAACCAAACATATCCCCTTCTCATTCAAGGCCACCTGGAGGCTCTGATAAGCTTGCCTCTCCAATGAAGCCTGTCCCTGGGACTCCCCCATCTTCTAAAGCCAAGTCCCCCATCAGTTCAGGTTCTGGTGGTTCTCATTTGTCTGGAACTAGTTCAGGCACTGGCATGAAGTCATCTTCAGGGTTAGGATCCTCAGGCTCATTGTCTCAGAAAACTCCCCCATCATCTAATTCTTGTACAGCATCTTCCTCTTCCTTTTCTTCAAGTGGCTCTTCCATGTCCTCCTCTCAGAACCAGCATGGGAGTTCCAAAGGGAAATCCCCCAGCAGAAATAAGAAGCCGTCCTTAACAGCTGTCATAGATAAACTGAAGCATGGGGTTGTCACCAGTGGCCCTGGAGGTGAAGACCCAATGGATGGCCAGATGGGGGTGAGCACAAATTCTTCTAGCCATCCTATGTCCTCCAAACATAACATGTCAGGAGGAGAGTTCCAGGGTAAGCGTGAGAAAAGTGATAAAGAAAAATCCAAGGTTTCCACCTCAGGGGGCTCAGTGGATTCGTCTAAGAAGACCTCAGAGTCAAAAAATGTGGGGAGCACAGGTGTGGCAAAAATTATCATCAGCAAGCATGATGGGGGTTCCCCCAGCATTAAAGCCAAAGTGACTTTGCAGAAACCTGGGGAAAGTAGTGGAGAGGGGCTCAGGCCTCAGATGGCCTCTTCCAAAAACTATGGCTCTCCACTCATCAGTGGTTCCACTCCAAAGCATGAGCGTGGCTCTCCTAGCCATAGTAAGTCACCAGCATATACTCCCCAGAATCTGGACAGTGAAAGTGAGTCAGGCTCCTCCATAGCGGAGAAATCTTATCAGAACAGTCCCAGCTCAGATGATGGTATCCGACCACTTCCAGAATACAGCACAGAAAAGCATAAGAAGCACAAAAAAGAAAAGAAGAAAGTAAAAGACAAAGATCGAGACCGGGACCGGGACAAAGACCGAGACAAGAAAAAATCTCATAGTCTCAAGCCAGAGAGTTGGTCTAAATCACCCATCTCTTCAGACCAGTCCTTGTCTATGACAAGTAACACAATTTTATCTACAGACAGGCCCTCAAGGCTCAGCCCTGACTTTATGATTGGGGAGGAAGATGACGATCTTATGGATGTGGCCCTGATTGGCAATTAGGAACCTTTTTAAGACAAAAGTGGCCAGAGAAAAACTAAGTTTATAGGCAAACCACCATAAGGGGTGAGTTAGGCAGGTCTGATTTTGTGTTTAAGAATCTTAAATGGCATGGTTTTGACACCGAGCTGGGTGAATTTAGAAAGGCATAGCCAGACCCAACTAAAGAGACCATAGGGTTTGATTCTGGTTACCAAGAATCACTTTTTCTTTTGCCAGATAAAAGGAAAAAAAAAGGTTAAAATACTTGCTTATGAAAGGGAGGGGGTGGGTGGGGCATAAGAAGAGGGAAGGGTGGGAAACAGTTTTGTGGGAAATATTCATATATATTTTTTTTCCCCTTTTTCCATTTTTAGGCCATGTTTTAACTCATTTTAGTGCATGTATTTGAAGGGCTGGGCAGCAAATGAAAAAGCAATACATTCCTTGATGCATTTGCATGAAGGTTGTTCACTTTGTTTGGGTAGTTGTCCATTTGAGGCATGGGCAAATGAAGGACTTTGGTCATTTTGGACACTTAAGTAATGTTTGGTGTCTGTTTCTTAGGAGTGATTGGGGGAGGGAAGATAATTTTAGCTATTTATTCATAATATTTTAATCCTTTATCTGTTTGTCTTTATACAGTGTTTCTAATTCTATAAGGTTCAGGGTTCAAAGTGAGGGGAGGTGGAAAAGCAAGGCTTATTTGGTGGTAGGGAGCCTGTAGCTTGTGCTGGTACTGTACCATCAAGCCCATGCAGATTAGAGCCCACCTTTGGAGTTAAGTAGAAAAAACCAAAATGGTATTTTTGTTTTAGGAGATTTATCATAGGGTTCAGACATCATAGGAATATTAGGAATTACCTCCCTGTGGAGGTATTGATTTATAGTCTTGTTTTTCTTTAAAAAAGGCTGGGCTGGTTTTTTGGGATATAAACATGTTTTCAGATGTAGTAAGGTTTAATGTGGTACAGCCTCCCTGACCCAGTGGCATGAAAACCATTACAGAATTAATAGTTCTCCTATTTCCACAATGTGCCAAAAGTCCACATCCCAGCATTTTGTTTGTTGGAGAACTGATGCCATTCCTGAGAGCTGGGCTCCTTGTTTCTCTTTATCGTAAGGAGAAGGAGTCCAGACTTTAATCACTCCACTGTATGCTCCCTTAGATAAAACAGAAAAAATTTGCAGCCATAGTTCACTTAAAACAATTTCAAGCTCACTTGAAAGTAATGGGGGCCTGGAATGCTAGGTGGGCATGAAGATAAACCCTTGCTACTATGTAGCAACAAAATTGGACCTTTTTGGAGGAATAGGTCTGAGTCTGGATTCTGGGGGACATCAATAAGAAGCCCTTCTCATAAATATAGAAATCCAGGAGACCACATGAAGTGCAACACAAGTTCTCAGTATTTGGAGGGTCCTCTCAAAATTCTGCGGCCTTACTTTGATTTTGACACCTGCACTGTGCCATTCCTGATGATTCCATTCAGGATCTGTATCAGCAGGACGGGGCACGGTCCCCAGCACAACTCTTCTGGATTAAAAAAGAAAAAAAAAAAAGCCAGGTGATTCATTTGTGTGTGTGTGTGATAAACGGAGTGACTTCATCAGATAATGAAGAAGATTTCTATATTCAGCTCTTTCTGCAGGTTGGAGTTAGCATAGAGTTGGAAAATCAGCTTTGGCGTTCTTTCCTGACTGTCTCTGATTTCCTCTAGTGTTCTCCCTTTTCTGGTCATCAGCTCTCAACAACTCTGCCACTTTTGTGTCCCAAGGTAATAAGAAGTAGGAAACGAAACATTGCAAAGTGGAGCAAGAAAAGTTATCGGTTACTGTATCAGAGTCAAATGTCTTGGGTGACACTAAGGAGGACATGGGCAAGGTGATACCAGAGTGCTTTATCTTGTGATGCTGATACAGTAGCAGCCTCTCAGACATATAACCAGGTTGGATTTCTCACAAGTTTCTCACCTAGTTTTGAATCCTATCCCATTGGTTTCTGCAGAGAAAAAAAAAAAAAAGTTACACGGTTTTAAGTTTGTTCTGGGTGGGGAAAATCTTATGGGGAATGTACTACATATCAGGGGCTCAGCTTCCCCAAGCAGAGCCAACAGATACCAAAATGAGTAAACTGGGAAGCTTTTTCTCTCTTTCTGTCTTCATCCCAGATCAAAGAATCCCGAGTTAGGATCTGGATGAAGGATAAGCCCCTGAATTGTCGATGGGCACACCCCACACACTGACCCAGCATCTGAACTTGCTTAACAGGGAGCCGGGGCTAACCTGCTTCACCCTGCCTGAGAACCAGGGAGCACTGCATTTCTTCACAGGGTGGAGGAGAAGAGGCAGAATAAACCAAGCCTGGGACACCTCCCTCCTGTCTAGGTGTACTCACTCTCCTGTTTCAAAGGACTGCAAGGACATGAAGTCAACTTCCACCTATCTTCTGCTGCTGGTGTCTTGTGTATTCTTAGTTTGACCTGATTCCTCTTCTGTCTTTTGGCTCCATGTTAGGGGTTCTTGGTCAAAACCTGCTCTGATGTACATGAAGATTTCAGGTTCAAAATCTATGTGTTTTAAAACCGGTATTTTAAAGAAGGGAGGAGGGAGAAACGAAGCAGGATATAATTGCCAAAACTGGCCTTGAGGTTGGTGACTCTTGGGAAGATTTTCCTTAAGGCTTAGGTCTGAAAATTTAGTGCAGCAATACCATGAATTCTCAGAAGCAACCCTTTCAAGGGAGCCAGTGAGTCATACAGTATCCAGTCAAGTCACTTGAAGCAGATGCCAGTATAGGAAACTCATTCACAATCCCTGGGCAATTCATTTCCCCCCCCTTTTTTTTTTTTCCTCTTTTCAATCTCCCTGCCCCCTTATTTCTACCCTGGAGTTAGTTTTTTGAGGGGTAGGAAGTACTTAACATCTCAGAAGCTAGGTTGGGAAACATGCTCAGCTGTAAAAGCTGGGCTTTATAAATTTTGTGTTTTAGAAATGTACATCAGGAGCAGCTGGGGAGGGTCTTTTCTAAAAAAAAAAATCTTTCAAATTTGATTTTCTGTGTGTATGGCCGTTCTGTAAATACTTTGGGGTTTTTCATTTTTTTGAAAGTAGACAAAATCTGTGGGATTTTTTTCCCCAAAACATTAAAAAAAAGCCTGTTTATTTACATTAAAATAAATTTCTTTGATAAAAAGTAATATACCTTTGTGTAGTAATTTTTTTAATGTTTATTTGTTTTTGATAGCAGGGGAAGAGCAGGGGTAGGGTGGGGGGACAGGATCCAAAGCTGGCTTTGTGGTGATAGGAGAGAGCCCGATACTGGGCTCAAACCCACAAACCAGGAGATCATGAACTGAGCCAAAGTCTGATGCCAAACCGACTGAGCCACCCAGGGCCCCTGTGCAGTTAATTTTTAACCTTTGAGTGATTTTCATTCAGCTTTTTAAAAATACACCATTCAGAAAAAAAATTCAATCAGGAAGTAAAAGTCTTCCCTGATAATTACTCCAATAGGTTAACTGGAAAGGATAATTGAAAAAAGGAAACAGACTTGTGAAAATTTTCTTCATTTATCTGAGCCAGTTTGACTCTCGTTTGCAGGCCTTAGTCATCAAATTCATCAATAGTCGGGATAAAACTGCTCTTAGATACATGGAACTAAACTATTTTTATATGGCTGAAGAGAAGCAGTAACATTAAAAGTATCAGGGAAAAGAATATAACCTCTAGATCACTGAGTTTGTGGGCCTGAGAACGACTTTCCGAAGCTTGGTTCCTTGCTCAGGAAGCCCTTTCTAGGATAAACACGAAAAAGTTAAAAAAAAAAAAAAAAGAGTTGGGTAATAAAGCTTCAAGCATGAATATCCCTATTTTAAAAAGATCTCCAGCACAAGTTGCTCTTAAATAAACTCTCTCAAATCACATTCGTAACAATCCAGTCACTAAAACTGCGATTTAAAAGCGATATGAAGACAAACACATACTTTGTAATACAATTAGGGGAGATGATGTTGCCAGGACTGCTCGAATTTACAATAGTTTCTATTTCATCTTCGGTGCATGATTCTGTAGTCTGTCGCTCTAAAAGAGTAAACGTATTCCCTAATCCATAGAAATTCGATCATAAATTTCGAGACCTTGAGGGCTGGTGTTGCTAAAGTATGATAATATGATGACACAAACTAGCTTTTATAGGAACCAAGGAGTCAGCTGAATGTCGCAATTTCCACTCGGCCAGCGCGCCCGCCTACTCGCTAAAACACGCTTGTTTCTCCCGCCAAAGTGGCGTCAGGATCAGGTTCTCACCAAACAGAGCCCCGATTGGAGGACGGGCAGGCACTAGAGCCCATTGGGTGGCAGCGGCGTCTGGTGGCGGAGGGGCGGGGGAAGCCAAAGGCCCTTCAGCCTCACCAGGCACCCCCCCCCCAACCAAAGCGCGCCCCTCCCCCAGCTAAAAGGAAGGGTCGCCCAGCTCCTGCACTGAACGCCCTGACCCCAAGACGCGAGGTGGGGCCTCGCTGCATATTCCTGGAGCAGAGGGTAGCGCAATTACCCACCCCCCATCCCCGTCCTGCTGATCCATGCACAGGGAGACCCACGCCCTGCGACGGCCCCCCAGGCCTCCCTGCAACACCCGGTAATGCAATCCACGGGGGCGGGGGAGGCGGCGGCAGCGACAGCAAAGGCGACGGCGGCGGCGGCAGCAGCAGCACTGCCTCAACCTAGAGACAACCAGAAAGGAGGAAAATGGCTCCGAGCAGGGACCGCCTGCTGCACTTTGGGTTCAAGGCGACAGTGAGTGATAGGGGAAGGGAGTTGGGTGGCCGGGAAGGACGTGTGTGGATGCACAGGCTACTGGGGAAGAAGAGACAAGTCTTAGGGGACTGGGAGGACTAGGCAGAAAGCTCAAGTGCTTGCTGGGTTGGTGCGTGCTGTTTGCCCGCGAAGGGGATTAGATGGGCTCCGGTACTATCTGCAGTTGTCCTGCTTTCCTCACTCGCGAGTCCGCGAGCACGCGCGCACTCGCACCCTCCCCACAGCCCCTCCCATACACAAATACACACAGACAGATAGGCACTTCCCTGCCTCTGCTTCTCGCGGTGGGCTTGCGTGCCTTGGAGGCAAGAGCGGGCTCGCGCCGCCGCCGCCGCCGCACTCCGGCTGCTCCCGGGCGGACCGTCGCGGGCTGCGCCCGGGAGTGGGGGAGGGGTGGTCCCGCGCCGCCGCCGCCGCCGCCGCCGCCGCGCGCTCCTCCTCCTCCCCTCCCCACGCCGTTCCGAGGCCCAGGCGGCTCTGCCCAATGAGGAACGGCGTTGCTGGCAGGTGGGGAGTGTTTTTGTTTTGGGTTGAAGTTGAGGCTGAGGGGAGAGAAGAGCTAGCGACAAGCAGTCGTCGCAGCCGCCGGCTCTGCGGGAGGTGGAGGAGGCCCCGCCGGAGCCGAGAGGTTTCTGCTCCTCGCTGACGGCCCCTGCCCGCCGCTCCTCCACCTCCTCCCGGTCCCGGAACTCCCGGGCCTGCCCGTGGCCCCCAGTCTTTGCACTCCGCACGCCGTAGCACCCGGCCCCGGCCGCACCCGCCGACCCCATGAGGAGGGACGTGAACGGAGTGACCAAGAGCAGGTTTGAGGTGTGAGCCTGGGGGGGGGGGGGGGGGGTTGGGGCGGCGTGAACAAAACGATTCCCGCTCTTGTGTCCCGAAAATTTCGCTCCGCACAGAGCCGCCTCCCTTGCCTGGCGCCGTCATCCACCGACCGCTGGGGCTGCCAGACTTCTTTCCCCTTTCTCTCGACCCGAAAGCCCAATGCAGCAGCCCAGCTTCCCTGGTCTTCCCGGCTGGTCGCCTCCAGCCTGTTCCACCAGCGGGCCCCGGCAAGGGATTAGCTCTGGCGCCCTAATTCCCCCCTCCCCCCAGTATCACTCAGCTTTCCATTCTTTACACAACCCTTGGCTTGCCTCCCTCCTCTCGGCAGAAAAAGCATCACAGCTCCGATCTACCGGCTTGCTTCTTTTCTTTCTGCCACCTTCTTCGTGAAACGAGAGGGAAATTATGGGCCAGGGGGCCATTTCTCCGAGTTTGAGAGCCCTTGTTTGGTTACTCTAGGGAAGTGGGGGTTGGTAGACTGGGATGATAGAGACTACCACGGGTTTTTGGTGCGTGTTTGGTTTGGGTATTGTTCTGATACTTCCTCTTCTTTCCCGTTTAGTCTGTACTTTTGTAGCTCATTGTTTCTGGGAACTCTCAGATGTGTACAGGCTTTGAGATTGGGACGAAGGCCTGAGAGACTTCAGAAAATCCATTCTTTAAGAACTCTTCCTCCTCTGGCGAGAGGTTTATAGCTGTGGAATGGACGACTGGATGAGGAAATAGGAAAACATCTTGAAAGTGTCTTTGGTGAAGGGAAGTCCGTGTTAGGGAAGTGATTCCTTTGGAAGTGAAGTATATTCTAAGTACTGACGAATTGCAGTAGTGTGGTAACATACCACAAGGTTTACTGGGGTTTATTGATAAGAGAAAGAAACTGCTACAAGAAGAGTAAATGTTACCTGGCCCTTTCTGGCAGAGAATCAAACTGACTTGGGATCACTCAGAGCTCAGTGTACATCTCACTTGGTGTGTTTCTTCATTTCCATTTGAAGGATGAAATTGTAAGACAGTCAGACAGAAGTTTCAGAAAACTTGCCAGCTAGGTGCAGAGGGTGAAATTGTTACCTGAGGGTCTTCAGTTTAGTCTATTCCTTGGTTTGCTCTACAATATTACTGTTGCAGGTGAGGAATGGAGAAAATCAAGGAATTGGCCTCCTTAGAATTTTCATATTTAACTTAATCATAGGAAGGAAGTATCATAGTAGATATGATTTGGTGTTTACTTTAATAGAACTTTAGTTTGCCTTAATGTAGAGAGACCCAATAAGCTTAATTTTTGGTGATTTGCACATTCAGTACTACTGTAAAAGTCAAGACCATCCTTAAAATTACTGAATAGACTTTTAGCAGTTAACAGGAATCCTGAAAGAGAAACCCAAATACCAAAGATCTGAGTGGAGGATAGCCTTTTGCCACTGAAGTCTGCTCTTTATCATTTTGTTTTCTTCTAGACTGCATGAATTATTGTTGGAAGGAGTTTTTTGTAGTATGTGTTTTAAAATTGCATTGCTATATCTTATTTTTATACTTACATTTTATTTAAAAAATGTTTTTAACGTTTGTTTATTTTTGAGATAGAGAGAGACAGAGCATGAACGGGGGAGGGTCAGAGAGAGAGGGAGACACAGAATCTGAAACAGGCTTCAGGCTCTAAGCTGTCAGCACAGAGCCCGACACGGGGCTCGAACTCACGGACCACGAGATCATGACCTGAGCCGAAGTCTGACGCTTAACCGACTGAACCACCCAGGCTCCCCTTAGCTTATATTTTAATTTGTAGTTTACCTATAGTCTTGATACTATAATAAAAATATTGCCTTATTAAGTATATCTATTACCTTGAACTAAAGCAACTGAAGCTTTCTAAAGGTATTTGATAAGATTTTTTTAAAAAGGAGGGGCCAGGCCTTGATGGCTCAGTCTTTTAAGCATTGGACTTAGGCTCAGGTCATGATCTCTCACTTCACAGGTTCCAGCCCCATGTGGGGCTCTGTGCTGACAGCTCAGAGCCTGGAGCCTGCTTTGGATTCTGTGTCTCTCTCTCTCTCTCTCTCTCTCTGTCTCAAAAATAAATAAACATGAAAAAAAAATTTTTAATAAGGGATAAAAAAAACCCTCCTTGTACAGTATTTGTGATTCGCTTTTGGTTTATAAGAAAACATTTTAGTCCTTTATTATGATGTGAAGTGGTCCATGCCAGAATACAAATGGGAAGGGGTGGAAATGATATGTGCTAATGAGTTTCATTATCTGAATATTTCATAAGTCATTTACCTCTTCTTTTCCCCATTTATCTCTTTACTAACCTAATTTACAAGCAGTAAAACAATAAAATGCTCTCATGAAGTAGTAAACTTATTGCTAATTCATTGAAAACATTTTAAATATTTAGTTCCAATGGATAAAAGATGTAGACAAGGTAAAACAGTCTCTTCGTATCTAAAACATGACATCATGTTATTTTTATGTTTTAAAAAAATTTTTATTTTTGAGAGAGAGCACAAGCAAGGGTGGAGTAGAGAGAGAGGGAGACAGTCCAAAGCAGGCTCCAGACTCTGAGCTGTCAGCACAGAGCCCCACACAGGGCTCGAACTTGTGAACTGAGAGATCATGACCTGAGCAGAAGTCAGATGCTTAACTGACTGAGCCACCCAGGCAACCCTCAAATTATTGTTTTAATTCTCAAAATTACAGAATGGTTTTTAAAGGACTGATAATTTTATGATTGTAAGCAGACAGCCAATCCCTGAGGACATTTTTGTAGCAAATAATAACTAATTTCAGATTAATTATGATTAATACAGAAAGTGAAAGACTGTTTTCTTTTTCTTAGCTGCATTTTTTTCTGGGTGAAAGATAACTGAAGTTTATCTTTTTATAGTTGATTCATAAAATCTTTCTTTAAGGAATATTCTGATTATTATTCTTTTGGATGTTGTAACTGCACCACACACTTTAAATCTGATGCTCAGGGCTATAGGTGTAGAAAAAATTTTTAAGTTAAAATGAAGAGATAAGAGTACTTGTTAGATATGTAGCTGTGAAACAGCCAGAGTAGATGACAGCTGGGTAGAAGTTAAAAAGATACAGAGATGTGAAAATTATTGTTGTTCTTTGCTGTATCACTTTGGCATTAAATCTCTACAAAATAACCCGAAAAGCTAGCATAATGCACTCTGAATAATGTGTCTCTCAGTTGAAAGTCTTCATCTAAATACTTTTTATTGCATAACTTACAGTGCACATTGTTTTGTGGCAAATTTTGATAAATTGTCTTTGTAACTTAATAATAGTTATTGCATCCTGCATGCCAGACACTGAGCTAGATGTTTTACTTCAGTTTTTTTATTTTTTGTTTACTTCTTAATTTTTATTTTAAGTAGGATCCACCCCCACCATGAGGCTTGAACTCACAACCCTGAGATTAAGAGTCACATGCTCTACCTACTGAGCCAGCCAGGTGCCCCTACTTCAGTAACTTCCAATTCTCATGGTTCTGTTTCACAGTTGAGGAAAGCTAGGGCCTAAGAAGTGTTCAAGTTGCACAGCTAGTGGGGGGGGGGGGGGGGGAAGCCAAGATTCCAATCTGCATTTTTTAAACTTCACTCTGTCATTCTGCTCTGTTTTTAGCATAACATAGCATCAAAGCCCATAAAAAGTATGGAAAAGAACTTTCCTAAATTTCTTCACTCAGTATATTTCATTTTGTCTTTGCTATCAAGAATGAAGTTGTCCTTCATTTTAAGTATTATAACATGTTATCTTAACACTCAGTGAGATTAGTGACAGACGTGTGTAAATAAGCTAGCCCTTGAATCTAAGTTTAGATTTTTTCGGTAAAACCTGTCTATTTTGTCATTCTCTTAGTAGCTCCATTATAAGGTTATAGTACTATTAGAGGAAAATTTTTATCTTATTTGAGTTTATTAAAAAGTCTAGCATTATCTACATTGAAAACATTAACCAACATCACAGATACAATTTACTGTTTAATCAGTGCCTGGAAATGTCAAGATTCACATAGTTAGGAATTGATAAGCTCCAATTTGAGTACTTTGAATCCCTGTTCACTATTGTTTTTCGTTATTCCTCACTGCTGCTTTGATAAATGTATAATATTTTAGTCTGTAAGATTAGATTGTAGTACTTCTTTGCCTGCTTTGTTTTATCAAATCATTTTGTCCAAAATAAGAAAAATCATAAAATGTGGTATGGCAGAAAGAACATACTGCATTACGAGTCGAGAGAACTGATGATGTTAGTTAATCTTGATGTTTGCCACCAGCTAACTATAACTTTAGTCATTTCTTTTTGCTTCTCCGGTTTGGTCATTTCCCTTCTTTGCAAAACAAGGAAGTTAGAATCAATTACTAAGGTTCCTTTTGTTCTAGAATCCTATGAATCTGTAACTTTTTAATAAAAGCAGAGGACCATATTTCGTTGGCTGTTTCTTCTAAACCAGCCACTCCAGGGGCACCTGGGTGGCTTAGTTGGCTGGGCTGGGTGTCCGACTTCAGCTCAGGTCATGATCTCACAGGTTCGTGGGTTTGAGCCCTGCATCGGGCTCTGTGCTGACAACTCGAAGCCTGAAGCCTGCTTCAGATTCTGTGTCTCCTTCTCTCTCTGCCCCTTCCCTGCTCTCGCTCTCTCTCTCTCTCTCTCAAAAGTAAAATATACATTAAAAAATAAAATAAAACAGTCACTCCAGTATATTGTTAAAGTTTGGAAGCAGAGTTGCACAGTACTGCTAAGGCTGCAGTAATTACCTTTTTCTCCCATAAGGATTTATCTTCTAATCTAAAGAACATTCTGCGTAGTAAATAACCATATTTTCCAAATTGGTGCACGTGGAAAATGTCACACATTTTTCCAGTGGGTGACAGCCATTTGTTTCATTCTATTTGAAAAGGCTTGCAATGGGAAAGAGTACTAGTAACAGTAAGGTTTGTTTGTTTGTTTGTTATAACACTTGAGATTTGTCTGAAAGCAGTTATCTAACATTATACAAAGTCCAAATTCGAGGTTTAGGGTTTTGGGGCCCATTCAGACAATCTTTTTTTTTTTTTTATAGTGTTATTGATGTTTATTGTATAATTATGGGTCCTTTTTACCTTTGAAACATGGCACATTAATCATGTACTTATATTGTAGTCATTCATTATTTAAAAATCAAGATGTTTGTACAGTCTACATAAGCCATTACACTTTGAAAATTATGTTTTCCATTAAGTTAAAAATATTTAGCTTTGCAAAAACCTTACAAAGTGTATTCCTTTTTTTTTTTTTTAAGTTTATTTATTTATTTTGAGAGAGAGAGAGAATCCCAGGGAGACTCTGCACTATCAGTGTAGAGCCCGATGCAGGGCTCAAACTCCAGAGCTGTGAGATCACGACCTGAGCCACAGTCAGATACTTAACCAACTGAGCCACCCAGGGGCCCCTACAGAGTGTATTCTTGATATTTAAGTCATACATCCTTAGATGTAATCTATTTCTACATTGAAGATTTTCATTCATTAAATCAGTAGTAGAAGTGTTTAGAAGTATTTACACTTTTAAATTCTTATGTTTTAGGTTATTTGTCAGTTTTAGCTGTTAGTGTTATTGTCACTTTTTAAATCCTAATTTCTAAAATCCTTCTGTTTTTGTCCTGAGTGTCTCTTTTCAAATCTTGGTTGAGTTTTTCTTGCAAATTATTAAGTACTTTTGTTACAGGCCAAGAATTCCATTCCCAGGCCTTAGATTACCGTTTCCCAATTGGTGACAGACTGGGAACTGAATTAAAATTTTTAGTAATCTAACTAGTACTGTGGTTTTGGAAGAGTATTTTTAGATGTTCAAAATAAAATATTCCGTTACACCAGGAAAATCCAAGGGAGGGAGGAAGAAGAAAGAATGCCCTTAAGCTGACCAAATTTAGCTGCTTGTGCGTAGTTGTCTTTACACTGTTTTCCTATTTGGTCTTCCCGACTTGGTGAATTCTTAGACCCCTACCAAAAACGGACTCAGAAAAATAAAGGCATACAAGTGAGTTTTATAGTTTCATGTCTTAGTGCACTTGGATCCATTTGAAAAAGATTTTAACTTAATAGCAACTAACAATAGGTGGTGGTATTGAACTGTGCAAAGGTATTTGTGTTTGATTCATCTTGCTTAATTATATAACTTTTAAAAATGAAGATATGTATTCAAATGGAAATAGATCCAAAACGTATTTGCATTAGCTTTTGAAGACTTTCTGTTAAAAGAATGACTTTGCTGGGTATTTTCAGCACACATCTGATAACTACTTAGCAGGCATATGAGTGATATCTGTAGGTTAAGTAACATCTATTCCCTAATCATTTTTCCTCGAATTTGATTTTATGGTATTCTCTTGGATTTAATAAGCCTCATCTGACAGTTGTAATCAGGTGGAAATGTCATTTATCTCAGTCATTGTTGCTCAGTCTTTTAAGATGCTGTGAGGTTAAAGTTACAATTAAATCATGTTAGATAAGAATTTAGCAAAAAAAAAAAAAAAAAGTTTAGCCAGTTTTGAAACATGTATTGACAATGTTTTCTGTCATTTTTGTCCTTGATCCCAGGAATTTCTAGTAAAAACTAAAAAAGGGAAATAGAATACCGTGAAAGGAAGTAACAAACTGATCTTATGCATTACTGTGGTGCTAAGACAGAAGTCATATCTAACAACAAGGTGAACGTTAGAAACATAGCAAATGCCTGCCCAATTTTGTATAATCAGATATACCAACTATTTATGGTATTTGTTGGTTACTGTGATTTCCTGACCAACTAGAGGATGTGGACAGATATAATTAAACAATCGTTTATAAGGAAAAAAGTGGAAAAGCATTTTCAGTTGTACTTACAATTTGCAATAAGAAGTCATAGGTGTACCTATTCTGGGTGCTTCAGTGTTTACTTCGCGATCTGCAGAACAAGGGAATTTATGTGGCAGGAAAGACAGGCAAAAAGAAAACAGTAAAATCTCTAGATTAGGGCAGGTTTTTAAATATGAAGTACCTATTCTTATGTATATGTCACCCTTGGTTGACAGTTTAGGCCCTGGGAAGGTCATTCCCAACTCTTGTGTATACTGAATTGCAGTTTACCAACCAAGAGGCAGTTTTGTTTGTTTTTTTGTTTTCTTTTTTCCTCTTTCAAGGTGGGTGGGGAGCAGAAAAAGAAAACGGATTTGCAGTTGCCTACAAATAAACAATTTAATGTTAACTCTAAGTGTTAGTTGCAAAGTTTTCCAGAGTTCTCTGTTAGAATGTCATCCTTTTCTTTTTGTCATCTTATTTTTTTTTAAATCATTCTTTGTTGCCTTATTTTTTGAACCAGATCATTTATATATTTTAATGTTCTATTTTGAAATTAATTTGAGTAGAAAGAGAATGAAAGTGTTAAGGTGATGTCTTAAGGATTTTATAAATGGAAATAATACAGTTCTGAACTATGAAATAAGTGCTCACATATATTTTATAAATATGTGTTCTGTGTGTATATAGTATGTATATAATAGTGTATATGTGTTTACTGGTATCTGTGTGTCCTTTCTGGACCTCCATTATTGCAGCTGTAGGGTTCTTTCTGGCATGGAAATTCTGTGATTGTCTGTAAATAAATCCCCCAACTTGCTCTAGGTTAGAGATTAGATATTCAGTTTATTGTCAGTGTTCTTGCATTTGTTTGTTTCCAATTGTTAGTAGAGACAAAACAGCCTGTGTGATCTTAACCCATATTCTGCTTTGTGGTTTTTTTGTTTGTTTGCTTTTTTAGATTTTTAAATTTTTTAAATCTCTATACCCAGTGTGGGGCTCAAATTCATGACCCTGAGATCAAGAGTCGCATGCTTTACCAATTGAGCCAGTCAGGTGCCCCACCCATGTTCTGCTTTGGATTCCTGCTTGTTTTTGCCCTGAATTCTGATAAAAGTAGAGGTAGACACTGGAAGGGAGAAAAAAACAAAAAAAACCCAAACTGGTTTATCTGTCCAAATGATTACCTTTGCCAAGAGGGCAAGGAGGAATGGATATAATGATTGTGTGATATCCTGGAGTATAGTGTGCTGTGATTCATTTTCTTAGGATGTATGGTATTTATATATTTATATAGAGAGAATCTAAGACTATTAGCTTTGAAGTCTGAGTTTGAATGCTGGCTTTGCCACTTACCATCTATGTGACCTTGGGCAAGTTACGTAATCTCTGTGAGTCTCAAATTTTCAATATCTAAAATGTGTATAATGCCTACCTCACTGGATTGTAAAGATTTAATTCTATAATGTTTATGTGGCACATAGCAAGTTGTCTACTGAACAATAAGGGCTCAATAAATGATGCCTATTATTATATTACTCTGTGGAGTCTACCACACAATAAGCACTCAGTAAATGACGACTCTTATTATATTACTTTGTGGAGTAGGGTGTTTTTAATTAAACTTTTTGTAAATCATTATTTTAAATGCTTTAAAGGAATTTACTATTTAAAGGGAAAATTCTATTATAAAGGAAAGAATGTAACTATCTCTTTATTCATCTGATTCAGTTTATATACTGGGTTTATTAAACAGGAACACCTATGAATTTTAACCAGTCTAGTTGAAGAGTAGTAATTTAGCAGTGTTTCAATCTGGAGTTGATACTGCAACTGTTATTGTATTCGTTGTTAGGCAAATGTGGATGAATGTCTCCTAAGATGAGAATTTGGCACCAAATTGTAAGTTGACATTTAAAACACTAGATCAGTCAGCTTTTACCCAGAAACTGGTCATTCTTTCTTCACTGATTTGTAGAAAATAAAGCTATGGTGTGACTGAACATGGACAAGTAGAGATGCATTTATTTTTGAAAGAGAACTCTGCATTGCTAATACCCTTTCCCCACACTCATCCTTATCAGCTTTTTGAAGATTGTTTACATGTCCTGCATGTAAAGAAGCCTATGTTGAAAAAAAATCACATAACTTATTTCTGCAGTGCATTCGTAGGAAAGAAATCTGACGTATATCAGAATTCTTCTTGGATAAGTTAAAACATTTATTTAATACTATAATTTTCATAACGTATTACCCAGAATGGTGACTTCAGGAAGATAATGGACTTAATACTCGTTATTCTTAGTCACAGCTGACTGGGGTACACAAAAGAATTTTCCCAAATCTAGATCTCTACAACAAAAAAAATGCAGTCTCACTGAGGTCAAAACATTCCTTAAGAAAGAACAATTGTATTTAGATTATTTGCCTCAAAGGGTGGATTATAGGCCCTGTGTGACATAAATTTCATCTGAGCTCATCAGTCTCTGGTCCAGACACAAAAGTTTGGCCAAATATAGGAATCAAGATCTCAAGGGATCCCAGTGAGCCCTGGGAAAATCCACTTACCTCTCTTTGTCTTTAGAGCTCTAAAATAAGATTTCCAATATGTATGTATTTCCCTAACTTAATACAAACTAGATCAATGTTAAAGATGAAACCTAATATAATGTTGTATGTCAGTTATAGCTCAATTAAAAAAAAAAATTAAACCTAAAACTCATTCTGATAGTATTCCTTGAGTTAAATGGACATTATTAAGGAGGAATAAGTGAAACTAAATTTCATTTATAGCAATTGAATGTCACAGTAGAGCTAAACAAGGAACAACCTGAATGTCAGAATCACCAGTGAAGTTTTGTCCAATACTGATCCCTTGAAGCCATCCCCTCTGGCATGCAAGTTTCCTAGAAGTTCCTTAGAGATAATGATACAAATTTCTGTTAAAGAAACACTGGGATAAGGGATACAAAGGTAACTTGTATTTGCAACCTGAATTCCATGGAAAAAGAGACTTACCTACCATGAATTTGACATCTTAAAATCAGTACACCTTCTCTCAGGTTTCTATCCTATCCTAGATGTTTTTAGCCCTAGAAACAAGGTGCAGTATCTAATATATGGCATCTAAAATATAGTCATTTTATAATTTGTATGTTTTACATGATCAGATACGTTCAGTTTCACGATGAAACCTCCAGAACACACTATATAGCCTCTCAAGCTATGGAGAACATCAGAGAGCTCAGGAAAGCTTATTTGACCTTGTCCAGGGATTAGAAAATCTCAGTATAGAAAACCAAGGTATACTGTTGGAGTTCAATACTATTCAAAATTTACTTAGCGACCAACTATGTGTTGTGTTACAGGTACAGAGCAGCTCTAAAACATTGTCTCTGCCTCAGGGAGTTTGTAATCTAGTTAGGAAGAAAGATAATTAGTGCGTTCTGGTAAATGCAGTGTTAGAGGTATGGGAGAGTGATAAGAACCAATTTCATGAAAAGCATTCACGGTGTTTTTTAAAAGAAAACAAAATCCATTGACCCTGCCTTTTCAAAATATGAGCACTTTTAAAAATATTTACACTGTCAGGTGTAAAATTTTAAAAATACAAGTAACTACTTCTCCTCCTCTGTAATATTCTCTCTATATTTGTAAGAGAAGACCAAGGGGAAAGATAGGCAGGCTTTTATTAGTAATTTCTTTGAGTTTGCTGATACATCTTTAAGGGAAACAAAACAGTAGCACCACTAAATGGTACAAATAATCAGAGTAACTGCTTCTCTCTAAAGCCAGACATTCCTCAGAGATTTAAAGTGAAGTTAAACAGGGTTAGAAAAAGAGTAACAGGAAAGTAACTCTTTCACCAGTAGTTCCAGGAATTCATTATATGGTATGTAGTTATACACTGGTGCTCCATTTGTTTTCAGGCAATAAATAAGTCTTGTTAAGGAATTCATGAATGATTCTGCATAATGCTGACCCTCATATGTGTAGGGCATCTCTCCCCCTTCAGAAAGAGAGATATTTGAATTTCTCAAGTAACAAATTAATATAGTATTTTATATATTAAAGAACATGTTCTTTAATTTGATTTCATTTGAACTTCAAAAAAATCTTATGTGTTAGACGGAGAATATTTCTCTGCTATTTTATAGATAAGAAAGCAGATGCTCTGAAAGGCTGTTATTTTCCCAACATTAAATAGCTAAGTATAAAAGCCAGAACTTCAATCCAGTTACTTGAAGTCTGTTATACTTGTCTCTAGCGTATGCTAAGAATGGGCTGTCTTGAACAATTTATTCATTCTTCTTTTGATCCATAACAGGCATTTATAAGATGTTGGTTAGAACTGATTTTAACACTTGAGTTTGTGGCCATAGAATTGAGCAAAGTAATTGTGTGGGGGATTGCAAAGAATGAGAATTGAACCTGTACTTTGGCTTATTAGCCATACTTACTAGCCTCTTAGCCATGACTCTCCTAAACAGCCATGAACAAATATTCTGTGTAAATAATACGAAGATACCTGTGTAATTACAGTTGGACCAAAAACTGTTAGTATATAATCCATACATCTAATAAAACTGATCTGGGCTTCTGGGTGGCTCAGTCGGTTGAGTGTCAGACTTCAGCTCAGGTCACGATCTCACAGTTTGTGAGATCCCACATTGGGCTTTCTGCTGTCAGCGCGGAGCACGCTTTGGATTCTCTGTCTCCTGCCCCATCTCTGCACCTTCCCCGGTCACGCTCTCTCAAAAAGAAATAAAAACATTAAAAAAAACCCAACCACAGGGCGCCTGGGTGGCGCAGTCGGTTAAGCGTCCGACTTCAGCCAGGTCACGATCTCGCGGTCCGTGAGTTCGAGCCCCGCGTCGGGCTCTGGGCTGATGGCTCAGAGCCTGGAGCCTGTTTCCGATTCTGTGTCTCCCTCTCTCTCTGCCCCTCCCCCGTTCATGCTCTGTCTCTCTCTGTCCCAAAAATAAAAATAAAAACGAAAAAAAAAAAAAAAAAAACCAACCTGATTTACTATAATTCTTCACGAAGACTAGGAATGAGATATTTAAACAGTCTAACAAGTGTTTGTAGAACCTTGAAAATAAGTTTGTAAAGCCTTTTGCAAGTTTTGTTCTTAGGTTTTTGACTTACAAAGTCTGGGCAACATTTTCCTCAATTTCACGTAATGAATTATTATAGATGAAAAGTAGCAAAAAAAAGTAGCAATATGCTACTATCGAGTTAAAATAATAAAAATTTTGGATATAGTATTTTATGAACAGACATTTCTAGATAAAAGTAGGTCTAGTAAATCAAATTGTTTTTTTTTTTTTTAGTTTTTTTTTTTTTTTAACATTTATTTATTTTTGAGACAGAGAATGAACAGGGGAGGGGCAGAGAGAGAGGGAGACACAGAATCTGAAACAGGCTCCAGGCTCTGAGCTGTCAGCACAGAGCCCGACGCGGGGCTTGAACTCACGGACCGTGAGATCATGACCTGAGCCGAAGTCGGACGCTTAACCAACCAAGCCACCCAGGCGCCCCTCAAATTGTTTTTAATATCATAAAGAGTACTAAGAAACTCATTTTCTAGAATGTTTACATTATTTGTTTCAATAATGTAAAATTTGCATTAAAAGTGACCCCATCCATAAAATACAAGCTGTTCTAGGATTATAGCCAAGATCTATCTGACCCTTCTAACCATTATCAAATATATGTTAAAATGAAATGTGTAATTAAGTCATTACAGTACCTTTTTAGTCTTTTTTTTTGTTTTTTTCAAGTCTCCACCCAGCGTGGGGCTTGAAGTCATGATCTCGTTGCATGGTCTAACTGATTGAGCCAGCCAAGCACCCCATCCCTGTTTAGTCTTTTTTTGAAAATGTTTTTTTTATTGGTCGTTTTCTTTTAAAATTTTTTTAACGTTTATTTATTTTTGAGACAGAGAGAATCAGAGCATGAACTGGGGAGGGTCAGACAGAGAGGGAGATACAGAATCTGAAGCAGGCTCCAGGCTCTGAGCTGTCAGCACAGAGCCCGATGTGGGGCTCAAACTCATGGACTGTGAGATCATGACCTGAGCCCAAGTCTGACGCTTAACCAACTGAGCCACCCAGGCGCCCCCATCCCTGTTTAGTCTTGACAGTACTATATACCTACCTAGGATCCAGTTTTAGTATTTTATGTTTTACATGTTCTGGTTCTTGTCAAGTGGCTGGAGTTTTGTCGGTATTGCCATTAACAATATCGTTTCAGAGTTGAATTAACAGCAGAATGATCGACCACTGGATTCAGTGCAACATCAGGCTGGGAACTAGGGGAGAATATCTATGCTCCACATTATCTTAATTGGACTCAGTGTTTTTCTTCTGTGGAATTAAGCCTGGATACACATCCAGGTTGAAGGTACAGCCAGTCAAAGAGTATTTGTAGGTAGTTGTTACGCTTAATGCCAGTGGTGTTCTTAAAAAAGTAAATGATCAGATGGAAGTCTAAGTAAAACTTAACCAAAAGTAGCTCAGTAAACTTTCTTGTAGCTTTTATTTACTATGGCTGAGTTGGACTATGGCTGATTAAGTGAAATGTGAAATGTTCCCATTATTTTAGCCAAGGGAAACTAACATCAATCTCTTTGGCAGTCCTAAACTAACTTCAGGTCCCTCAGTTTAATGTGTTTCAGGGACATGTCTTCTGCCCACTTCTATCTTATAGGCTTGTGGTCTAATTTGGGACTGCAAATGGAGGTTAAATTGTTGTTTTAATATTTATTCTTGGAAGTGAAACAAAAGTATAATATTCTGTTTATCTTAAAGTGAGTTTTGAGTGAAAAGTAATTCCTCCATCCCCCTCCCCCAATCTTCAGAGATTAATCATTGTTAACTGGTTATTATATATACTTTTACAAATTATGTATCTTTTATTGTGTATGGTTTTCTTTTCTTAATTTAAACTTTAGTTAGTTAACATACAGTGCAATTTTGGTTTTAGGAGTAGAATTCAGTGATTCATCACTTACATATAACACCTAGTGCTCATAACAACAAATGCCCTTTTTAATACCCATCACCCATCTAGCCCATCTCCCACCCACCTCCCTCCATCAACCCCCAGTTTGTTCTTTATTGTTAAGAGTCTCTTGTCGTTTGTTTCCCTCTCTTCTCATCCCCCCTCTTCCCATGTGTTCATCTGTTTTAATTCTTAAATTCCACATATGAGTGAAATCATATGCTATTTGTCTTTTCTCTGATTGACTTATTTCTCTTAGCATTAATATATTCTAGCTTCATTCACATCATTTCAATTGGCAAGATTTCATTCTTTTTGATGGTTGAGTAATACTCATTTATATATATAAATGTATATATTTATATAAACTTATATTTATATATAATTTTATATATTATATTTATTATATATATATACACACATATAGCACATATTCTGTGTTTTTAAGTTTATTTATTTATTTTAAGAGAGAGACAGGGAGGGAGAGTGTGAATGGGGAAAGGGAAGAGAAAGAGGGACAGGGGGAGAATGCCAAGCAGTCTCCACTCTTGTGAGCACAGAGGGACATGGAGCTTGAACTCCCCAACCTTGAGATCCTGACCTGGTCTGAAATCACGGGTCTGATGCTTAACTGACTGAGCCACCCAGGTGCCCTTCCCCATTTGAAATGCCATTTCTAACATTTAACCAATTAAATGAATTCAGAGGTCTGTTTTTAAACTGTGTTCTGTTTCTTCCATCTATTCTTTATTGCCAGTACCAGAATTTTAGTTAATTGGCTTTACACATTAATTTGGAGGAATTCATAACTTTATAATATTTCTCTTCCTGTTCATGAACGTTATATATATTTAGCTTTTATCAGCAGATTTGTAGAGTTCTTCCTTGAAGATCTTACAGTTTTTGTTAGTTTGATTTTTACATAGTTTATCGTTTTTGATATTATTACAAACGGAAGGATTTTTTTTTAATTATTTTTTTTTTAACGTTTATTTTTGAGACAGAGAGAGACAGAGATGAACGGGGGAGGGTCAGAGAGAGAGGGAGACACAGAATCTGAAACAGGCCCCGGGCTCTGAGCTGTCAGCACAGAGCCCGACGCGGGGCTCGAACTCACAAGACTGTGAGATCATGACCCGAGCTGAAGTCAGACGCTCAACCGACTGAGCCACCCAGGCGCCCCAGGATTTTTTTTTTTAATTACATTTCTAATCACCAATTCAGTCAGCAAATATTTGTTGAGTACTTTCTACATGCCTGATATTGCTGTTAATGCTGAGGGTATAAAAGTGGACAAAACACAAAATCCTGCTCTAAGGGAGTTTAAAATTTAGTGAAGAGAATTTGACATGAAACAGATAAAGAAGTACTTACATAATATGTCTGATGCTGGTAAGTACTGTGGACAAAAATGAAGGACAGGGAAAAGAGGAAGGGAGCTGGGCATGGTTTATAATTTACATAGAATGGTTAAGGAAGACTTCACTGTTAAAGTTAACATGTGAGCAGACTTAAAGAAATGATGGAGCAGTGGCACCTGGCTGACTTAGTGGAGCATGCTACTCTTGATCTTGGGGTTGTAAGTTTGAACCCCATATTGGGTATAGAGATTACTTAAAAATCTTTAAAAAAAAAAGAAAAAGAAATGATGGAGCAAGGAAAGAGCATTACAGGCAAAGGAATGCAAAAATGAAGGTGAGAATGTATATGATGTATTCTAGGAATGGCCACCATTGGCCACCATGTGGCAAGATTATGATGAAGTTGTGTTGCTGCAGGAGGGAGGAGGGAGGGAAGTCAGAGAGTTAGGAGTGAGAATGGGGAGACGGTTGATGGAGGGCAGGGCAGATCATGAATGGCCTCATCGGCCATTTTAAGCTCTGAATTTTATTCTGACAAAGGAAGCCAGAAGGATTTGGGGGCAGTAGAGGAACATGATATAATTCACGTTTTGAAAGGATCGTTGTTGCTTTGGAGAAGTAGTGTATAACTGCTGTGTTAAGTTTCTTGCAGTAATTCAGAAAAGTAATAGTTGTATCTTGCAAGAAGTGGATTGTGGTGGAGGTGTAAGAAGTAATTGGACTCTGGATGTATTCTGAAAGCAGAGCTGATACGATTTACTGTCATTAGAAAGCTGTAAAGTTTGTTGATTTTTGTGTATTTATTTTTGTATCCAGTTAGAATGCTCTCAGCTACAAGTAATAGAAAACTTGTCTAGTAGCTTAAACAATAAAGTGATTGTTATCTCACATTATAAGGAATCCACAGCAGAGCTTTTTCCAGGATTAAGAACCATGGTTTAGAGAAAGGGGGTTTTCAAACTTCAGTTTGCTTAACAATAACCTGGAAAACCAGCAGATCACCTGGGCCCATAAAATTGGATTTCTAGGAAATAATAAAGGTGATGTCTAAATGAGTACCACACTTTGGATAACATTGACTTGGAGCATAATAATTTGGACAATAATTTAGTGTTCAGTGTTTGAGCAAAACTGTGGAATCAGACTACCTGGATTCATATCTCAGCTCTGCTATTTTCTGTCTGTATTTTAATTTTTTTAAATGTTTTATTTTATTTTTGAGAAAGAGAGAGAGAGAGTGGGGGAAGGGCAGAGAGAGAGAGACAGACACACACACACAGAGTCCAAAGGCTCCAGACTCTGAGCTGTCAGCACAGAGCCCCATGCGAGGCTCAAACCCACAAATCATGAGATCATGACCTGAGCTGAAGTCGGACGCTTAACTGACTGAGCCACCCAGGCACCCATGCTGTCTGTATTTTAAAATTTCAGATATATTGACCTTAGCGGGCTGATTGTGTGTGTGTGTGTGTGTGGGGGGGGGTCATTTCTAATTTTATTGTATTATGCATCATATATGTGCATTAGTTACAATAGGTGTCTGGAATTTCTTTGTGGCCAAGAACATCATCAGTTTTTGTAAATATTCTATGTTGGAAGAAAGTAGGATTTTCTGTTTATTGAATGCTTGGGTTTGATGTGGAAAGATCACAGACACAAAATTTTACAATTAGACTGCCTTTTTAAAGGACTGCATTGCAGAAAGGAAGAAATGCTTACCAGTCAGAGGCTGGAGACCAGAATACTCCATTTTCTTAACATCTCAAAATTGCAGTTTTTCTGTTCATATCTGACTTTGAAATTGTGATGGGTCAGCAAAAAAGAAGGTCTCAGGACCCTTAAGTAGAGGAAACAAAAGATTTTTACGTGGAGGAGAAAAAGCCTACTATTGTCCTTCCTAGGGTAGGGGAAAGTAGACCTTGTATTTTGAACTTAAAAAAATTTTTAAAGTCTTTAAACTTAGGGCTGATGGTAGTTTTGTAAAGGATCATAGTGTTTGTCCAATAAAACGTTAAGGATCCATTATTTTCTTAAGATCTTATTTTCTAATTGCTGACATGCAGTGCACTAATGATGGTAAAGCTCATTTTTTCATCAGTTCATATTTTGGCTGAGATCACTGTTTAAAGTTGTGTGACCTTGGACTACATTTAATTTCTGCACCTCAGTTTTCTTATTTATGAAATGCAGTTAGCCATAGAATCCTTGTTTCCAGAGTTGTAAAAGTTAAATGATGTAACATATAAAAAGTGCTTATAAGGGTGCCAGGTGCATAATGTGCATCAGTAAGTTCAAGTTGTTGTTATTTGACTCAGTTCATAAAACATCTGTTTGATCAAGCCTGTTATATATGTTATTTAAATCCTCCTATAGGTCTTTTGCCTATTTGTCTCTTTGTTTTAACAATATTAAAATTTTTCGGGGTATCTGGGTGTCTCAGTCAGTTAAGTGTCCAATTCTGGATTTCAGTTCAGGTCATGATCTCACAGGTCATGGGTTCAAGCCCTGAGGGGGGCTCTGCACTGACAGTGTGGAGTCTGCTTGGGATTCTCTCTCTCTCTCTCTCTCTCTCTCTCTCTCTCTCTCTTTCTTCTCCTTCCCTGCTCTCTCTCTTTCTCTCAAAATAAATAAACATTAAAAAAAAGAATATTAAAAATTTTCAGGCATGTCTAAATTTGTTTCTTTCTATAGTGCAGTTCTTCATACATTTTGAAGCTCTGTCGTTAGACATATAAACTTTAACAAATGTTACATTTTCTTTGTGAATTGTTTCTATATCTAGAAGAAAACTTTTTATTTCATTTTTTTAAATTTTTTTAAATATATGAAATTTATTGTCAAATTGGTTTCCATACAACACCCAGTGCTCATCCCAAAAGGTGCCCACTTCAATACCCATCACCCACCCTCCTCTCCCTCCCACCCCCCATCAGCCCTCAGTTTGTTCTCATTTTTTAAGAGTCTCTTATGCTTTGGCTCTCTCCCACTCTAACCTCTCTCTCTCTCTTTTTTTTTTTCCTTCCCCTCCCCCATGGGTTCCTGTTAAGTTTCTCAGGATGCACATAAGAGTGGAAACATATGGTATTTGTCTTTCTCTGTATGGCTTATTTCACTTAGCATAACACTGTCCAGTTCCATCCACGTTGCTACAAAGGGCCATATTTCATTCTTTCTCATTGCCACATAGTACTCCATTGTGTATATAAACCACAATTTCTTTATCCATTCATCAGTTGATGGACATTTAGGCTCTTTCCATAATTTGGCTATTGTTGAGAGTGCTGCTATAAACATTGGGGTACAAGTGCCCTTATGCATCAGTACTCCTGTATCCCTTGGGTAAATTCCTAGCAGTGCTACTGCTGGGTCATAGGGTAGGTCTATTTTTAATTTTTTGAGGAACCTTCACACTGTTTAGAAGAAAACTTTTTAAAAAAATTTTTATTAAATTTTTTTTTAAAATGTTTATTCATTTTTGAGAGACAGAGACAGAGTGTGAGTGGGGGAGGGGCAGAGGGAGAAGGAGACACAGAATCTAAAGCAGGCTACTGGATTTCTGAGCTGTCAGTGCAGAGCCTCATGTGGGGCTGGAACCCACCAACCACAAGATCATGACCTGAGCCGAAGTCAGATGCTTAACTGACTGAACCACCCAAGTGCCCTTAGAAGAAAAACCCTTTTGACTCTTAATGATTTTGTCCTTGAATTAAATTTTATCTAATAATACTGATACAGAATTTCATTCTTGAAACTGGGCTTACTTCTTTGGGCTCTCACGTTGTAGGTTTTGGGTTGATAATTCTTTATACTATTTTTTTTTTTTTTTTTTTTTTTGCTGATCTCTGCTTTAAGAAAGTCTATTATTATTACTGTCATTTTTAATATTGCATCTGACTTTTTTTTTTCCAACGTTTATTTATTTTTGGGACAGAGAGAGACAGAGCATGAACGGGGAAGGGGCAGAGAGAGAGGGAGACACAGAATCGGAAACAGGCTCCAGGCTCTGAGCCATCAGCCCAGAGCCTGACACGGGGCTCGAACTCACGGACTGCGAGATCGTGACCTGGCTGAAGTCGGACGCTTAACTGACTGCGCCACCCAGGCGCCCCAGCATCTGACTTTTTAATGGCCCTTCGTAGGAAGGTTGAGTGAGAATAATCTGGTCCATCAGTACTGTAAAAAGAAGCAGAAGTATCTGGTATACTTTGCTTCTTCTAAAAGTAGATCCTTTTTTTTTATTGTTTATTTATTTGGAGAGAGAAAGAGGGCTTGTGCATATGCCTATGCCCACATGGGGGAGGGGCAGAAAGAGAGGGAGAGAGAGAATCCCAGGCAGGCTCCATACTCAGCATGGAGCACATGAAGCCCTACACAGGGTTTGATCCCACAACCGAGAGATCATGACCTAAGCCAAAACCAAAAGTCCATTGCTCAACTGACTGAGCCACCCAGGTGCCCCTGAAAGTAGATCCTTTTTAAAAGTTCTTTTACTGTGGACTTATGGGTGACGAACTCTCCTAGTTACTCAGTATGTGGGAACATCTTTCTTTTCTCCTCATTGCTGGGGTCACCTTAGGTTATAGTTATAGGTTATATTTATAGGACTATAGGTTGTAGTCTCAGTTATAGTTATTTTCCCTCAGTACCCTTAAGACACTCCTGTTATCTTTCTTTTCTTTTTTCTTTCTTCCTTTTTTTAAGTTTATTTGAGAGAGAGAGCAAGCTCGAGATAGAGGGGGTGGGGAGCAACAGAGAGGAGAGAGAGAATCCCAAGAAGACTCCGAGCTGTCAGCACAGAGCCCAACAAGGGGCTTGAACCCACGAACCACAAGACCTGAGCCAAAATGAAGAGTCAGAACTTAACTGACTGAGTCACCCAGACACCCCCACATTTTAATTTTTTATTGAGATATTCACATAAATATATTTCCCCTTTTCTAATGTACAATGCAGTGGCTTTTAGTATATTCACAGATATGTGCAAACCATCACCACAGTTAATTCTGGAATATATTCTATACTTGAGGAAGAAACTTGTACCCTTTATTACCCACTATCCCCCCACAACCCCTTTGTTCTTTTTTTTTTTTTAATTTTTTTTTTTCCAACGTTTATTTATTTTTGGGACAGAGAGAGACAGAGCATGAACGGGGGAGGGGCAGAGATAGAGGGAGACACAGAATCGGAAACAGGCTCCAGGCTCTGAGCCATCAGCCCAGAGCCCGACGCGGGGCTCGAACTCCCGGACCGCGAGATCGTGACCTGGCTGAAGTCGGACGCTTAACCGACTGCGCCACCCAGGCGCCCCAACCCCTTTGTTCTAAGCAACCACTGATCTACTTTCTGTCTCTGTAGAGTTCTCTTTTCTGGACTTTCAAATGAATTGAATCATCTAGTATGTAGTCTTTTGTGATTGGCTTCTTAGCAGTAGCTTTCACCTTTTGGTTATTGTAAATTGCCACAATGAATATTCATATGAACAAATATGTGTTTGAAACCTGTTGTCAATTCTTATGGGTGTATAAGAGTGGAAGGTGTGGTAATTCTATGTTTAACATAAATAGGAGCTGCTGGACTGTTATCCACAGCAGCTGTACCGTTTTCCATTCCCACCAACAATGTACAGTGGTTCAGATTTCTCCATGTCCTTAGTAACAGTTGTTCCAGTTCTTTTTTTTCCCTCCCCCAACCCCCTGGCCTTTTTTAAATTATAGCATCCTAGTGGGTGTGAGGTGCTATCTCATGGTGTTTTTGTTTTGTATTTCCCTAATGAGTAATGATGTTGATCATGTTTTCATGTACTTTTGACCATTTGTATATCATTGGAGAAACATCTATTCAAATTATTGGCACATATTTTTTTTTATGCTTATTTTAGTTCTGAGACAGAGTGTGAGCCGGGGGAGGGGCAGAGAGAGAGGGAGACGCAGACTTTGAAACAGGCTCAGTCAGAGCTTGATGCGGTGCTTGAATCCACGAGCTGTGAGATCACGACCTGAACTGAAGTCGGACGCTCAACCGACTAAACCACCGAGGCGCCCCCGTGCAAAAAAATGTACAAACATTTTTTTTAAGCTTATTTATTTTGAGAGAGGGGGAGAGAGCACAAGCCGGAGAGGTGCAGAGAAGGGGACAGAGGATCCGAAGCGGCCTCTGTGCTGACAGCACAGGGCCCGACGTGGGGCTCGAACTCATGAACTGTGAGATCATGACCTGAGCCGAAGTCAGACACTTAACCCACTGAGCCATCCAGGCCCCTATTTGTACATTTTTTAATTGTGTTATTTATATTTTTATTGTTGAGTTGTAAGAATTCTCTATTTTGGATGCTAGACCTTTATCATATGTATGATTTACAAATAATTTCTTTGCATGCTTCGTAGTTTTTGGTTAAAAACAGGACATTTTGAATATTAAAATGTGGCACCTTTAGAAATAACATTCTTTCCCCTCCAGGGTTTGTTGGTCCTGCTTATTTTTGTAGGATTGTTTGTGTAGTGTCTTTTCTGAACTAATTCTGTAGTTTGTATTCTTTGCGCGTGTAGCCATTAGTTTAGTAGTCAGCTAATGATATTACAGAGATTTCCTTAAAATACCTGCAACCAAAAATTCTTAGTTTTTGCTGAGGTGCTGTTTGTACATGTTGGGACATGCCTTCAACACTCAGACAGTTTATGGTTATGCCTTAGCCTTTACTTCCTGCTTCTGCAGACCCTTAAGATCAGCCAGAAGGGACAGTTTAGGAACTTCCCAGGTCTTTCTTGAGCACGTGTACAACACTGGGCATGTGTGGGACCTTTAGATTTCCAGGAATACTTTGGAGCTTTCAACACCCTTATGGACATCTCTTTCTCTGACCCTTTCCTCCTTAGCTCTTTGGTTAGTCTGCTGTTTGCTCTGTTATCTGTCTCTTGGACAGCAGTGACTAAAACATTTGCCTGTTAAAGTTTTGGACAAAGTAGGGTAGTTTCTTTAGTACTAACTAGGCTTCTTTTGAGTCCAGCAAAATAAAGACAAACCTTTTGAGCCAGTCTTTCAGGAAGCAACCAGACAGGTCAAGACAAATAATTACAACACATTGAAAGTGAAGTCTGTTCTGGTTCTTCATTAACCAACAATGCAAACTGTTATTTTCAAAGGTACTGCTGATCTGGGGATTGGGATAAGTTAAAATAACACAAAACTCTGTTCTTACTGAGATTCAGCCTTTTTTCTTACATGTACACTCCTTGGGTTGTTGCACACCTTTAGTTAATTTCCAAAGTTCAAAAATAATTTGTTTTGCCAGTTTTTTGGTTATGTTTATGGAGAGATGGGATTTTTAAATTCCTTATTCACCATAGGCTCTGATCTTGCCTCTGAGTACACTTGTGATCTGAGGTGGTTTTTTTCAACGATTATTTATTTTTGAGAGAGAGAGAGAGAGAGCGAGAGGGCACAAGCTGGGAAGGGGCAGAGAGAGAGGGAGACATAGAGTCCAAAGCAGGCTCCAGGCTCTGAGCTGTCAGCACAGAGCCTGACACGGGGCTCAAACTCACCATGAGATCATGACTGAGCCACCCAGGCACCCCTGATCTCAGGTTTTTGAAAGGACCCTATCCTGGCTCCCTAATTTTGAAATACTCCAATTATACTAAAAATGTGCTTTCTCAATTTCTAATTTTTATTTTGCAGAAGAGTGACTACAACTACTAGTTTGGCTATGTCTTCTCCTAATCATTAAATTTTTTTAATGTTTATTTATTTTTGAGAGAGAGGAACAGAGTGCAAGCAGGGGAGGGGCAGAGAGAGAGGGAAACACAGAAGCCGAAGCAGGCAGCTCTCTGTCAGCACAGAGCCCAATGTGGGGCTTGAACTCAAAAACTGTGAGATCATGACCTGAGCCAAAGTTGGACGCTTCACTGACTGAGCCACCCAGGGGCCCCTTCTAATCATTTTTTATGTACTACTTATTTTTTAATACTAAAGCCACTGGTGATGATATATTAAGACAGTGAATTCAGGTGATTATTGTCTTTGTCTTGTATTATAGAAAGGTGACTTGTGATAGCGACTTAGATTCCATCCATTTCATTTGAATTTCTCTCTTCAATATAAACTGAATTATTTTTAGTTTTAGGTTTATAGGATGTATAACTTTTAAAAATCCTAGAGAATACAGACAAAAAACCAGAAACAGTGATAATGACCCAACATATTGTAGAGGAAATTTGGCAAAGGAAAGCAAAATCGTATAAGATTAGTTATAATCTAGCAATACTGGTGTCTGTTAGCTATGACTTTAGAATGAATATAAACTGAAATAGAAAGAACCGTAAAATCATCTTTACTTTTAGTTTAAAGAAACATTTACCCCTTTAGTCGGTTCAACAAATATTTATTTTTTGGGTTAATCTCCCTTCTAAAAGCTTATACAGCCTAGCGGGTTAGAAGACCGTCAACACAGTAAGCAAAATTTAAGCTCTATAGTAGAACTATCAGCAATATGCTATGGATTATAGGGAAGCAAGAGAATTTATCTACTTAAAGAATATTGGGATTTCTGAAGAAGTCTCAAATAAACATCCCTCTTATCCTTGCCAAAGTTCTAAACAAATGGAGAAAACAGGATTGGCAGATAGAGCCCAAAATATCACTTCTATTGTTAACAGAGACCAGGTTAGAGGACACAGCTTTCAGTGTGTGAATCAAATTTTCCTTTTATTTTTTTAGGTTTATTTATTTTGAGAAAGAGAGCAAGAGAGAGCGAGCGTGGGGTGGGGGGGAGAGAATATCCCAAGCAGGCTCCACACTGTCAGCACAGAGCCCGATGTGGGGGCTCGAACCCACAAACTGTGAGATGATGACTTGGGCCAAAATCAAGAGTAGGACGCTCACTGACTGAGCCACCTGGCTCCCCTCAGATTTTGCCTTTTAACTTAAGTTCTTTAAGTAGGCCCTCTTGGGTTCTAAGTAGTGCTGTACTGGATTGAGCCTTCCTACACAGAGTCTGACCCTAAAGCAGTTGAGAATGTTTACTCCAGACCTTAAAAAAGTAGAAGCACAGAGATGAAGAACCAAGTTTACTCTCCATTCTTCTAAGATTAACTAGTGAGGTAGATTCAGATAAATTACTCCATCTCTATCAGTAAAGAAGTATAGAGAAGCCAGGAGTGCATTTAAAAAAGTTCTTCCTCGGCGGCGCCTGGGTGGCTCAGTCGGTTAAGCGGCTGACTTTGGCTCAGGTCATGATCTCACGCTCCGTGAGTTCGAGCCCCATGTCGGGCTCTGTGCTGACAGCTCAGAGCCTGGAGCCTGCTTCAGATTCTGTGTCTCCCTCTCTCTGACCCTCCCCCGTTCATGCTCTGTCTCAAAAATAAATAAATGTTAAAAAAAAAAAAAAGTTCTTCCTCATGAAAACCTGAAGTAGGAAAGAGAAATTTCTATGGAACAGAGACGATCAGAGAAGGTTTCATGAAGGATGTGAATAGAGCAGAGCATTAAAAATGGATAGATTTCTAGGTTGAAGATAAAAAACCACAGAGATGAGAAAATACAGGCTCTGTTTGAAAACAAGTAGTAGTCTAATTTAACCGAGCATTTGAATTCTTGATTTCAATTGTGTTATCCTTTGGGAGTTAATTATCAAACATAAACATTTAGCACTTGAACAGTAGTTGGCTCATTTTCAAGGTTACTTGACTTGGAAGATTATAAAAATCACCTCTTTCTGGTTTTTTTAATTTTTTTTTAATGTTTTTATTTATTTTTGAGACAGAGAGAGACAGAGCATGAACGGGGGAGGGGCAGAGAGAGAGGGAGACACAGAATCGGAAGCAGGCTCCAGGCTCTGAGCCATCAGCCCAGAGCCTGACGCGGGGCTCGAACTCACGGACCGCGAGATCGTGACCTGAGCTGAAGTCAGACGCTTAACCCACTGAGCCACCCAGGCGCCCCACCTCTTTCTGGTTTTAAGACAGCAAAGTAAAATTATTTCCAGGCTCTTTTCAAAATCACATTAAAAACAGGAACATAAACTCTACGTTTTAAACTCTGAGACATCTGTAATCCTACTTGTATGGAAAGAGAAAAAGCAGAAAAGAGATAGTGACCTAGCAGAGGAGAGGAAGGTCAAACCCAAGTATCTACAGAGGAGAATAGTGGCAAGAGGCAGATCATGATTTGTCTGCAGAACACCTGCCTCAAAAACTCAGAGCATGGAAGTACCGTATACCACAGATGGAGGCTGAGAACAGGGGGGTTGTCTGAAAGTCTGTAATGAGAAATTGATCCCTCTCCACTCCCTTCCCTCCTCCCAGTGCTTATCCCCTTCTCCCTGAGCAGTTGGGAAACTAGGCAAGGCAAATTAGACTACTTCTTTGCCTTGCAGAAGTCAGGAGATTGTTCTTTGAAGGAATTGAATTTGAGAAGTTCAGGACCTAGGACCCCAAACCCAGAGGAGGATCGGACTAATCTGCCACATTGAATATTGGAAGTTCCCAATCTCTTTCCCTCACCTAGTTCCAGAATTCTGTGAAATAGGTAAAGGGTTAGAGAATCTTCCTCCTATTAAAAGAATGGCCCCAAAGAAAAGATAGCTGAATTTAATAATTTTGCTTACGTTATCAACAGGCTCATGCCTATCAGTGTTGATTAAAAAAAAAAAATCTATAAGCATGTTTTTGTTCTTTGTGGTTGATGTCAAGCAACCTCATAAAGTCATTCACGACCAAACTATTCCTAGAACTGTTCCATAGAGGGGCGCTTGGGTGGTCCACACTGACTGAGTGGAGCCTGCTGGGATTCTCTCCCTCTCTCTCTCTCTCTCTCTCTCTCTCTCTCTCTCTCTCCCCTCTCTCTCTCTCCCCTCTCTCTCTCTCCCCTCTCTCTCTCTCCCTCTCCCTCTCTCCCTCTGTGCCTCTGTCCCTCTCTCTCTCCCCCCCCTCCCCCACTTGTGCTATCTCTGTCTCTCTCAAAATAAATAAATAAACTTAAAAAGAAATTTCTTAAGGGGTGCCTGGGTGGCTCAGTCAGTTAAGCGTCCGACTTAGGCTCAGGTCATGATCTCATTGTTTGTGAGTTTGAGCCCTGCATCGGGCTCCGTGCTGACATCTCAGAGCCTGGAGCCTGCTTTGGATTCTGTGTCTTCCTCTTTCTCTTCCCCTCCCCTGCTTGCACTCTATCTCTCTCAAAAATAAAATGTTAAAAAAAAAGCAATGTCTTTAAAAAATATGAAGGATATCCCAACATTTAACAATGGAATGCACGTAGATTTGTGGAAAATCTCATCCTCACTTTCTTCATTTTGCCTTGGAATCACCACTGGTTTGGGGAGATAGGATCAAGTATACTGCCAAAGAACAGAGTCATCAAGCTTATGATCTAGGTTAAGTCCTACTTTGATCATACATATAGTAATGATACTGGCCTGTCATTGATTTTAATTTTGATTCTTCATTTATGCTTAGGAAAAATAACCATAAATATAAACCTATATTTTAGTACATTCTGTAATCCTTAGGTAAATTACATTTCTTTATTTCTGTTGGTTCTCTTTTTGTTTCTTTTTTTTTTAATTTCCAGCTTTATTGAGATAAAGTTGACATGTAAATGTGTAAGTTTCAGGCATACAGTGTGATGATTTGGTATATGTATATTTTGCAGAATGATTACAACAATAAGGTTAGTTAACACATCCATCACCTCACAGAGTTAATTTTTGTGTGTGGTGAAAACATTTAAGATCTACTCTCTTAACGACTTTCAAGTATACAGTACAGTAATGTTAACTATATAACATGCTATACATTAGATTTACAGAACTTACTCATCTTGTAAGGAAATTTGTAACCCTTGATCACCTTTACCAATTTCCCCCACCCTTCAAGACCCTGGCAACCACCACATATAAGTAGATTATACAGTATTTATCTTTCTCTGACTCATTTTACTTAGCATGCTCATCCATGTTGTTAAAAAGGCAGGATTTCCTTTTTATGGCTGAATAATAATTCCTGTGTGTGTGTGCATGTGTGTGCACTCACACACACCCGGAAGTAGGATTAAAGATTATAGGGTAGTTTTATTTTCAAGTTTTCAAGGAACCTCCATACTGTTTTCCGTAGTGGCTGTACCAGTTTACATTTCCACCAAGAGTACACAAGGATTTCCTTTTTTCCACACTCTCACCAGCACTTACTGTCTCATGTCTTTTTAATAATAGCCATTGAAACAAGTATGAGAGATATCTCATTGTGGTTTTGATTTGCATTTTCTTGATCATTAGTGATGTTGAACACCTTTTAATGTACCTGCTGGCCATTTATATATCTTCTTTGGAAAAATGTCTATTCGGGTCCATTGCCCATTTTTTAATTGGGTTATTTGGCTTTTGGCTGTTGTTGTATGAGTATATATTTGGGATATTAGCCCTTTTATCAGATAGATGGTTTGCAGAAATTTTTCCCATTCTGTAGTTTGCTTTTTCATTTTGCTGATCATTTCCTTTGCCATATAGAAGCTATTTTTTATTAAAAAAATTTTTTTTATTAAGTAAGCTCTATGCCAGCCCAAGGTAGGACTTGAACTCATGACCCTGAGATCAAGAGTCACATGATCTACCGACTGAACTAGTCAGATGCCCTTGGAAGCTTTTTAGTTTAATGTAGTCCCACTTGTTAATTTTTACCTTCCTTGCTTGTACTTCTGGTGTCATATCAAAAAAATCATTGCCAAGATCCAATGTCAAGGAGTATTTTCACTATATTTTCTTCTAGGAGTTTCACAGTTTTGGGTGTTAGGTTTATTTCAGTCTTTAGTCCATTTTGAGTTAATTTTTCTTACGGGTGTAAGATACATGTCCAGCTTCATTCTTTTGCATATGAACATCCAGTTTTCCCAGCACCATTTATTGAAGAGACTATCTTTTCCCCAAGTATTTTTGGGTCCCTTTTCAAATATTAGTTGACCATATATGCGTGGGTTTATTTCTGGGGTCTTGATCTGTTCTGTTGGTGTATGTGTCTGTTTTTATGTCAATAGCATGCTGTTTTGATTACTGTAACTTTGTAATGCAGTTTCAAATCAGGAAGTGTGATGACTCCAGCTTTGTTCTTTCTCAAGAATGCTTTGGCTGTTTGGGGTCTTTTATAGTCCCATATGAATTTTAGGATTATTTTTTTCTAGTTCTGTGAGGGAATGCCATTGCAATTTTGACAGGGATTGCACTGAATCTCTAGAACACTTTGGGTAGTATGGACATTTTAATATGATTAATTCTTACAGTACATGAACAGGGGACATCTTCTATCTGTGGCTTCAGTTTTTTTCATCAATGTCTTATAGTTTTTAGTGTACAGATAGATCTTTTACCTCCTTGATTAAATTTGTTGCTAAATATCATTTTTGATGTTGTAAATGGGGTTGTTTTCTTTATTTTTCAGGTAGTTTGTTGTTAGTGTATAGAAATGCAATTGAGGAACCTGGGTGGCTCAGTCAGTTAAGCATTCAACTCTTGGTTTTGGCTCGGGTCATGATCTCATGGTTTGTGAGATCCAGCCCCAAGTCTCTCCCTCTCTTTCTGCCCCTCCCCTACTCACCCTCATGTGTGCTCTCTCTCTCTTCAAATAACTGAACTTATTTAAAAAATGCAGTTGATTTTGTATATTGATTTTGTAACCTGCAACTTCAGTGAATTTATTTATTTAGTTCTAATAGTTTTTTGGTGGAATTTTTAAGATTTTCTATATATAGGATCATGTC
This sequence comes from Puma concolor, assembly GCF_028749965.1. Taxonomy (NCBI): domain Eukaryota; kingdom Metazoa; phylum Chordata; class Mammalia; order Carnivora; family Felidae; genus Puma; species Puma concolor. Next base: position 40,031,655 of record NC_141680.1, on the reverse strand, counting down.
ATCTGCAAGCAGACACTTACTTCTTCCTTCTGATTTGTATGCTTTTTCTTTTTCTTGCTTAATTGCTCTGGTTAGGACTTCTAATACTGTGCTGAATAGGAGTGATGAGAATGGTCACCCTTGTCTTGTTTTTTATTTTATTATTTTTTAAAGTTTTATGTATTATTTCAAGAGAGAACAAATGGCGGGGAGGGGGATAGAGAATCCGAAGCAGGCTCTGTGCTGACAACAGATGTGGGACTTGAACCCACAAACTGTGAGGTGATAACCTGAGCCAAAGTCAGACGCTTAACTGACAGTCACCCAGGCACCCCTTGTTTTTTATTTTAAATTTTTTTTTTCAACGTTTTTTTTTTTTTTATTTATTTTTGGGACAGAGAGAGACAGAGCATGAACAGGGGAGGGGCAGAGAGAGAGGGAGACACAGAATCGGAAACAGGCTCCAGGCTCCGAGCCATCAGCCCAGAGCCCGACGCGGGGCTCGAACTCACGGACCGCGAGATCGTGACCTGGCTGAAGTTGGACGCTTAACCGACTGCGCCACCCAGGCGCCCCATGTTTTTTATTTTATTTTATTTTATTTTTATTTTATTATTTTATTTTTTATTTTTATTTCAGTGTTGAGTGTGATGTTAGCTCTGGGCTTGTCATATATGGCCTTTATTATGTTGAAGTATATTTCTTCTATATCCAATTTGTCGACAGTTTTTATAATGAAAGGATGTTAAATTTTATCAAGTATTTTTTCTGTATTTGTTGAGATTGATTTTTAAAAATTTTTTTAGGGGCGCCTGGGTGGCGCAGTCGGTTAAGCGTCCGACTTCAGCCAGGTCACGATCTCGCGGTCCGTGAGTTCGAGCCCCGCGTCGGGCTCTGGGCTGATGGCTCAGAGCCTGGAGCCTGTTTCCAATTCTGTGTCTCCCTCTCTCTCTGCCCCTCCCCCATTCATGCTCTGTCTCTCTCTGTCCCAAAAATAAATAAACGTTGAAAAAAAAAATTTAAATAAAAAAAATTTTTTTTAATGTTTATTTTATTTATTTTTGAGAGACAAAGAGAGATAGCATGAGCAGGAGAGAGCAGAGAGCGAGAGAGGGAGACCCAGAATATGAAGCAGGCTCTAGGCTCCGAGCTGTCAGCACAGAGCCCGATGCAGGGCTTGAACTCACGAGCCGTGAGATGGTGACCTGAGCCGAAGTCGGATGCTCAACCGACTGAGCCACCCAGGCGCCCCATGAGATTGATATTTTTATCTTTAATTAATGTGGTGTATTAGTGTGGTATCTCACACTCACTGATGGTGTGCTGAACTATCATTGCATCCCAGGGATAAATCCCACTTGATCATTGTGCATGATTCTTTTAATGTGCTATTGAACTTGGTTTGCTATTATTTTGATGAGAATTTTTGTATCTAGATTCATCAGGGATATGGGCCTATGGTTTTCTTTTCTGGCTTTGATAACCAGGTAGTATTGATTTCATGAGATGGTTTGGGTGATTCTTTTTTCTTCTTCAATTTGTTGGGAAGAGTTTGAAAAGGATTGGCATTGGTTCTTCTTTAAGTGCTTCCTGGAAATCATCTGGTCTTGGGCTTTTATTTTGGTGGAGGTTTTTAGATACTCATTCAGTCTCCTTAGTAGTTACTAGTATGTTCAGATTTTCTACTTTTTCATGATTTAGTCATGGAAGTGTTAAAAAAAATAAACTGACGCACATTAAAATTTTGAATAATTTATTTGAGCAAACATTGCTTCAAATCGCACAGTGCCAACCCAGATGATGTTTTAGGTGTGCTCCACCCATAGACCAGGGGAAAGGTTTTTATAGATAAGATGCAGAAGGAAATTAAAGAAATTATTTGGCTATCTCTTAAATGGTTGCCTTATTTGAGATTGTTCTTATGTTTGATTTTTTTTTTTTTTCCAGATTCCAGTGCATTGACTCTGGCTTCAGGTTTGCATACAGAGGCTACAGAGGTTTTTGTTTCCATACCAAGGCATTAGAGCCACCTCAGTCTAATGGCCTTCTTGTTTAATTAACAGTTGAGGTTGCCATGTTTCTAGGAATTTATCCATTTCTTTTAGGTATTCCAGTTTGTCAGGGTATAATTGTTCATAGTGGTCTCTTGTGGTCCTTTGTATTCCTTTGGTATCGTTTGTAATGTTTCCTCTTTCGTTTATAATTTTATTTATTTGAGTCCTCTTTTTTCCCTTTGGTTAGTCTAGGTTTGTCAGTTTTGTTTATCCTTTCAAAGAACCAGCTCTTAGTTTTGTTTATCTTTTCTATTTTTTTTTTTTTTAAGTTGCTTGCAAGCAGGGGAGGGGCAGAGAGAGAGACAGAATCCTTAATCCGATACAGGGCTCGAACTCACAAACTGAGATCATGACCTGAGCTGAATAGAGTCAGACGCTTAACTGACTAAGCCACCCAGACACCCTTATTGGTTTGTTTTATGTCATGTATTTCTGCTGTAATTTTTATTATTTCCCTCTACTAACTTTGGGCTTAGTTTTTTCTTTTTCTGGTTTCTTCAGGTATAATCTTTGCTTGCTTATTTGAGATTTTTTTTTGAGATGTTTATTTTTTTGAGAGAGAGCAAGCTGGGGAGGGGCAGAGAGAGAGGGAAAGAGAGAATCCCAAGCAAGTTCCACACTGTCAGCACAGAGCCCGATGTGGGAGCTGAAACCAAGAGTTGGACGTTTAACCAACTGAGCCACCCAGGCACCCCTTTTTTTTTTCTTAATATAGGTAGTTATGATTATAAGCTTTCATCTTAGAACTGTTTTTACTATGTTCCATACTTTTGTTTTGTTGTGTTTCCATTTCTGTTTGTATCAAAATATTTTTTGACTTCCTTTTTGATCTCTTCTTTGATCCATTGGTTGTTCAGTAGTATGTTGTTTAATTTGCATGCATTTGTGAAATTTCCAATTTTCCTGCTGTGACTGATTTGTAGTTTCATTCTTGTTATATTATGATTTATAATGAATAAATGTTGTGATGTGATCTTTGCCCACAATTCCTGGCTCACAACTCCCCAAGCCCTTAGAATTTCCTAAATGATAAGAGCAATGGAAACATCTTTTTTTATAATATTTGATTTTTTTTCTTCAGTTTAGAGCCATAAAGGTGAAATGGCATGTTGTTATTCATAACAAGCCCATTTCAACCACACCTGAGTTTATGTTAATAAGGTGACTTTTGGAAAGCCTCTAGTAAGCCTTTAAGGATGGAGGCTGGTTGCCAAAGAAACCAATCATGACTAAAGGGTTGGAACTTTCAATCCCATCCGTCTATTCTCCCAGCCCCACCTATGAGGAGGAGAGAGGGACTGGGAGTTGAATCACTCACAGATGGCCAGTGATGTAATCAATCATGCCCATGTAATGAAGCTTCCATAAAAATCTCAAAACTCATGAGGTTTAGAGAGCGTTGCACACCCCAGTTCTTAATGTGCTCGGGACCCTTTGGACCTCATCCTATATACCTCTTCATCTGGCTGTTCATCTGGGTCCTTTATAATAAACTGGCAAATGTAAGTTAATGTTTCTTTGGGTTCTGTGAGCCTTTCTAGCAAATTAATTGAGCCTAAAGAGGGGATCATGGGGACCACCAATTTATAGCCAGTTGGTCAGGAGCACAGGTAACAATCTAGGTCCGCAGTTGGCATCTGAAGTGGGGAGTCTTATAGGACTAAGCCCTTAGCCTGTGGGATTTGATGCTATCTCCTGATAGTGTCAGAATTGAGTTAAATTTGTAGGATACCCAGTTAGTGTTTACTAGGATTGGAGAATTGCTTGATAGTGTTGGAAAACACACATCAGAATACAATTGTGATCAAGGAAGACACTTGATATAACGTCCTTCTTAATTGAATTTGTTGAGATTTGTTTTGTGCTCTAACACGTTCTGTCCTGGATAATGTTTTGTATGCACTTGAGAAGAATGTGTATTCTGCTGTTAGATGCAATGTTCTGTATATGTCTCTAAGATCGATTTGGTCTATAGTGTTGTCAGATCTTCTGTTTCCTTATTGATTCCCTGCCTGGCAGTTCTGTCTGTTGGTGAGAGTAGGAATATTGCTGTTGATTGCTCCCTTTAGTTCTGTTACTGTTTGCTTTATATATTTAGGTGCATAAAAATTTACAATTGTTATATCCTGTTAATGAATTGACTCCTTTATCATTGTATAATGACCTTCCTCATCAATTGGTTTCTTTAATTCTACTGTTCTTTTAGTGGTACAAAACTTAATTTCCTCTAGTTCAAGCTCCTTCTCAATGAGAGAATCTACTCTGTGACACATCCTTGAAATTGGGAAGGCGGGCTGACCAGTAATGGGAGAGCTCATAGCTTTGTAAATTTACTTAAGCTTTGTTTGTCTTAATACAAATTGCCTTCATTCTTCTAGGTTGGCTATCTGGAATAATCTAGAACTACTTGATTCCAAGGGACAGTTCTTCAAGATATTTGATAGCAACTGTAAATGTTCTTCCATTCAAGATTTTGAGTATTCATCTCATTTTTACCATTTTCCCTAAGACTTAGTTTTAGAACCTCTCAGTATCCTGGGATCCATCTTCTAAATGATAATTAGTTTCCTTTCTCAAATGTGACATTAGAGTTATTGATAACCATTCAAAATAAAGAGTAGGGTGGTTTTCTAGCTTGATATAGTCCTTATGCTTCCCGTTAATGTCCTAAGATACAGTCTTTCTTTTAAAATTTGTCACAGTAAGTTACATAAATGACTCATAATAAACCGAAACTAAGTTTTTTGTGAAGCCAGGTTTCCTGTTTTGTATTTATGTAACTGGTAATTGCCTAATCTAAATGCAAGATTTTTTAACTTACCCCTATTTAATTTCCTCTTGACACTGTCCTTTAGAAATCATATTGAATCGTAATTCTAAGGTCTTATTTATCCTGATGGGGTTTTTGGTCTCCACAAGTTTAGTAAATGTGGTTAATGATTTTATGCTAGCCATCCAAAACTAGAATTTTTATCAAACATGGTGGTTTGACTGAGTACATGTATTTCTTTTCCTCTTCAAATAGTACTAAAATTACAATAAAGGAATAAAAAGAGGCATAAGACCCCAGGGACAAAAATGAGTGGAAGAAGAAGAAACCACCATAGTTGAGAAATTTTATCTATTTTTTAGAAGATACAAAATGGATAGAAGAGTGTTAAGTAATTTAGCCAAATGGAAGAAGTTACACCCCGGGTTTTCTGCAGAGACAAGCAAGTGAGTTTACCCAGCACAACCTCCCCAGAGACTCAACATTGGTAACAAAATGTCTCCAAAAAGACAAGGATGAGGCTTGAGATTAAAAGTAGGTAATGTTAAAAAAAAAAAAAAAAAGTAGGTAATATTTGAAAGTTTTATATGAAGTGGTTGAATCATGCAAACTACTTCTTCCCCCTCTAGGAAACTGGGGATTTTTTTCTCCAAGAAAATGGAAGCTGAGGGTTCTGGACCCAGGAACATCAGATGCATGAAGAGGATAGGGGTTTGGAGCCAAGGAATTAAATGAAAATCTGCATACAGACTGGTGGGTCTTCGAAATCACAATGAGCTTCCATTTAGCTTCTTAATGCCATTAATAGGAATGTACAGCCAAAGAATAACCAGATTGTTAAGGAAAGCCTCTAAAATGAGAGGCCAAACAAATAAAAGAGACAAGGCAGAGAGCAAAGGGGAGAAAACTGGGGTGGATGGCAAAAAGGGTTTTAATCTCTAAGATTGAATGTTGCATCTTCAAAAGAACAGGATGTTATTTTGAAAATTTTTCAACAAAAAATAACCTTTAAAAATAAAAAGTATTCTAATCTCCCCCACCCAAAATAGTGGAAGGATTGTAGGTAAAATTGAAGCAATTTCCTAGGAATTAGAACAAAAAGATTAAATGAGGGAAATAGGAGAAAACTAATTTTTAAAATTAAAGATAGACCAGGAGGTTCAATATTAGACTAATAGAAATACAAATATGAGAGGACAGAGAAAATAGTAAGAAATGATACCCAAAAAATATCCAAAGCATTTTCCAAGTCATAGATTTGCAAATTGAAAAAGCTGAAAGAATAGTAAAAAGACAAAGACCAAGAGACTTGATTATGAAATTTCAGTAAACTGGGGATAGAGAGACTTTACTAAAAGCTTCTGGAAAGAGTATCTAGAGGTTACATTCAAAGGACCAATCAGAATGGCGTTACATATCCCAGTAGTAATATAGAAAGATAGAAATGCTGGGGTGCCTGGGTGGCTCAGTCGGTTAAGTGTCCGACTTCGGCTCAGGTCATGATCTTGCGGTCTGTGAGTTCAAGCCCCGTGTTGGGCTCTGTGCTGACCACTCAGAGCCTAGAGCCTGTTTCAGATTCTGTGTCTCCCTCTCTCTCTGACCCTCCCCCGTTCATGCTCTCTCTCTGTCTCAAAAATAAATAAACGTTAAAAAATAAAAAATAAAAAAAAAAAAAGAAATTCATCAAGCTGTGTCTTCATGTCTTCAGTGGGAAAGATTTCCTACCTAGAATTTTATTCCCAGCCAAATTGTCAATCAAATGTGAGTCTAGAATAAAGATATTTTTAGACATACAAGTGGCTCCAAAATTTCAGTTCTTTATCTTTAACATTTATTTATTTATTTTGAGAGAACAAGAACATGCATGCATGGGGGAGGGGCAGAGAGAAAAGGGAGAGAGAATCCCAAGCAGGCTTCACACTGTTCAAACTCTTGAAATGTGAGATCATGACCTAAGCTGAAATCAAGAGTTGGACGCTTAACGAACTGAGCCACCCAAAACTTCAGTTCTCATGAGCTTTTTTTGTTTACAAGTTGCCCTTATTACATAGCAATGAAAAAGAAATCAGATTCAAGAAGCAGAATTCAAAGAGAAGAGCTGAGGAAGAGCCCAAGGTGACAACTTTGTAGCCAGTCCGAAGAATTCCCCAACAGAGTAAAAAAGAAGAAAGAGCAAAGGGTTTTGGGAAGGTACAGCTGCAGGAGAAAACAGTATCTGATGTGTTTGAGCTTATGGAAAATATTGATAGACATGTGACAAATGTTGGAGCTTTTGAGGAAAAGTTAAAAATATATAGAGGGATGCCTGGGTAGCTCGACTCTTGATTTCAGTATAGGTACGCATGATCTCACAGTTCGAAGGATCGAGCCCCACATTGGGTTCTGCGCTGACAGCATGGCATCTGCTTGGGATTCTGTCTCGCTCTCTCTCTGCCCCTCCTCTGCTCATGTTTGTTCTCTCTCTCTCTGAAAATAAATAAACATTAAAAATCTGTATATAGAGAAAGTAGAAACAAATGAGGTAGACGTTAATTTGTAGACAGAAGTACATTGCATTGTCTTATTGTTCTACTTGGCCTAGCAATACTTGGACTAGTATCTCTCTATAATCATAGTCACACTGACTCTTCATTTAAACAAAGACTGTGAGGGGCGCCTGGGTGGCGCAGTCGGTTAAGCGTCCGACTTCAGCCAGGTCACGATCTCGCGGTCCGTGAGTTCGAGCCCCGCGTCAGGCTCTGGGCTGATGGCTCAGAGCCTGGAGCCTGTTTCCGATTCTGTGTCTCCCTCTCTCTCTGCCCCTCCCCCGTTCATGCTCTGTCTCTCTCTGTCCCAAAAATAAATAAACGTTTGAAAAAAAAAAAAAATTTAAACAAAGACTGTGATAAAATTACAGTGAATATGGAGGGGGAGGTAGAAGTTGAAGCTAAATACTTATATTCCATGGCAGGATGTCAGTAGATAACATCTAAATTTGATAAATCAAGCATATTTAGAAAAAGACAAATACCAGAAGAACCTCCTAGAAGATTCTATAGGATGTACGGATAGGGAAGAGTTTGCTGTTTTTCCAGACTCCATTTGTCTTGGTTGATTTTTTATATAAAAATTCAGTGGGGGCACCTGGGTGGGTCAGTTGGTTTAGCATCCAACGTCAGCTCAGGTCATGATCTCACAGTTTGTGAGTTTGAGCCCTGCATCAGGCTCTGTGCTGACAGCTCAGAGCCTGGAGCCTGCTTCAGATTCTGTGTCTTCCTCTCTCTCTGACCCTCCCCTGCTCGCTTGTACTCACTCTCTCTCTCTCTCTCTCTCTCTGTCTCTCTCAAAAATAAATAAACATTAAAAAAATATTTTTAATAAAAAATTTAAAAAGTTCAGTGAAATTGTATGGCATATTGTAGAGACCTCTTTTCAGATATTTATCAGTTAATTAATACCAGCCAGATAATCTAGCTATATCATTCATCCTTTGTTTAGCTGTCTTGTTCATAATAGGACCATTGTCTAGCTCATATCATGGCCTAAGAAGTCTAATACATTTCCTTGGTCTATTAACTTGGTATCCCTTTCCCTTAATGACTTTCTCGCAAAGTTATTTCTTCACTTCTTCTTTAAAAAATCTTTGTTCTAATTTAACATTGTTTCTCTTGGTTCTTTTTAAATTTAAATATAATTTCTGGCATGCAGTTAGGATATCTAGGGTGCTGTGTACTTTATTTGTTTCTATGTTATCTAAAACAGGGGAATGCTTTTACTACAAATATATACCGTGGCTATGTTAAAATACTATTGCTTTGGAAATATTTCCGTAACAGTGAGATGATTTAGAACGTGTGTTTGTCAGTGAATTGTAAAATTACTATCTGACATATGTCTTGGAAAATTCCACAGCTTCTGCCAGTTTTCAATTTCTGGCACATTGACTAGAATTTGTACATGAGGAAATCAAACTCTACTTTCCCTTGATTTACCAACCCCTGTGACATTTTGGAATATGAGATTAGAGGTTAAATACTTGCTAATTCTGAGTCAAATCCCATTATTGCCTGGCTGTATCTACTCTTAGTTCTCTAGTGTATATATAGATGGGGTGGGGCTAAGGGAAGTGAAGGAGGAGGAGAGAGAAGCACAAGTAATTATATTGCTACTTTGAATTTTCCGTTCTCTCCTTTCGTGTCATGACCTGGAAAGAAGTTTTCAGTAGGGCATGGAAGATTTCCTGGATTTAGCAGCACCCAAAATGAGCTCCAGTCATACCCAGTAGTCCATCAAAAGTTCACGGAGTCCTCAGGGCCCTAGAATGTTGCTGGGGATAGTTAAAACCGAGTAAGTGAAAGAAATAACCAACAGGAAACAGAATGAAAGTGTATACTTATTTTATACTGAGAGCAATGAATACTGGAGCAGTGGTAGTGGATATAGATTTTGGTTAGTAAACAGGACAGAAGTCAGGATGAAAGAAAGCTCAGAATGTTGAGTCAGATGTTAAAAGGTGTCCAAAGCAGAAAGTTTGACCTATTAAGTAATGTGTCTGTTTTCTACGTGTATCCCTTCCATGGCATTTTTAATCTAGGAATTTCTTTTCTTATGATAAATTTACTCATGAGATGGTAATGTATTGGCCATAGTTGTTTTTTTTTTTTTTTTTTTATGAAATTGTATTTCTACTAGGAACAAGATGTTAGGCAGAGGAATTACAAACTTACTTTGTTTTAGGTTTATTTAGCCATACAAAAATGTTTTTCCTCTTAGATTCTGGCAAGAAAATCAGCCAATCGGAAAAACATCTGGTGTTAGTTGAATGAAGGAATGTCATAATCAGTAAAAATTACTTATAGGAAAAAAATAGTAAAAAGCTTATGTAGCTTTAACTCTTGGTTTCTTTATGAAAATTATTTTGTTTTATTTTTTAATAAAAATCTTTAATGTTTATTTTTAAGAAAGAGAGAGTACGAGCAGGAGAGGGGCAGAAAGAGAGGGAGACACAGAATCGGAAGCAGGCTCCAGGCTCCAAGCTATCAGCACAGAGCCCCACCTGGGGCTGGAACTCGTGAACCGCAAGATCATGACCTGAGCCACAGTTGGACACCCAACCAACTGAGCCACCCAGGTGCCCGTATTTCTTAAATTTTTAAAAATCTATTTTTGAGAGAGAGAGAGAGAGACAGAGCATGAGTGGGGGAGGGGCAGAGAGAGGAGAGAGAGAGAAAGAGAGACACAGAATCTGAAGCAGGCTCCAGGCTCTGAGCTATCAGCACAGAGCCTGATGTGGGGCTCAAAGTCACAAATCACAAGATCATGACCTGAGCTGAAGTCAGACACTTAACCGGCTGAGCCACCTAGGCGCCCCGGAAAATTATTTTAAGGAGAGGAAGAGCTCTTTATTATTTTATTTTAATTAATTATTTTTAAGTAATCTCTACACCCAACATAAGGCTCAAACTCATGACCCTGAGATTAAGAGTCACATGCTCTACTGACTGAGCCAACCGGGCATCCTAAAATTTTATTCTTTTTTTATTTTAAACATGAAAGACCCTTGTTTTCTATTTATTTTTTCAAGTTTATTTATTAATTTTGAGAGAGACAGAGCACACGTGTGCAGGGTAGGGACAGAGGGAGAGAGAGAGGGAGAGAGAGAATCCCAAGCACGTTCTGCATGTCAGTGTAGAGCCCAGTGTGGGGGCTCGATCTCACAAATGGTGAGATCATGACCTGAGCCAAGATCAAGAGTCGGACACTTAACTGATTGAGCCACCCAGGTGCCCCCTGAAATTTCATTCTTACTCTCTCACTGAAATTTTCCTCCAACCAAAATATTTGACCCATGTTGGACTACCCTTGTATGTCTCAAGTTTTACTCAAGTTCAAGAGTCATAAGCTTTAAACATAGAGCCTGTTTTTAATCGTTTTTGGTGTTAACAACCACTAAAACTTAGTGGCTTAAAACATTTAATTACGCCTGGCAGGACTTGTGTTGGTCACTGGAAAAGTCATTCATGAAGCTGCAGTTATCTAGTGACTTGACAGGGACTTGAGTCGTCTAAGATAGCTTCTTAACAGTCTGACACCTGGGTATCACTGTCAGCTGGTACTCTTTTCCACATGGTCTCTCATCATTCAGAAAGCCTGGACGTTTCCTTACATGGTGGCATGAATGTTTCAAGAAGGTAAAGCTTCAGTGTCTTTTAAGGCTTAGCTTTGGAAGTAACAGTGTTACTTCCACCACACTGTTTTGGTTAGATCAAGTCACCATGTCAACTCAGATACAGAGAGTGGGAAAACAGACTGTACCTTTTGAAGGGAGGTGCAGTAAAATCCCATTGCAAAAGGGCATTGCCACAAGGAAATAAGATTTATTGAAAGCTGTTATTATGAGTTTCTACTATGGTCTCCCTCTGGCTCCAGTATATCACGTGCAAAATATCCCCTCCCAGTCCTCATGTGCAGTTCCTCTTGATCCAGAGACCTAGGAACTAAAAAGAAAATTTATCTGCCCCATATACACAGTATACACTGTTGTCACAGGAATAGAATAATGGCAATAGACATTCCCCTAAAAAGGGGGAGATAACACATAGCACGTGGCACATAGCAGTTGTTGGTTCATATCAGTTCTGAAATCTAGCTGGGCACATATTGTCAGGGTCATCTACTCCAAGAGCAGGAAATGTGCCTTGACTGGGAAATGTGACTAGGGAACTTCATGAGAATGGTTCCCTAATCCATTGTTCTCTGTGGTTCTTGGTACCACATTCTGGACTCTTAATGCTGCTTTCTAAGAAGTCTCTTCTTCTACATAAGAAATGTCTTATGAAGCTGAATAGCTTTCTCAGCATACTTCCTTCCTATAGAAAATTGGAATCCCACAGGCCTCTTTTCATTTTGAATAGTCTCTGTCCCTTTTAATCCAGCTGGTACATCTTCCTTTAAAATTTGTAGGATTTTCAGGGTTGCCTGGGTGGCTCAGTCAGTTGAGAACCCAACTTCAGCTCAGGTCATGATCTCACGGTTTGTGGGCTCGAGCCCCGCCTCAGGCTCTGTGCTGACAGCTCAAAGCCTGGAGCCTGCTTCAGATTCTGTGTCTCCCTCTTTCTCTGCTCCTCCTCCTCTCACGCTCTGTGTCTCCTTCCTTCAAAAATAAATAAACATTAAAAAAAATTTTAATTTCTAGGATTTTCTATGAATCTGATTTGTGTTCTACTATGTCCCCCAAAGCTACAACATTAGAACTCATTTTTTAAGACAGGCCTTTCTCTACTTTGGTTGTGTCAGGCTGTTGTAGCATAATTCCCTTAAGCTTCTTAGAGGACTTTTTGTCTAGTTGAGAGAGTCAAGTAGTCACGGCTTTAAAATTTTCTGAAGTTTGGGGCACGTGGGTGGCTCAGTTGGTTAAGTGTCTTGGTTTCAGCTCAGGTCATGATCTCATGGTTTTGTGAGTTCGAGCCCTGCATTGGGCTCTGCACTGGCAGCATGGACCCTGCTTGGGATTCTGTCTCTCTCTCTCTCTGCCCCTCCCCCACTCGCACTGTCTCAGCCTCTCTCAAGGTAAAAAAAAAAAATAATATTTTTATAAAATTTTCTGAGGTTTTTAAAAGGAGCTTGTAGTCACATCTTTGATCTGATATTTATCCTGTGGGTAGTTCTTATTTTGAGAATCTTAGGGCTTGAGAGACAGATAAAGAATAGTTTTATTTTCCAGTGTGCCAAGTTCTAGGACCGCTATATTTCTTCTAATTTTTTTTTTTTGCAAGCTCTACAGTTCCCTCTTTAGTGTATTTCTTACTATCCTTTATCATATGCAGCTAAAAGATGAATTACCACTTTGAAAGCAGCTGATATAAACACGTTTAATGACTAAAGGAAATCAGATTTAAATAATTTAAGAGGAATATGATGACAGTGGCTTAGAGAATGTCAATAAAGAAATAGAAATTATATTTAAAAAAAAGAATCAAATGGAAATTCTGAAGTTGAAAAGTAGAACAACTGAAAAGGTTACCAAAGGAGGAACTCAAAAAATCAAATTGGAGGTCACACACAGAGAGAGAGAATCCATGAACTTGAAGACAGAACAATAGAAATTATCCAATTTGAAGAAAAGAATGAAACAAAATGAGCAGAACTCAAATCTGTGAGATATCAGCTGTGCCAACAATACATACAGTAAAATCTCAGATCGAGGTGGGAGAAAGAGAAAAAAATATTTGAAGAAATAATAGCTGAAATTTTCCAAATTTGATGAAAACCATATATATATGCATACAAAAATATGAGTGAGTAGGATTAACACAAAGCGGTCTACACCTGGGTACGTTCTTATTGAACTGTTTAAATCCAAATACAAAGAAAAAATATGGAAAGCAAGACAAAAAGACTTCATGATATATAAGGGAACAGCAATATGATTGACAGCTGACTTTTTCACCAGAAACAACAGAAGCCAGAAAGCACTTGGATAACCATTAAAGTGTAGAAAGTAAAATTTGCCAATTAAGAATTGTAGATTCACAAATCAAGAAAATGAAAAAAACAACCTAAAGAATGGGAGAAATTATTTGTAAATCATATATCTGATACGGGTCTTATATCCAGAATATTAAAAAAAAAACTTACAAATCAGTTAAAACAAAACAACCCAGTTTTACTCAAGGACTTGAGTAGACATTTCCTCAAAGAGATATACAACGGGCCAACAAACGCATGAAAATATGCTCAACATCATTTGTCATTAGGGACAGGCAAAGCAAGACCATAACAAAATACCACGTTATATCCACTAGGATGGGTATAATTAAAAGTAGAAAAAATAGGGGCGCCTGGGTGGCGCAGTCGGTTAAGCGTCCGACTTCAGCCAGGTCACGATCTCGCGGTCCGTGAGTTCGAGCCCCGCGTCGGGCTCTGGGCTGATGGCTCAGAGCCTGGAGCCTGTTTCCGATTCTGTGTCTCCCTCTCTCTCTGCCCATCCCCTGTTCATGCTCTGTCTCTCTCTGTCCCAAAAAAAATAAACATTGAAAAAAAAAATTAAAAAAAAAAAGTAGAAAAAAATAGGAAAATAAGAAGTATTGGCTAGAATGTGGAGAAATTTGTTTGTTTGTTTGTTTGTTTTTTTAAGTAAACTCTGCCCAACGGACTCGAACTCATGACCTCGAGATCAAGAGTTGCACGCTCTCACTGACTAGCCAGCCAGGTGCCCCCGATGTGGAGAAATTTAAAACTTTTTACCTTGTCGGTGGCAATGTAAATTGGTGCAGTTACTGTGAAAAACAGTTTGGCAGTTCCTTTACAATCTAGAAATTCAACTCCTAGGTAGATACCAAAGTAGTTGAAAGCAAATATTCATAAAAGTACTTGTGCACACATAATGTTCACAGCAGCAGTATTCACAAAGGCCAAAAGGTTGAAACAATCTAACTGCATTGACAGGTGAATGAATAAGCAACATTTGGTATATCCATACAATGGAATATTGCTCAGCCATAAAATGGAATGGATCACTGAGATATAGTACTATATGGATAAACATCAAAAATGTTATAAAAATGAAATAAGCCAGATATAAAAGATCACATACTGAATGATTCCATTTATGTGAAATATCTAGAATAGGGAAATCTGGGGGCACCTTGGTGGCTCAGTTGGATAAGCTTCCGACTTCAGGTCATGATCTCACAGTTCGTGAGTTTGAGCTCTGCATCAGGCTCTGTGCTGACAGCTCAGAGCCTGGAGTCTGCTTCAGATTCTGTGTTTCCCTTTCTCTCTGCCCCTCCCCTGCTCATGCTCTGCCTCTATCTCAAAAATAAACACTTAAAAAAAATAAAAATAGAGTAAGGAAATCTATAGTGATAGAATAGTAGTTGGCTAGGTCCTGGGAGTGGGGGGATATGGGGTGGTAGGTCTTGGGATTGATTACTTAATGAAGACTGGGTGTTCTGGGGGAATGAAAACTTTGAAATTAGAGAGACATGGCAGTTGCACAGCACTGTAAACACTAAATGGCATTGAATTGTGTAATCTATGTGAATTTCCTTTCAAAAATAATTTAAGTGAATTCTATATCCAGCAGAGCTATTATTGAAAAATACAGGCAAAATAAAGACATTCTCAGAATAGCAAACGCAGAGAATTTGTTGTTAACAGACATGAAATACTGCTTTACATGAAATACTAAAGGAAGTCCTTCAAGCTGAAAAGATATGATTCCAGATGGTAACTTGAAGGAGAAGCACTGTAAAAGTTAATTACAGGAATAAATATAGAAGATTATAAATAGTTTTTTCTCTTATATTAGTTCAACTGGATTAAAAGACCGATGTGTAAGACAATAATTATGAAACTGTGTTATTGGGATTTTAAGATAAGTATGTAACATATGATAATAGCAAAAAGGAGGAGGGATGAAATGGATTTCTGTTGGAACAAAGTTCCTATATTTTGCCAGAATTAAATAAGTAATAATCTAAAATTGTGATAAGATACTTTTTCTAAACAACAAAAAAATTACAATGATACTCTAGAAAATACCTACTTAAAACAGTAAAAGAGAAACAGAAGAACAAAAGACATGAGACATATAGAAAACAAATAGCAAAATGAGAGACATATCCAACTAAATCAAATAATTACATTAAATGTGAATGAGTTACATACTTAAAAGGCATAGATTGTCAGACTGGATTTAAAAAAAAAAAGATTGAACTTTATGCTGTGTAGAAGAGGCACACTTTAGATTCAAAGCCACAGATAGGTTGAACATAAATGAATAGAAGATGTACTACATACTAGCCTTAAACAATCTTAGAATGAACCCCCAGTTTGGGGGTGCCTGGGTGGCTTAGTTGGTTGAGTGTCCCGACTTCGGCTCAGGTCATGATCTCACAGTTCGTGAGTTTAAGCCCCATGTTGGGCTCTGTGCTGACAGCTCAGAGCCTGGAGCCTGCTTCAGATTCTGTGTCTCTCTCTCTGCCCCTTCCCTATTCATGCTCTGTCTCTCAAAAATGAATAAACAAAAAAAAAAATACAATTTGATTCACAGTAGCATCAAGAAGCGTAAAATACTTGGCAATAAATGTAACAAAAGACTTAATACACTGAAAATTATAATTAAGTAGGCTGCAAACCCAGCATGGGGCTTGAACTCATGACCCTGACATCAGGAGTTCCATGCTCTACCAACTGAGCCAGCCAGGTGCGCTAACACTGAAAATTATAAAACATTGCCAAGAAAAACTAAAGAAGACGTTAAAAAAAAAAAGACATTCCAAGTTCACAGTTTAGACGACTCAGTATTGGGGCGCCTGGGTGGCTCAGTCGGTTAAGCATCTGACTTCGACTCAGGTCACGGATCTCGCGGTCCGTGAGTTCGAGCCCTGCGTCAGGCTCTGGGCTGATGGCTCAGAGCCTGGAGCCTGCTTCCGATTCTATGTCTCCCTCTCTCTCTGCCCCTCCCCCCTTCATGCTCTGTCTCTCTCTGTCTCAAAAATAAATAAATATTTTAAAAAATTAAAAAAAAAAAAAGACTCAGTATTGTTAAGATGGCAGTTTTCTCCAAATTGATCCATAGAATCAGTGTAGTCTCTATCAAAATCCCAGCAGACTTTTTTGCAGAAATTGGCAAGCTGGTTCTAAAATTTTTATGGAAATGCAAAATGAAGAACACAATAAGAGGAGTTACACTTCTGATTTCAAAGTGATATAAAGCTATGTTAATCAAGCCAGTGAGTTATTGCATAAAGAAATACCTATAGATTAATGTAACAGTATAGAGAATCCAAAAATAAGTGCTTACATTTGTGGTCAGTTGATTTTCAATAAAGGCGATTTAATGGGAAAAGAATAGTGTTTTAAACAAATGGTATTGAAACAATTGGATATCTGCATGATAAAAGATATACAACTGCGCCTCCAACTGTATACCAGAAATAACTCAAAATGGATCATACACTTAAATGTAAGAACTAAAATTATAAAACTTCTAGAAAACATGGCAGATAATATTTATGACCTTTGGTTAGGCAGAGTTCATATACAGTTTTCCCCTGCCATCTGAAAGTAGAGTGTTCCTGTGAAATCTTTTGTAAACTGAAATGGTGCAAAGTGAAGAAGCAATTATTATTAATCTATATGGGAAATTTATTGAGTGTTCCTAGACCCTCCCCCCCCCCAAAAAAAAATCTCTTCAGTTTTTCTGATGCCTTAGGATACATCTTTCTAATAGATGCACAAAATAAATCTAGATAGAGCACAGAGGCTCACAGACACAGGTCAAGTTGTAGCACCTTGACACTGAGATGCTGACTGCAGTTCTTGGGGAAGGAGCTTGGCAGCACCACTCTCACTGCTCTAGGCGCACACTATCTAAGTAATGGCTCACTGTAAAACAAACGCTGAACACTCTTTTCACTTTTTGACTTTTTTCATAAAAGCGAAGGTCCTCTTCAGTTATCTTGGTTATCAGTTAAGAGATGATATCAGTTTATTAGTTAAAAACAGCTACAAATGTAGGTCTTTCATAAAAGCAAAGTCACATAACAGACTTTCAAAAAGTAGGGAATTCTTATATGTGACATCAAAAAAAGCATGATCCATTAAAAAAAGGTAAATTGGACTTTATCAAAATTAGAAACATTTGTCCTTCAGAAGATACCATCAAGAAATAGAAAACACAACCCACAGAATGGGAGAAAATATTTGCAGACCATAGAGTCGGTAAAGGGTCTGTATGTATGTATGTATGTATGTATATATATATATATATATATATATATATATATATATATATATATATGTATATAGGCCCATTATATATACAGAGTCCTTAAATATATAAAGAACACTTGGGGTGCCTGGCTGGCTCAACCTGAAGAGCATGTGACTCTTGATCCTTGGGGTTGTGAGTTCAAGTCTAACGTTGGGTGTAGAGATTACTAAAATAAATAAATAAGCTTTAATAAATATGTATATCAATCAAATGATTTGAATACATATTTCACCAAAGAAGTCATTTGGCTAACATGAAAAGATGCATTAGTAGTTAGGGAAAAGCAAATTGAAACCTTGATATACCAACTGGCTAAAGTTTAAAAGATAGATAAGAACAAGTGATAGCAAAAATATGGACACACTGGGTGATGGGTATTGAGGAGGGCACCTTTTGGGATGGGCACTGGGTGTTGTATGGAAACCAATTTGACAATAAATTTCATATATTGAAAACAAAAAACAAAAAAAAATATGGACACACTGGAACCCTCATACATTACTGATGAGAAGGTAAAATGGTCTAGCCACTTTGGAAAATAATTCATCGCTTTCTTTAAAAGTTTTTTTTTTTTTTTTTTTAAATTTTTTTTTCAACATTTATTTATTTCTGGGACAGAGAGAGACAGAGCATGAACGGGGGAGGGGCAGAGAGAGAGGGAGACACAGAATCAGAAACAGGCTCCAGGCTCTGAGCCATCAGCCCAGAGCCTGACGCGGGGCTCGAACTCACAGACCGCGAGATCGTGACCTGGCTGAAGTCGGACGCTTAACCGACTGCACCACCCAGGCGCCCCTAAAAGTTTTTTTTTAATATAATTTATTGTCAAGCTGGCTAACATACAGTGTATACGAGTGTGCTCTTGGTTTTGGAGGGTAGATTCCTGTGATTCATCACTTACATGCAACACCCTATATTCATCCCAGCAAGTGCCCTCCTCAATGCCCATCACCCATTTCTTTTTTTTTTATTAAAAAAAAAATTTTTTTTAACGTTTATTTATTTTTGAGACAGAGAGAGACAGAGCATGAATGGGGGAGGGTCAGAGAGAGAGGGAGACACAGAATCTGAAACAGGCTCCAGGCTCTGAGCAGTCAGCACAGAACCTGACGCGGGGCTCGAACTCACGGACTGCGAGATCATGACCTGAGCCGAAGTCGGATGCTTAACTGACTGAGCCACCCAGGCGCCCCCATTTCTTTAAAAGTTTAAAATAAACTGAGGCACTTGGCTGGCTCGGTGAGCATGTGACTCTTGATCTCGGGGTTGTGAGTGAGCCCCATGTTGGGTTTAGAGATTACTTTAAAAAAAAATTTGTCTTTTTTTTTTTTTTTTTTTTTTTTTTTTTAGTTTATTTTTGAGATAGAGAAAGAGAGCTTGAGTGGGGGAGGGGGGGGAAATCTTAAGGGGCACCTGGGTGGCTCAGTCATTTGAGCATTAGACTCTTGATTTTTGCTCAGGTCCTGATCCCAGGGTCTTGGGATGGAGCCCTGCATCAGACTCCGCACTGAGCGTGGAGCCTACTTGAGATTTTTTCTACCCCCCCCCCGCCCTCCCTCCCTCTCTCTCCCTTTCTCTCTCTCTCTCTTTCCTCTCCCCTTCTGTCCCTCCCCTACTCGCTCATGCTCTCAAAATCAGGTCTTAAAAATTTTTAAAGTTTAAACTTGGGGCACTGCTGAGTAGCTCAGTCAGTTAAGCATCTGACTTTGGCTCAGGTCATGATCTCACAGTTGGTGGGTTCAAGCCCTGCATTAGGCTTTGTGCTCACAGCTCAGAGCCTGGATCCTGCTTCAGATTCTGTGTCTCTTTCTCTTTCTGCTCCTCCCCCTCCCATGCTCAGTCTCTCGAAAATAATTAAATGTTAAAAAAATTTTGTTTTAAACAAACAACATAGACTACAACCCAGCAGTTCTCCATCTTAGATTCTATACATAAGAAATTAAAACATATATCAACCCAAAGACTTAGAATAATCATAGAAGCATTATTCATGACCATTAAAAAAATTGTAGCAGGGGTGCCTGAGTGATGGCTCAGTCATTTAAGCGTCCCACTTCAGCTTGGGTCAGGATCTCCTGGTTTGTGAGTTCTAGCCCCACATGGAACTCTGCACTGGTGGTGCAGAGCCTGCTTGGGATTCTCTCTCTCTCCTTCCTTCTCTCTCTCTCTCTCTCTCTCTCTCTCTCTCTCTGCCCCTTCCCCACTTGCACTCTCTTTATCAAAATAAATAAACTTTTTTAAAAAATATATTAAATTTATAGCAATCTTGATGTTTGTCAGCTGAAATGGATAAACAAAATATGGCATTTCACAAACTGAAGTAGTATTCAACAGTATTTTTATACTGGAATGAACTATTGGTGCATGCTACAACATGGATGAGCTTCAGAAATGCAGAATAAAGGAAGCCAGATGCAAAAGTGAGATGTTTTTTGTTTCCATTGTTTTTGAATGTCCAGAAAAGGAAAATCTAAAGAGACAGAAAGCTAATTAGTGGTTGCTTGAGGTTGGATATCAGCAAATGAATGGATTGCAAATAAGCATGAGGGATATTTGGGGGGATGATGGAAATTCATAGAAAATGTGATCGTTGCACAGCTTTACAGATTTACTAAAAATTATTGAATGTACACTTAAAACCAGTGAATTTTATGGTATGTGAATTATTTAAAGCTGTTAATAAATACTATATACATATAAAATTGCATAATCGTGAAAACAGTAATTAACAACTTTTTTTAAACAAGAAATTTAATGTAGCTCATATTCCTTGAAATAAATGGGCCATAAGCCGAGTCTCCAAACTTTTGTTTTTCAGATATTTTGTTTTTTCCCCAGATATTTCAGTTGTTAAGTCGTTTGTTGTAATGATTATCAGTTTGTTACTGTGCTGATGTCATATGTGTTTTAATTACCAAGTTTAGGGTCACATTCAATTTATTAAATATTTTTATTTAAAAAATTGGGGGCAAGGCACTCTACCATAAAGATACAAAGTGATAAAATCATGGAAACCTGCTAGGAATTTATAGTCAGAGGAGTATTAACAGATCCCTACAGTATAGCATTCACTGGTTCACCTGTTTCTAGGCACTGTGTGTTGGTTGCTGACTATACAGTGGCCCCTGTGTAGAGGAAAGGCCCCTTTCCTCTCAGATTTTATAGTCTGATATAAGGAGTGCTACATTAGCTCAGAACTGGTGTTGTGAACTTTGGAGTGCTTTGTGGTTTTGTAGGGGAAGAAACAGTTAGATCCTGTTAGGGAGATTGGGAAAGGCTTCATGGCCTATGCATGTCCAGTGGATGTCAGTCTGTTTCTGCTGATAGAATAGGCAAGTTGGGTTGCACAGGTGCTTTAGAGAAAATAGTATAAACAACAGCACAGAGCCTGCTTGAAGAGAAGCAAATGGTCCTTAAGTTCTATTTTATTTGTTTTCCTCCATTGGTTATACTTTACTATATATAGTTAAAACTTGCTCTGGATTAAAAAATGTAACATTGGGGCGCCTGGGTGGCGCAGTCGGTTAAGCGTCCGACTTCAGCCAGGTCACGATCTCGTGGTCCGGGAGTTCGAGCCCCGCGTCAGGCTCTGGGCTGATGGCTCAGACCCTGGAGCCTGTTTCCGATTCTGTGTCTCCCTCTCTCTCTGCCCCTCCCCCGTTCATGCTCTGTCTCTCTCTGTCCCGAAAATAAACGTTGGGAAAAAAAAAATGTAACATTATTTTATAAAGCGCAAAAGATGCTTTTGATTTAATTGTAAATCAAAAATTAGGGGTGCCTGGGTGGCTCAGTCAGTTGAGCGCCTGAGTTTGGCTCAGGTCATGATTTCATGGTTCATTGGTTTGAGCCCTACATCGGGCTCTGTGCTGACAGTTCAGAGCCTGGAGCCTGCTTCAGATTCTGTGTTTCCCTCTCTCTCTGCCCCTCCCCTTCTCGTGCTCTGTCTCTTAAAAGAAAATAAACATTAAAAATTTCTAAAAATGAAATAATTTTAATTGTCCTAAATTCAGAAATGTTAAATTTTTATTTAAAAAAAACTTTAATTTTTTTAATTGGAAAAATACATATAACTTAAAATTTGCCATCTTAATCATTTTTAAGTGTACAATACACTCAACAGTGTTTGTGTAATTAATCTCTAGGACTCTTCATCTTGCAAAACAAGAGATGTCACTTTGTTTGTTTGTTTGTTTGTAGTTAGTAGGCTTCATGCCCAGCACAGAGCCCAGCATGGGGCTTGAACTCATAACCCTGAGATCAGGGCCTGAGATGAGATCAAGAATCGGACACTTAACCAACTGAGCCACCCAGGCACCCCAAAAGATGCCTTTTAAAATCTAAAGCAAGTAGAGGCGCCTGGGTGGCTCAGTCGGTTGAGTGTCCAACTTCAGCTCAGGTCATGATCTACGGTTGGTAGGTTTGAGCCCTGTGTCCGGCTCTGTGCTGACAGCTTGCTCAGAGCCTGGATCCTGCTTTAGATTCTGTGTCTCCCCTCTCTGCCTCTCCCCCGCTCGCATTCAGTCTCTATCTCTCAAAAATAAATAAATGTAATAAAAAAATTAAAATCTAAAATAAGTAAATTTAGGTGCATGTATCAGAGACCCAAATTAAAAGTGGCCTAAATACGATAAAATTTTATTTTTCTGTCATATAAAGTCCAGAGGCATGGTGTCTCTGTAAGTCATTTACAGGCTTTTTCTAATTTTTTGCTTATCTTTAAAACTGTGGCCTTCAACTTCGTGATACAAAATGGAGTTCGGTCATCATAACCAGATTCCAAGCAGCAAAATTAAAGAGGGAGTAAGAAGGGGCATACCTTCTCTCTATTAAGGACATTCCTGAAATTGCACACATCACTTTTTCTTCTACCCATTGGCCAGAACTTAGTAACCTGGCTTTATCTAGCTGCAAGGGAAATAAAATCTTCTTTCCATATAGCCATGTACTAGCTAAAAATTGGGAATTCTGTTACTCTAGAAGAAGAGAATGGATAACTAATATTCTCTACCAAAATAGTCATTAAATTTTGTATTTTTTCTATAAAGCTGAATCAGATCTTTTAGATTTCCTTTTTTGGAGATGGTAACCATACTCTAATTTAGTCAGCAGGGGTCACTGTTGAGCAAGTAGTTTCTTTACTGTTTGTTAAACCTATCTGCCATTATATTTCTCAACTATATAATTTATAAAAAAACAATTATAGCTTCATACACAGCAACAATAAATGCCAGTGTATGACAAACCATGTCACTTAGATTTTTTAAAACCTGAATATTTAAGAATGTCCTATGTCTAGATAAATGCTTTTGCACTGTCTGTTCAGGGGATGATGTTCTACCTTAAAACAATTAATAGAGAACAAACTAGTTGCTTTCATGTTTTCCCCATGACCACATCCTTGTAATTGTTTGTGGATAGATTAGAAAAATCCATAATGTTACATTCCCTTGTTAAAAATACATAATGCTATATTCCCATGTTAAAAACCAGATTACCTAAGAGTGTCAAACATTTGATCAGTCACTTCCCCTACAACAATTATATCTAAAATTCTTCACAAATTTGTTGTAATTCATTATATGCCCTGGATCTAACTTGTTTTGACAACCTTTATATTTTACATGAGAAACCTTAAGTTTAGATTCAGCTAATAGTAAAATATCTAAAACATATATTCTGTCATTTGTATGAAACATTTTACCAGCAGTGCCATGAACTGGAGGAAAAGGCATTTGGGTTTCCTAGAAAACATCTAAAATTATTATGTTTACCTCTAGGATTATTTTTTAAGCTCCTGCTGTGTCACTTCAAATAATAAAATATTCTGATTGTGTTATATAGATCTTATAGAGCTGTAACTTCTTAAGTCCTGAGATCAGCAATCTGCTTCATCTGGTCCATTGGTTCTCATACTTTAGGAAGCATTGGTGTCACCTGAAGGGCTTCTAAAATATGAATTGCCCTGGGGCGGCTGGGTGGCTCAGTCAGTTAAGCCTCTAACTCTTGGTTTATGCTCAGGTCATGATCTCACGGTTCATGAGTTTGTGCTGACAGCTCTGAGCCTGGAGCATGCATGGGATCCTCTCTCCCTCTCTCTGCCCCTCCCCTGTTCATGCTCTCTCTCTCTCTCAAAATAAATAAACTTAAAAAATTATAATAAAAAATACAGCTTCCCCTTATTTTTCTCCACCTCCTCTTCACCCCATTTCTGTTACTATAGGTCTGGGGTAAAGTGCAAGAATTTACCTTTCTAACAAAGTCCCAGTTGATGTTGATGCTACTGGTCAGATGACCACAGGTTGTGAACCACTGATTTTATCCTTTCTTGCAAACTTGAGGTAGAATATATATGTACAGAAGGAAGAGGAGGAATATGTAAATCTGGACAGATATCCTCTAAGCCTGGTGTTTCCCAAATCCTCCCAGGACACTGTATTCTTTTTTCCCTTTGCTTACCTTCATGCTCCCACAGAGACAACACCATTCAGTCTGTATAGACTGATGCAAGGAAAGAAATTACTGCTGGGTGTGATTTTTGTTCCTTTTTATATCTAGAGTTCTAGAAGTCCTGTGAATAACATATGGCAGGTATATGGGGTTTTTTTAGTCAATTTTATTGTGTATATTCAAGAGAGCAAAATGCTTTACTAAGTGAGATATGTAGCATTTAATAAACACTTAGAGTACACAAGATAAAGAGTTTAGCATTTTTAATATATAAATGTTTGTCTTTTTGTGGATTTGAGTTGGGCAGAGTGTAGTAGATTGGGTGTTTAGTGAGTCTGTTTTGTACTTAAAAGCTTTTTTTCCCCAAAGATCTTAAGCTTAAGATATATGTTGTGTGCTTACTCTGAAAAGGCTCCCAGGTCTCCATTTATACTTTAGCTTTCTTTGCACGACATTGTTATTTATGTCATCAACCCTTGATTATTCCAGTTTTTAAATGCATTATAACTCCTTCATGCATTCTTCTCTATGAAAGTACCCAGAGAGGAATGATCATAATGACATAGCGTTTTAGAAGTTATATCATTTGAGAAGAACTTAAACTTGTTGAGGAGGGAATATGATGGCTTCATTTGAAAGATTGCCTTATAGAAGAAAGATGATTTTTTAATAGCTTCCACTAATGGGTAGAAATTATGAGGAAGTAGATTATTCTTTGATGTCAGATAATTTCCTAAAACATGTTATTGTCAGTTAATAGCATTGCTCTTATTATAAGATTATCTGTTACACTGAAACTTGATAGTCCAACTTTCCATCACCAAGTCTTTTTGCTTCTTCAAAAATCCTTCTTTTCTCCAGTGTCTTTTTTTTTTAATTTCCACCAGCCCTGTAATCTCACAGACACCTTCACCATCTTTTATTTGAACTATAATTTCAATATATTATTAGTTTATGTCCTTGCTATCAATCCAAAGTTTAATTTCCTTACGTTTCTCTTCTCTACAGGATTGTTTCAAATTTCTAGCTTGATATACAAGTTTCCTTCATGACCAAACCCCACTATCCACGTAACAGTTCATTCATTAAATTTATTGAGTTCCTACCATGTATCAGGCTCTGTGCTCAATCCTGGAAATATCATGAGCAAATGTGAAAGCCATGGCCCCTACCCTCATGGAACTTTCCATTTATTTAGCTAGAAGATAGGTTGTTAGAGTTACCAGAAAATATTTATTGTAATTACTCTGGATGTCTGGGATTCTTGCCAATACTTTACCCTACCTCTTTACTTCCCTTCTGTTACTTTTTCTACTTTGAATCATGAAATGCTAAGGCCTTCATGCTTTCATACATCTTATCTCCCCCTTTTTCCTAATTAACTTCTGGCCTTCCTTTAAGACCCAGTTTAGATGTCCTCTGTGGGCAGAATTAGTTTTTTTTTCCCTTGCTCTCAGATACCTCTTGTCATTTATCTCTAATAATTAATAAAGTATTCACTTATTTCTGTGTTCGTTGTAGAGCCAGAACTCCTGAATTACAGGGATAACGTCTCCTTTTCCTTGGATCTTGTTGCCCTGAAAAGTGCCTGATTTGACAGGGTGTTCAGTAGATGTTCATTGCCTGAAGTCAGGAGACATCTGTGTAATACTTAATAGCAGGGACTGTACATATTTCAGCCTCAGTGACATGTGTTTGCTGTTTTTACTCTGCTTTTTATTGAGTATAGGTGTTTGGTTTTTTTATGTGGCTTACTGCACAAGCTTACAGTCTTGATCTCCTTTGTGGAAGAAATGGTGGCTCTGTTTAAAAGTACCCATTGTGGACGGCGCCTGGATAGCTCAATTGGTTGAGCATCTGACTTTGGTTCAGGTCGTGATCTTGCAGTTCGTGAGTTCGAGCCCTGCATCTGGCTCACTGCTTTGGCTCTTCTGTCTCCCTCTCTTTGCCCCTTCCTCGCTTGCTCTCTCTCTCTCTCTTTCAAAAATAAATAAAACAGGGGCGCCTGGGTGGCGCAGTCGGTTAAGCGTCCGACTTCAGCCAGGTCACGATCTCGCGGTCCGTGAGTTCGAGCCCCGCGTCAGGCTCTGGGCTGATGGCTCAGAGCCTGGAGCCTGTTTCCGATTCTGTGTCTCCCTCTCTCTCTGCCCCTCCCCCGTTCATGCTCTGTCTCTCTCTGTCCCAAAAATAAATAAACGTTGAAAAAAAAAATTAAAAATAAATAAATAAATAAATAAATAAATAAATAAATAAATAAAACATTTTTTAAAAAGTATCCATTGTGGGTTATTTGATTAATTTGTTAAATGATCAGTTGTGTGCATCAAAATTGCATGTGGTTATGAAGCATTACCGGTTTTCTGCATGTTACATAAAACTCAGGAGAGAATGTTCCCTATCCCAGTTTCTGATCATCTGCTTAAACAAGTAAATGTGACTTAGATTTGGAGAATTACCTTATCAGCACAGAGCCCGATACATGGTAGGAACTCAATAAATCTAATGAATGAACTGTTACATGGATAGTGGGGTTTGGTCATGAAGGAGACTTGTATATCAAGCTAGAAATTTGAAACAATCCTGTAGAGAAGAGAAACAAAAGGAAATTAAACTTTGGATTGGTAGCAAGGCATTTTTATTTTATTTTATTTTTTAATGGTTTGTTGTTTTTTTTGTTGTTGTTGTTTTTTTTAACTTATTTTTGAGACTGAGAGACAGAGTCTGAACCGGGGAGTGGCAGAGAGAGAGGGAAACACAGAATCCGAAGCAGACTCCAGGTTCTGAGCTGTCAGCACAGAGCCTGACACGGGGTTCGAACTCCACAGACTGCGAGATCATGACCTGAGCCGAAGTTGGACACCCAACTGACTGAGCTACCCAGGCACTCTTCTTAATGGCACTTTTATTTTTTTATTTATTTTTATTTTTTTAACGTTTATTTATTTTTGAGACAGAGAGAGACAGAGCATGAACGAGGGAGGGGCAGAGAGAGAGGGAGACACAGAATCCGAAGCAGGCTCCAGGCTCCAAGCCATCAGCCCAGAGCCCGAGCCCGATGTGGGGCTCGAACTCACGGACCGCGAGATAGTGACCTGAGCTGAAGTCGGACGCTTAACCGACTGAGCCACCCAGGCGCCCCTAATGGCACTTTTAAATGGTCACTGTACAGTAATGTGATTTTAAGCAACGAGACCTTTTGCAATTTGGTTTCCTTGTGTGGAAAATGAAGATTAAGGATAATATGAAGATTCAGTACATTAATACATGAAAAACACTTAAAATAATAACTGCCACATAATGTCATCCCTCTGATTGTTAGTAATTTTTTCTACAGACAAGGAACAAATTAAATGTCTCAGATGTTTTTCAGGCTAAAGAGTCTCTGAAAATATGACTTTAGCTTATTATACCCACTATACTTACCCACCCCTCCCTTTAGAGGATTGCCTCTAAACTTTGAGTTGAACATAATAAAATGTTAAGTAACACTAACTGATTTTGTTTTTGCAGATGTTCTCAAATAGTGATGAAGCTGTAATCAATAAAAAACTTCCCAAAGAACTCCTATTACGGTAAGTCTGAATGCTGATTTTAGTTTGGTTGTGTGTGTGTCATATGGTCTATTTAAAAATGTTTAGACTTGTTGATAATTTCCATGTATGTATAGGATCTGGATTATCTGAATTTGTAAATTTGTTGGTTGTTTTGTTAATCTTAACTCTGTTTTCTAGATATGAATCAAAATTTTAAATGTTTAGTAACAGTTCTTTCCTGATTTGTACTTATATATGATTTTGTTTACTTGTTTTCTTTTGCCCTATTCTTAGATAGAATATGAAGGAGATAATACATTTTATTTTATTATAGTGCTCATCTTTTTTAAATGTTTGTTTATTTTTGAGAGAGAGACAGAGCATGAGCGGGGAGCGGGGGGCAGGGGGGTGAGCAGAGAGAGGGAGACACAGAATCCAAAGCAGGCTCCAGGCTCCCAGCTGTCAGCACAGAGCCCGAAGCAGGGCTGGAACCCACCAACCATGAGGTGACCTGAGCCAAAGTCGGACACTTAACCTACTGAGCCACCCAGGTACCCCAGTGCTGATTCTTTGAAGTAATTCTGATCCATCCCTTGCCCCCACTTCTTATTCCTAAAGTCAAATATGACCATGAAGTAACTTGTATTTGCAACAAAATATTACATATATTGAGGTACTGTAAAGAAGAGTTACAGACCTTTATTTTAAAGATAAAAAGGTAAAAGTGATTTTAAACTCTTTCCTTCTATTACAGTTATAATTTTACCCTCCTTATTTTTAGTTAGTTCTCAAGAAATTACATTTGGGATCACCCACAACATAAAACACAAAACCCCTAATTTACATGCATCTGACCTAGGAATCACCTAGGAAAAAACTAGGGGAGTTGTTTTCAGTGCCCATTATTTGGGTACTTAATCATCCCATTCTTTGTTCACTTATGTTGAATATCGTGACTTAGAAAGAAAGGTACATTTTAGGGGTGGCTGGGTGGCTCAGTCTGTTAAGCGTCTGACTTTGGCTCAGGTCATGATCTCACAGTTTGTGAGTTCGAGCCCCACATCGGGCTCTGTGCTGACAGCTTAGAGCCTGGAGCCTGCTTCAAACTCTGTCTCTGTCTCTCTCTCTCTCTCTCTGTTCCTCCCCCACTCATTCTCTCTCTCTCTCTCCCCTTCAAGAATAAATTTTAAAAAATTTTTTAAAAAGAAAGAAAGGTACATTCCCTTTTGCAAATGTTGGAAGTTAACAAGTTGTACTGGAACATCCATTTCTTGGTCTGAGCTGCTGCCACAGTCTAGCTCATAACCAGCCCAATCCATGCTCACGATGGAAAATAATCTTGCCCTGTTGCTGATAAAGAAAAGTATTCCTGGCATTTCTAAGGATTTGCACGTCTGACTCCTTCACTACTTTGCAAGCGGGGACTGTATTCTAAATCTTTATGTAATACTTTATACAATGGAGATACTAAGAAAAACTAACTGAATTGAACTTGGAATGGATTTTTCCATGGAAGCAATGCATTCATACATGCAGGTTGACTATAGTTGAAATAATAGCAATACGTGCTAAGCTACTCAGAACTGTTGGAGATGTATCCTAGATATCTTGAGTATCCCTCAAATTTTAGCAAAATTATAATGGCACCATCTTAAAGAAAAATATTTTTAAATGGGTTATATTCTTTTTTAAAAAAAATTTTTTTAAGCGTTTATTCAGTTTTGAGAGACAGAGTTGGGGAGTGGGCAGAAAAAGAGGGAGGCACAGAATCAGAAGCAGGCTCCAGGCTCTGAGCTGTCAGCACAGAGCCCAACACGGGGCCTGAACTCACAAACCGTAAGATCCTGACCTGAGCCAAAGTTGGCCGCTTAACCAACTGAGCCACCCAGGTGCCCCTAAATGGGTTATATTCTTTACTGTTATTATGAACTGAGTACACTAAGACATACTTCAATGTTTTAAATACTGGCATTACATTGTACTATAGTAGTTTACTTAAAGACTTACTAAGATTCAGGGAAATTAATCCTTTGGTAATTAGCTGCACCGTCTTATGGTTTACGTTTTTTTTGTTGGAGTTTTTCTCCATGGAAGACAGACATAAAGGCCACATACTGTATAATTCCACTTATATGAAATACCTAGGATAGACAGATCCATGGAGTTAGAAGTTGCCAGGGTCTGTGGTGAGGGATGATGGGGAGTGACTGCTAGTGGGCACAGGGTTTCTTTTGGGAATGATGAAATGTTCTGAAATTAGTGATTATGGCTGCACAACACTGTGGATATAAATGTCCCATCTTCTTCAGTACAGATTACTAACCACTCCCAAATAAATATAGACACCCCCAACTTATGTACCTCAATTCCTGAAACAATAAGTTTATTTAATGCAACAAACATTTTTGAATTGCTAAAATGCCCCTGCTTTTTCCTATCATCTACTGTATAGTACCTTTATGTGGAGTTTCATAATTGAAAGATCATGTTTCTGCAAACACATCACTAATCCCTGAGCAATTTGTATAAATATAATATTACGCCTAGGGAGGCATAGGTGAGAAACTTTATAGGTAATGATCCTAGTTAGACTTTAGTAACCTTTTCTCCACAAAAGAAAACACTATAGACAGACATGGCTGGAGGCCAAATGCAGACCTAGGAGATTCTGAAGCATGTGTCTCAACAGTCCTAATTCCATTGTTAGAATGTACTGACTGGGGTTCTGAATATCAAGATCCCAAATGAGTTAGCTTTTCACCTGGATTTTAACATTACAGTACATTAAAAAGAAAGAAAAGAGAGAAGACAAATATAAGAGCTTGGTCTTTCCAGTCCTGATTTGGCTCCCTAGTAAGATGAATGTGATGTATGTCAGGGCTTAAATCTCTTCTTCCACTCCATATGTAGTCCATCCAAATATCTACTATTATTTTGTAAATTTTGATTTCTATTTATTCTACGTACTTGACAATGAAGATAATTATCTTTAGAAACCCAATGTTTTAAACCCAGGTTTTAGTGAGAGCAGTGTTTTTTTGTTGGGGGGTGAGCTCACAATAAGCATTTACTTGTCCAAATATCATAACATTAACTTAAATTAAAACATCAGGGAGCCTGGGTAGCTCAGTCAGTTGGGCGTCCAACTCTTGCTTTGAGCTCAAGTCATGAGCTCATGGTTGATGGGTTCAAGGTTTGAACTCTGTGTCTGACTCCGCATTGACAATGCAGAGCCTGCTCGGGATTCTGTTTCCTCTCTCTGCCCCTCTCTCACTCTCATCGTCTCCCCCCTCTCAAAATAAATAACTTGAAAAAAAACCCAGTGGAGTTATAAATATAGATCTATAGCATAAATCAAGAGGAAATTAAATTGTTATCTCTATAATAAGCCAGAATAATAAACTACATTATACTTAGCACCTTCCTGTTTTTCATCATCTTCAGGCTAAGTACCTAAGATCATGTTGACAGTGGTCCTTTTCTCTACACTTTAATGCTTTACATAACTCATTCTGAAATACCCATGTCTGTAACCAGAATGGTTAAGTGACGCATGATAACAACATTTATGTGGTGAGCATTTCATAATGTATACAAATCACTGTGTTGTACTCTTTTTTTTTAAGTAGGCTCCACGCCTAGTGTGGGGCTTGAACTCACAACCCTGAGATCAAGAGTTGTGTGCTGTACAGACTGGGCCAGCCAGATGCCCTGATAGCTAGAATGGTTAAGATCAAAGAGATAGGAAGACTGAGATGGAATGAAGGGTCTGCTGTTGTCTAAGGATCTTCTTGATTGCTTCAATTAAAGTCTTTCCCCATTTCTTCTCAATAGACTGTTGAAAAACTGGCCTGGCTTTAGGCTACCCAGATTAAAAAAAAACTTTTTTAACTTTTATTTTTGAGAGACAGAGACAGCATGAGTGGAGGAGGAGCAGAGAGAGAGACACACACACAGAATCTGAAGCAGGCTCCAGGCTCTGAGCTGTCAGCCCAGAGCCCGACGTGGGGCTCAAACTCACCAACTGTAAGATCATGACCTGAGCCAAAGTCAGATGCTCAACTGACTGAGCCACCCAGGCTCCCCAAGGCTGCCCAGGTTTAAACAAAGTAGACCTCACCTTCCCCACTCCTGATAAAGAATACCGAGAGACAAAAAGACAACTGAGACATCATGTGGAAGAAGATAGGGTCTAATTATACATAAAACTCATTATGGTACAAAAAAAGAAAGCCCAAGTCCTTAATACTAAATCCCTGGTAGAGAACATGGGACTGATTGATAAAATCAATACTGAAAGTAGATTTTGGGATATGGTTACCTATAGTATGGTTCTGTAAAAAGGATTTATTCCTAACTTCCTTTGGCTTCAGTCTTATGACAAATATCCCAAACCTTCTTGAACAGCACCTCTTAACATAATTCTTATTAAAAAAGTTAAAAAACACAGAGTGGTCCTGGAGAGGGTATAACTGGATAATTCAAGTCATACAACGGGTATGTCCATAGGTACAACTTTTTTGGAGAGTAATTTGACAGTGTACTTTAAGAGATACACATATTGTATCTACACATACATATTGTAGAAGCAAACATATGAGTAAAAATGGTTTGCAGAATTTTCATGGCAGCGTTATTTGAAATTATGAACAGTTAGAAACAGTTTTAATATACATAAGTAAAAATGCTTAAATAAATTATGGTATATTCAGTCAGTCATTGGACTATTTATTGTACTTAGCTGCCTTTTAAAAGAATAAGGTAAAGAGGACGCCTGGGTGGCACAGTCAATTAAACTTCCGACTTTAGCTCAGGTCATGATCTTACCACTCATGAGTTCGAGCCCTGAACTGTGCTATGCTGACAGCTCAGAGCCTGGAGTCTGCTTTGGATTCTGTGTCTCCCTCTCTCTGCCCCACCCCGCTCACGCTTTGTCTCTCTGCTCTTCAAAAATAAATAAACACTAAAACTTTAAATAAAGAATGAGGTAGAGCTACATGAGCTGACCTAAAAAGATGTCAATGATTATGTATTTTTTTAAGTTTATTTATCTTGAGAGAGACAGAGTGTGCGCATGAGTGCAAGCAGGTGAGAGGCAGAGAGAGAGAATCCCAAGGAAGCTCCAAGCTGTCAGCACAGAGCCCGACATGGGGTTTGAACCCATGAACTGTGAGATCATGACATGAGCCGAAATCCAGAGTCAGATGGTCAAATGACTGAGCCACCCAGGTGCCCCAAGATGTCAAATTATTAAATGATGGAAACAAAAACAAGTTGTGGGAGCATATTTATATCATGTTTTCATCTTTGAAAAATATAAAATACGCATACATGAAGACGTGCTAAGTACTGTACATATTATATATCTAGATATAAGTAGATACATCTGCTACCTTTGGAGGGAAGAATAGGCTTTTGGCAGGGGGTATTGAGAGAGCAGGGATAAAAAAGCCATTTGTTTACCACTTTGTATTTTTCTTTCCTTTTTTTTTTTAACGTTTATTTATTTTTGAGACAGAGAGAGACAGAGCATGAACATGGGAGGGTCAGAGAGAGAGGGAGACACAGAATCCGAAACAGGCTCCAGACTCTGAGCCGTCAGCACAGAGCCCGACGCGGGCTCAAACTCATGGACCGTGAGATCATGACCTGAGCCGAAGTCGGAGGCTTAAACCGACTGAGCCACCCAGGCGCCCCTGTATTTTTCTAAGTGTTTGTTTTGTTTTGTTTTTGTTTTTTTTGAGTTTATCATTTATTTTGAGAGAGAGGGAGAGAGAATCCTAAGCAGGCTCTGTGCTGTCAGCTCAGAGCCCTACACAGGCCTCTATAGTCCTGGACTGTGAGATCATGACCTGAGATGATATCAAGAGTCGCTCAGTCAATCATCTGAGCCACCCAGGCTCCCCTTGTTCCAAAAGGTTTTGGGGGCACCTGGATGGCTCAGTTGGTAAAGCATCTGACTTCGGCTCAGGTCATGATCACACAGTTCGTGAGTTTGAGCCCCGCGTTGGGCTCTGTTCTGACAGTTCAGAGCCTGGAGCCTGTTTCCAATTCTGTGTCTCCCTCTCTCTCTGACCCTCCCCAACTTGTGCTCTGTCTCTCTCCCTGTCAAAAATAAATAAAACCTTTAAAAAAATAAAAAAATTTTAGAGGCACCTGGGTGGCTCAGTGGGTTAAGTGTCTGCCTTCGGCTCAGGTCATGATCTCACGGTTCATGAGTTCGAGCCCCACAACCAGGCTCTCTGCTGTCCATGCAGAGCCCGCTTCATATCCTCTGTCTCCCCCCCTCCCTGGCTCGCTCTCTCTCTCTTTCTCTCCCCCTGTCTCAAAATAAATAAACTTAAAAAAAAAAAAGTTTTTTTTTAAGAGACTAGATGCAGATCTTTGGCTACATGATGTGTTAAGGCCTGCTCCGAATTTAAAGTTCTGATACTTGTCTACTGTCTGGTGGAAACTACACCACATTTTCAAAATTGCAAACTTCTTATTCCTCACAAGAGACCACCAGTTTGCAGGAACGGTTCATTAAAGCTGTATGCTAGTGTCTTTTATTGTCAAACTACAGATGTAGGTTTACTAGATGCAGGTTTTACCCCTGTTGTAAGTGAGAGGACTTTAGGTATAATTATGACAGTTTGGTTATTCATGATCTTGTGAAGAATTCTGCTAAAAGCAATGTATGTTACCTGTAGCTATCATGGACAAGAGCTTTGACTCTTTGGTTTAGATTCTGTTACGGATTAAACTATAAGAGCTCTCTATACATATTTGGTTATTAATGTGAACATAAAGACCATACGTTCCACATTAATAACTGGGTCAGAGTTGGCAGACACAACCTCCACAAGATCAGATCATCTTCAGCGTCTGAAATTAGGGCTGTGCTTTTTGTCTCCTTTTTAACTTGAATCTCAATGCAAAACTGCTCTTAAATAAGCCAGATGCATACCCCTGGCCGTAAAGAATAGAAAAACAAGTATCTCATGTGTTTTTGAAATGATTTTATTGTTACAGATCTGGAGAGGACACATCAGACAACTGGTCTTTTATCCAACTACTTACAGTTACCTAACCAAGATTATACTGATTAGAAATCACACAAACCTAATCTATTCATATCTGGAAATCCCATGTAGCACACTAAACCATTGAGTTCCTCAGGTGTACAAGTAATCAGCTGCTTAATTATTAGCTAGACTAAGTTGACCAGGGAAGTTCTGTCTCTCTAAATGAAAAGCTCTATAGGAATGTTAATGAGACTGATTTTTTTTTTTTTTTTTTTTACTATGTTGAGCAACTGGCCATATCACCTTCTATGAACATTTTCCAAACAAAAGTCATCTTAGCTATGCTCTGTGGTATAGAATTTTGAGCAATTCATTAACCATTTGTTGACATGCTGTAAATAACTTATAATTTTGTCTTGAGGAAATAAAACTCAGTGCAAAAGTTAGGGTGGTGCTTTATTGGGATGAAGTCATGGTTAGGCCTTTTATTTTCCATCAAAGGATGACAGATATACTTGTTCACTGATTTGAAGTACAGGGATCAATCATCAATCCACAACTAAGGATATTTCAGTTGTAGGACCTTATAAGAAATATAATCCTTGTGCTAATCTTACGAAAACTTAAGAGAAGTGATATTTATAGAAGATTGTCTGAAGGACATTCATGATTCCTTTAAGTATGCTATATTCTGTCTGTGGTGGGCACTGTAATTGACTTTCTAGCATCCACTTCAGCCCAGTTAATTAGTATAAACCTGTCACAGTGATTGGTTAAGGCCTACGCCAATTTAGGCTAATGAGACCTGAGAAGAGGCTTTATTGCAGTATAAATGCCTGCCTATCTCTCCCCTCAGAGTGAACAAAGACACATGTTGATCCAGTATTTGCTAGCATCCATCCTGTGCCTATAAAGAAAAGAGCTTTTAGGACCAAGCTGATGCTGTTCCTAGCAGAATAAACAGAAAATTGCTGATGACATTGTGGATCCCCTAAATCAATTAACCTTGAGATGCAGGCAGCCTGTTCTTTGTATTTCCTTTTGTATGAAATAACCTCCCTTACGGTTTAAGCCCATCTCGGTTAGGGTTTCTATTACTTGTGGCCAAAAGCAACCTTGGATCAACTGGACTGTCAGAAGCGTGCATTTTTATATACTATTATTTTGTTTTTAACTATTATAAAGGTGCTACAAGATGTGACCATATGAAATCTGTGACTGAATTTGCTTTGGGACTTTATCCACCAAATCTAAGTAGACTCCTTTGAGAAATTTCTCTTAGAAAGTAGTGCTAGAGAGGCGCCTGGAGACTCAGTTGATTAAGTGTCCGAATTTGGCTCAGGTCATGATTCACAGTTGGTGAGTTAGAGCCCCACATCAGGCTCTGTGCTGACAGCTCAGAGCCTGGAGCCTGCTTCGGATTCTGTGTCTCCCTCTCTCTCTGCCCCTCCCCCACTCACATTTTGTGTCTCTTACAAAATCAAATAAACATTTAAAAAAATTCTTTAAAAAAAAAGTAGTGCTAGAAAGAGCTCTGATTTTTATGGTATAATGTATATGTTTCTTCTTTCCTGTTAAGAATATTATTTTGTTTATGCTACCAAGAAATTTAAAACTAAATGTGAGACTCCTCTATAGCAACTATGTAAACTCTTCCAAGGGTACATCTGTTTCCTTTCTGGCTTTGGTTTTCTACTTTAAAAAATATTTTTCATGGTCCTCATAGTTTATTTGTATTTATTATTATTTGCTCCTGATCCAAGCCATCTCAAGTACGCTGGAGACAAATTTAATAAATAAAAATAAAATAGATTCCAGTGTTATAGCTGACATACTGATTTACATATAAGATTACGATATGCATGAAATATTGCTGACAGAGCCCCCCAGGTGCCCAGAGAATTTATAAAATTCTTAAAGCAAAATTAACTTTAATTTACTTAAACCTTTAAAGCATATACTATATTACACTTGTTGCCACTTGCAAAAGAGTTTAGCTTATTATTCAGATTAAAATGACCTTTACAGGTGCTCATGAGTAAGGAGGGCTTTAAAAAGACACGACCCTTGCATTTATTGTCAGGATGCTCTGACCTGTTTTTACAGGTGGCTTCTAGTGTAGTGTAGTGTAGGGAGTCACCACACTTTAAGCAAATCAATTATTTCCAATAACAATGCTTCAAAATAAATATTTAACCTCTGTAAGACTGAGTAAAATTCTAGGCAGTGTTTTTTGACATTAATGTGGTAAATGAGATTTATAATTTCCTAAATTAGAATTAGAGATTTAACATTTTATAGTCACTAATTTTTAAGAGTTACTCTATTATTTAATCTTTTTTCCCTCATAACCATAAAATTCTTTATAAAGTTATCCCTCCCCTAGCCCTCTTTTGGATAGCCAGAAGTGTGAAAATTATTTTTTTGCTTTTAACAAATTATATCAGTTAGAAATATTTTATCATCCCTTGATGTAAGTAACTGAACTTGTATGGTACTTGTACGTACATTCTCAAGTAAAAGATTGCCCAATGTTTTATATGGGCAGTATTAAGTTGTAAGTTGCTCCAGCTTTTGTGTTTGTTCAAAAGAACTTCTCTCTTTTCGTGCATGTATTAACATAGCCAAGTTATTTATAGGTAAAAATCAAGAGAAACTCATTTATCATATAATAAAGATTGTCTCCCTCTCTTTTTAGGATATTTTCTTTTCTGGATGTTGTTACCTTGTGTCGCTGTGCTCAGGTCTCCAGGGTAAGAATGATTGATGTGATTATGGGGGAGATCTGTAGTAGGCAGATCATTTACTTCAGATGTTGTATGTTTCAGAGAATGTTATTTCATCCATGGCATTCCCAAACCTATGTAATTCTATAGTAAGATTCTACTATATGTCTCTATCAATTTTTTGGTTTGTTTGTTTGTTTTGTTTTTCTGAGAGAGACGGGAGGGAGGGCAGAGAGAGAGGGAGAGAGAGAGAAAATCTCAGGCTCCCCTCTGCTAGCGTAGAGCTCAGTGTGGGGCTTGAACTCAACTCTGACATCGTGACCTGAGCTGAAATCAAGAGTCAGACACTTAACCAAGTGAGCCACCCAAGCTCCCCAGTTTTTTGGAACTCTTGACTATTTGTTTAATGTAAACAGGAAACATTTTCAAGAAAAAAGTATTATACATGCAAATCAAAAGGTTAGGCTCTCCTCTGAATTATAACAAAATAGTGTTTCATTAAGTTTTCCTAATTCATTTTATACACACACACACACACACACACACACACACATCCCACACACAGAGGCTCTTGAGAATCTAATTCTCATTTTTTTCCCCATATTACTTTCAATTATCAATTGTTTTCACTTTCTCATATTATCAAAAGATAATAGCTAGAAATTAATTTATTAAAAAACTATAGGGCATTCTCTAAGTTTTTTATTTCACTTAATTATCTATTTTTGTTAATTGACATTGTTTGAGAAAACTGAAACGTCATAATCTTACTGGCTGCTACTAATATAGAGTGGATTCTGTGTTGTGTTATGGGAAATTTGTTTTATGTACCATTCAACTCTCTTTTGTAATACAGATATATAATGATTAACTTAAAATGAATGAACACCTGCAGTCATCTTTTTTTTATAAGCTGGAAATGGCTTTTTGCTTTTTTGGTTAATAAACACTGAGAAACTACTGTGTATCAGATACAGTCCTAGGTGCTGGATATATAACACGGTTCTATTATAAAGTATGGTTTTTATCTTTGTAGGTGTGTGCAGGTTTTCAAATAACCAACACTACTTCCCTCAAAATAACCCATAAAACTTACCATCAAAAATTCACGGTGTCTTGCTAACTTTAATGTAATTCTGCATCATAAAAACCTACTAAATCTGTGTATCAGCTACTTTGGAAACCATCAGCAGTATTCTGATGTTTTCTCTTCATGACTTTTTTGTCCCCTGTACTTGAGTGGTTGCTTTAGACATGGCTGGTACAAATGAATAGGGTTTCC
Organism: Puma concolor; assembly: GCF_028749965.1. Lineage (NCBI taxonomy): Eukaryota > Metazoa > Chordata > Mammalia > Carnivora > Felidae > Puma > Puma concolor. Next base: position 39,993,097 of record NC_141680.1, on the reverse strand, counting down.
TTAATATCTCCGTATGAAGCTGAGGTCATCATTGAGAAACAAAATACCCAGGCCAGTATCTAAACATGTTTAGTTGCAGGGTCTCATGTCACAAATGTTGATTTGAATGAATTTTAATTGTTTTCATTTGTAGGTTTCTCTTCCCTATTATGTTTTAACTTAAAGGAAAGCACAACACCAATTTTCATTAAATGGAGACTTGGCACATCAGTAGTTATCCTGCCGTTCTCTGTACTTTAAGTAGTTAATGAATTTGTTCTTTTAAAAAAAGATTCTAGGGGTGCCTGAGTGGCACAGTCAGTTAAGCTTCCAACTTTGGCTTAGGTCATGATCTCATGGTTCGTGAGTTCAAGCCCCGCAGGCTCTCTGCTGTCAGTGCAGAAGCTGCTTTGGATCCTCTGTCGCCCTCTCCCTCCCCTGCCCCCCGCCCCCCCATCATGGAATCTAGCCCTGTTTAGGCCTGCTTAGGAATCTCTCTCTCCCTCCCTCTGCCCCTCCCCTGCTCACTTGCTTTGTCAAAATAAATAAATAAACTTAAAAAAAAAAAGGGGGACTCTAGAAAGGAACCTGTCATGCACAGTTTCCTTTCTTGTAGCTCAGTATTGACTCTGTTTCAGTGTGTTCCAGTAAGAGGTGATATGCTAAGTTTATAACTCAACAATACTAAGACTTTTGTTTATACTTTAATAGGGAAAACTTTTAAAGGCTTTCTCATTAAAATACGGAATGATCCACACAAATTAGAAACTAAATCTTCCAGTTAGAAAAAGAGTTTCTGATTAGGATACTTATCACAACCTGTCCTTTCCCAGCTCCCCCCACCTCCCACCCCACCCCAGCTGCTAGTTTCTATGCCCACTCATTTTTGAGATAATCTAATTGGGTAAACTATGAATCAGAAATAAGACAGACCTTTTGGGAGTTAATGGTGGTGGGCGTGGGATGGGGGGTGCTGAGAAATTTTTTGGTCAATTTCAATCATTAGTTTGAATTGTGAACTTGCCTATTGTTGATTTCCCCCCTTGAGCTTCTGCTCATTTTGTCTCTTTTTCTTCAAAACAGGCCTGGAATGTTCTGGCTCTGGATGGCAGTAACTGGCAGCGAATTGACCTGTTTGATTTCCAGAGGGATATTGAGGTATAATTATGTGGTGTGTGGCCCCATTTCTCATGTTAGAATGTAATTACAGCATGGAACAGATTAGCCCCAACCATATAAATCTCCTTTCCCTGGAGAGAGAAACTATTAATTTCAGTGCATCTGAACTTCATGGGAACTTGCAATGTTCCCAACAGCTTGCTCAGTTTTTGAGAATAAGCAGAACTGTTTTACTTATAGAATACTAAGTTATTTAGTATTAATAGGACTACAATTTTTTGCTTTTATTTTTGTGGTGGAAATGTGAACACATTTGCTCATTGTAAGGAAGTCTTTTTATATTTTCTTATTGAAGAATGAGTAGACTTAACAGTTTGTTGGGGGATGATGTTTGCATAAATTCTTCTTGAGATGAGCATTTTGGTTTTTTGGGAGCCTACAGACAGTTTTTGTGGAGAACAAAAAAGAATAAAGCCAAATCATTTAATGAATTATTTTTGCTAGGAAGAGATTTTTCTTTTCCCCTTCTCACTTTTCCCCTGTATTTCATCTTAGTATAGCCTATTATCTCTAAACTGGAGAAGGATAATGGCTTAAGCTTAAGATTATCTTAACATGAACCTGAGCTCTGTGGTCCTTGGTTTTCTTGTCAGGAGAAATAATAGCTTCCTCATTTGTTATAAGAATAAAATAAGATTTAGATTTAGATTAAAAAATTTTTTTTTTATAAGTTGCAGTGAAACTTGTGGATCCATATAAGAAGTTTTTAGGGGCACCTGAATGACTCAGTCAGTTAAGTGTCCGACTCTTGCTTTCAGCTCAGGTCATGATCTCACAGTTTGTATGATCGAGTCCCACAGCAGGCTCTGCAGGCTCTGTACTTTTCTCTCCCTCTTCCTCTGCCATTCAAGCTCGCTCTCTCTCTCTCTCTCTCTCTCTCTCTCTCTCAATAAATAAATAAATAAATAAATAAATAAGCAAGCAAGCACTTAAAAAAATAGAAAAAAGGGGTGCCTGGGTGGCTTAGTCAGTTAAGCATCTGACTTCAGCTCGGGTCATGATATCAAGGCTTATGAGTTCAAGCCCTGCGTCGGGCTCTGTATTGACAGCTCAGAGCCTGGAGCCTGCTTTGGATTCTGTGTCTCCCCCTCTCCCTCTGCCCTGCCCACTCTGTCTCTCAAAAATAAACATTTTAAAAAAAATAGAAAAAAAAAGTTTTTAAAAAGCCTCACATGAATTTACCGTTATACACAGAACGTTCCATTTCTACAGAAAGTGCTTTTAAAATAATAGCCACTGACATTATGCAGGATTCTTACATTTTTCACAGTTGTCTACTCTTCATGGATATAAATGTTTAAAGCAACATGGCCCAGAGAATCATTCAGCAAGCTTTTGATAAGTGTCCATTGAGTCTCTGCTGTATTCAGAGTACTCTAGTAACACTTTGGAGAGGATTCAGAAATAATCAAGGAAGCTAATGTCCTTCAGTAGCTGCAGTTTGACCAGTAGAGCAGCCTATATTAACATAGTGGCATAAAACTACAGAACTACAGAGAACCATTTCCTCAACTAGAGAGTGCCTTACAAATTGAACAAAATAAACAAATAGGGTTTGAGCCTGTTTGGGGTAGATAAGTTAATCAGGAAAGCTTTCTCAAATAAGTTGACATTTCTTTATTGAATTAATTAAGTTTTTAAATCAAGTAGAAGCCTTTGTTTATAGATTATTAAAAATGATGTGTTCTCTTCAAAAACAATGTGGTGGCTTATTTTTGTTTACCTGTTTTTTCTTTACAGGGCCGGGTAGTGGAGAATATTTCAAAACGATGTGGGGGCTTTTTACGAAAGTTAAGTCTTCGTGGGTGTCTTGGAGTAGGAGACAATGCGTTAAGGTAAGAACATGATTATTGATTAACTGATCTTCTTGAATAAGTAAAGAACAGCACCATCTCACCCAGAAAAAGCTAAAATAATTTTGTGTATTCTTAAGCTATTCTGAAGTCAAACATACACATATTATTTATAGCACAAAAATATCCAGTACCGGGATGTATGGTTTTGAGAATAAAACAAGAACAAATACCTCCTGCCAAAAGCCAGATTCCTCATATCATAAATGGTTCTTTTGGAGTCTTGAGTAAAAATTGTTCTTAATTTGTTAACTCAAAGGTAGGGTAATTGTAACCTTGGTCAACAAAAAGATCAATGTTTAAAAGTTTGTGGTTACCCGAAAAACAAATAATCCAGTGAAGAAATGAGCAGAAAACATGAATAGACACTTCTCTAAAGAAGACATCCAGATGGCCAACAGGCACATGAAAAGATGCTCAGCGTCGCTCCTCATCAGGGAAATACAAATCAAAACCACACTCAGATATCACCTCACGCCAGTCAGAGTGGCTAAAATGAACAAATCAGGAGACTATAGATGCTGGAGAGGATGTGGAGAAATGGGAAGCCTCCTGCACTGTTGGTGGGAATGCAAACTGGTGCAGCCACTCTGGAAAACAGTGTGGAGGTTTCTCAAAAAATTAAAAATAGAGCTACCCTATGACCCAGCAATAGCACTGCTAGGAATTTACCCAAGGGATACAGGAGTGCTGATGCATAGGGGCACTTGTACCCCAGTGTTTATAGCAGCACTCTCAACAATAGCCAAATTGTGGAAAGAGCCTAAATGTCCATCAACTGATGAATGGATAAAGAATTTGTGGTTTATGTACACAATGGAATACTACGTGGCAATGAGAAAGAATGAAATATGGCCTTTTGTAGCAACATGGATGGAACTGGAGAGTGTTACGCTAAGTGAAATAAGTCATACAGAGAAAGACAGATACCATGTGTTTTCACTCTTATGTGGAGCCTGAGAAACTTAACAGAAGTCCATGGGGGAGGGGAAGAAAAAAAAAAAAAAGAGGTTAGAGTGGGAGAGAGCCAAAGCATAAGAGACTCTTAAAAACTGAGAACAAACTGAGGGTAGATGGGGGGTGAGAGGGAGGGGAGGGTGGGTGATGGGTATTGAGGAGGGCACCTTTTGGGATGAGCACTAGGTGTTGTATGGAAACCAATTTGACAATAAATTTCATGTTAAAAAAAATAAAAATAAAAGTTTGTGGTTGAAAATGAATTTATTTTCATAATTGTGAGTTACTTTTGTATCAACATCCAATATTACCAATAATATCTTTTATTATTTTTTGTAATGCTTAAAATTGTGGCTATTTTGTTTCAAACCTTTAACTTTCTTCCCTGTAAAGGACCTTTGCACAAAATTGTAGGAACATTGAAGTACTGAATCTAAATGGGTGTACGAAGACTACAGATGCGTAAGTATTTTATGTGTTAGAGGGGTGAATCATAGCCCCTTGTTTCCTGCCTATGCTAGCTTTAAATGTGGGCTATTAAATATATTTAGCAAATTTCATTTTGACCTTACAGAGGAAAGATATTTTGAAAGGAGAAAACATTAAAATAGAAATGGCATAAGAAACTAGTTTTGGAATCTGACCCAAATCCTATCTTGATATTTAAAGTGAAACTTAAAAATTGGAGTCCGTGTGTATGCAGTAGGGATACTAATACTAGAAATTACTAGGACTACTTATGTTTCAAGAAGATACTAGTAGCTTTCATTCAAAAGGCAGAGTAAACCAGTAATTCTGTAAAAAGATAGAAAATCTTAAATACATATGAAACAACTTGTGATCATCGATACTGAGAGCACACCCTTTAAATGTGCTATGTCTGTGTCAGGTACAGTATAAATGGAATAAAACAGTTGTTCATCCTTGAGAGCTTACTGTCACAGACCTAATAGATGTGGAAGGTAGACATAAAAAACATTCAGCCCCTGCCCTGCCCTGCCCAATTCAGTCCCAGGTTATCTATTGGTGATGATATGTATCAAATAACATTTAAATATTATATAGGGAAATTGTTGCCTGTTATGAGATGAAGTGAAGCCATTGAGGAAACATGTTTATACAGGGAGGGGGGCCAGGATTATTTAGTGAATGTTCCTATTCGGAAAGGCCTCATGAAAGAGATGGGATCTTTAGAATTGAAACAGAGGGTACAGATTGTTTATTTCAGTACTTTCTTTGAGGTCACAACATTATTAACTTTTACTAAAAAAAAAATGTCTGAAAGACAAAAATTATGGTTATTCTACTGTGGTTATTCTAACAAGTATTATTTCTGTGGATTGATTTGACCTTTAACATGAGTAACATATCTAACTCCTCCCCCAACCATGACTTTATACCAGTAGCCCTCCATTTACTTAGATAAATTACCTGTTTATTTTTTTCTTTTGAATACTTAATATTACAGAGATTAAAATTTTGGCTACTTTGGTAAAAATAAAAGTGACATATAATTTACACTAAGAGTAATTTTCTAAGAATCTATTCTATATACCAAAGATAAACTGACAAAAATGTAGTACAATTTATGTGCAAAGCTATTCATTTTTACCGTTTGTAATAACAAATACTACATTATTTTCAATAGCAAAATATGGGAAAGAACCCAAATATCAATCAGTAGAGGACTGTTAAAGGAATGAGGAGAGTATATAGTATTCTGGAATGATCTGTAGGACATACTGTTTAAATTAAGGAAGCAAACTGCAGAGGAGTTTGTATAAGATACTTTTTGCAGAGCCAGTAAATACCCATGTTCACTTGTATTTTCAAAAAGAAACAATTTAAAGATTATAAAAATGAGTAAAAATGGTGACCTGTGGGTAAGAGAATAAACACAGAGACAGGGATGAAAGGAAGACTCTGAAGTATCAGGTTTTGTAGTTTTCCTTTAATAGCTATGTAAATGTTTTACATACATAATTAAAATATGAATTAAGTCAAAAAGAAATCAAAGCAGTCCCTAAAAATTCAAACCGAAATAAAATACATGAACCCAATCATATCAAGTTGGAGCTATAACCACAGAGAGAAATTACTTCTACTGACTTTTGATTTCTTTTTTTTAAGGTTTTTTTTTTTTTACACTTGATTTTAGCCTAAAGGCCAAGAAGCAGTAAGTTTTTTGGTTTTTTTTTTTTTTAATGTTTATTTATTTTTGAGAGAGTGCACAAGCTGGGAGGGGCAGAGAAAGAGGGAGACATATGGTCTGTGTGTCGACAGTGGCACTTGAACTCACAAACCGTGAGATGACCTGAGCTGAAGTTGGATGCTTAACTGATTGAGCCACCCAGGCGCCCCTCTTTTTTTTTTTTTTTTTTTTAAGTTTTATTTATTTATTTTGAGAGAGAGACAAAGAGAGCACAGTGGAGAGGGGCAGACAGAGAGAGAATCCCAAGCAGGCTCTACACTCCATGCAGAGCCCAATGCGGGGCTCAAACCCACAAAGTGAACTGTACAATCATGACCTGAGCCAAAATCAAGAGTCAGATAAATGCTTAACCGATTGAGCCACTCCAGTGCCCTGACTTTTATTTCTTATGAAAAGTTTTAAATATATACCAAAGTAGACAAAACAGTGTACTGAACACATCACCCACCTTCAAATTGATAATTGAGAAATTACCACTTGATGGTCAGTCTTGTTTCATCTATATCCCCAAATTTTTCTTACTTTGAAAAAAGTCCTAGACATCATATTATTTTAATCTGTAAGCATATATTTCTAAAAGATAAAAGTTTTTAACATAAGCATGTTAATTTTATCACTCCTATAAAAAAACTTAATATCTTAAAATCATCAAATAACCACTGGCCAGTTCAGATTTTTGCTGCTTCTAGTGACTTCAGAAACACAATATTTTAAGCATCATATATAAAAAAAAAGACACAAACTTTAAAAAGCAAAAATGGAGACTTCTGCTTCTGCCATGACAATAAATGCCCTCCTGCCATAAACAACTGTAAAACTGTACAAAACATATCAAAGAACCAGTTTCAGATGTTGGACAATATGCAGCACAGGACTGAGCAATTAGGTGAGCCCTACGACCACCCTGGCTTTCTGCCTGGTGGTGTTTTCCAGATGATGGTATAAGGAGAAAGAACCCAAACAGAGAACAAGGTTCTGGCTGATTTGAAGAATAAGAGATCAGAGTTCAGGAAGACAAAAGTAGCTGGAATTTTTATCTTAAGATGGGAGAACTACTCAAAAAGGCTACAGAAATCTACATTGGGGCACCTGGGTGGCTCAGTCGGTTGAGGTCCGACTTCGGCTCAGGTCACGATCTCACGGTTCGTGAGTTCGAGCCCCGCGTCGGGCTCTGGGCTGATGGCTCAGAGCCTGGATCCTGCTTCCGATCCTGTGTCTCCCTCTCTCTCTGCCCTTCCCCCATTCATGCTCTGTCTCTCTCTGTCTCAAAAATAAATAAACATTAAAAAAAATTAAAAAAAAGAAATCTACATTGATCTGGCTGAATAGTAAGCTATAAATGGACATATTGAGACCCCACAAAGCTGGGTAGAAAACATCTAAAAGGAAGGAACAATTACCAGGAAACTGTAAACTGAGAAATTGCCAGAGCTTAGGTAAGGCTGAGAGAAGTTCAAAATGAAGAATGTTCATTGAATACCTTGGGGTATTTAATAGAGACTTCAGAAAGGTCACACCTTTGTACTAAAGCTAGACTGGACCTGTCCCAGTAAAGGTTAAAAGAAAAAATTCAGGGTCAAATTGATCCATACCTAATTTAGCTGCCTGCCAAGTTAACATTCTTTTAAAGAAGACAACAAAGCATGGGGTGCCTGGGTAGCTCAGTGGTTAAGTGTCCAGCCCTTGATTTTGGCTCAGGTCATGATCTCATGGTTTTGAGATCAAGCCCTGCATTGGAATGCTCTCTCCCTCTCCTCTCCCTCTGTCTCTCTCAAAATAAATAAACTTTAAAAATAAAGACAACAAAGCCTAGACATTCAGCATGCAGAATTTCCAGCATTCAATGAAAATTACAAGACGTGCAAAAAAGCATGAAATGATACCAGAAGAAAAACCAGTCAATAGTAACAGGTCCAGAAATGACAGAGGTTATAAAATTGACCAATAAAAAGGGTTTAAAAATAGCAAGTACAAACATGCTCAAGAATTTGTGCAAAAACTTAAAGATAATATGGAGATTGAAGTAAAAGGATGAGAGAGGATATACTATTACAATCACTAATCACAGGAAACTTGGAATGGTTAGTAACATGAGATGATGTAAACTTCAGGAAAAGTGTAGATGGAAAAGATACTAGAAAGTAAATGACAAATCAAGTAGACCAAAAAACAGTAAAGCTCTAGAAGACTTGAGCAACACTGTCAATGAACTTGTCCTAATTGACACTTAAACAGAATGCTATACCAGAAAGCATCAGAGTAAGTGTTCTTTTTCAAGTGCACTTAGAATATTTAGTGAGACACACCAAATAATGGACCATAAAAAATTTTTCAGTGAATTTAGGATTGAAATCATAGTGAGTGTAGTGCCATGTCCTCAACAGAATTAAAGTAGAAATGAGTAACATTTCTTGAAATTTTGAAAGTTAAATATTATCCTTCAGAATAACATGGGTCCACAATTTCTTTATCCATTCATCAGTTGATGGACATTTAGGTTTATATACACAATGGAGTACTATGTGGCAATGAGAAAGAATGAAATATGGCCCTTTGTAGCAACGTGGTTGGAACTGGAGAGTGTTACGCTAAGTGAAATAAGCCATACAGAGAAAGACAGATACCATATGTTTCCACTCTTATGTGGATCCTGAGAAACTTAACAGAAGTCCATGGGGGAGGGGAAGAAAAAAAAAAAAAAGAGGTTAGAGTGGGAGAGAGCCAAAGCATAAGAGACTCTTAAAAACTGAGAACAAACTGAGGGTTGATGGGGGGTGGGAGGGAGGGGAGGGTGGGTGATGGGTATTGAGGAGGGCACCTTTTGGGATGAGCACTGGGTGTTGTATGGAAACCAATTTGACAATAAATTTCATATATTGGAAAAAAAAAAAGAGAACATGGGTCTAAGAATAGATTACAAAGAAAACTAGAAAATATGTTTTGCTGTGTGATAATGAAAACAATATTTGAAACTCGTGGGCTATTCCAAAGGCAATACTTTAGAGAAAAATGTAGTTTCAAATGCTTATGTTAGAAAAGAAAGGTTTAAAATAGAGGATCTAGGGGTTCATCGCTGGCTCAGCTGATAGAGCATGTGACTCTTGACCTCGGGGTGGTGAGTTCAAGCCCCACGTTGAGTACAGAGATTACTTTTTAAAAAATTAGATGAGATATCAACAAAATAGGAGACAAAAACAGTACTGAAACCAAAAGCTGGTTTCTTGGGGGGAAAAAAAACCCCAAATTGACAGACTCAGACGAAGAAAATAAAAGAGAAGACCTAGATTATCAAGGAGAGCACTAAATATTGTACCCAAAAGACAGATTAAGACCATCTGAATAGATCAGTAACAAGTAAGTTCAGTGAATAATTGAAAAGAATCCCATAAAGAAAAGCCCAGGCCCAGATGTCTTCACTGGTGAATTCCATCAAATATTTAAAGAAGAGGGGCACCTGGATGGCTCATTTGGTTAAGCATCTGATTCTTGATTTCGGCTTAGGTCATGGTCTCACAGTGGTGAGATCTAGCCCCACGTTGGGTTCCATGCTAATCCTGGAGACTGCTTGGGATTCTCTCTCCCTCTCTCCTTCTCTCCTTCTCCTTCCTCCACCCCCCAAAATAAATAAAAAAATAAACATTAAAAAATATTTACAGAAGAAATAATAGCAGTTTTCAAACTGATTCATAAAATGAAATAGGAAGTATTTCATAACTCATTTTATGAGGCCAGTATTTTTCTGATACCAAAGACATCACAATAAAAGGAAATCTACTAATTGTTCTTTCTCAGAAACAGAGCCACAAAAATACTTGACAGAATTTTAGCAAACTAAATCCAGCAACATGAGAAAGGATTTGGAATCATAACCAAGCAGGATTTACCCCAGAAATAACAAGTGTGGCTTAATATCTGAAAATCAATTAAATATAATATCTCATAATAATTAGTAGAATAAAGTAGAGGTCAGTAGACTTTCTGAACAGGGCCAGATAAGGAAATATTTTTAGGGCTTCATTGGCCATACAGTCTCTGTCACAGCACCCAACCCTGCCAATATGTTTTACAAAGGCAGCCATAGAGTATACATAAACAATTAAGCATAATGTGCTCCAATAAAGCTTTATTTCTGTACAATGAGATTTGAATTTCAGGTAAGTTTCACATGTCACAAGATCTTTGAAAAATTTTTTTCAACCCTTTGAAAACATCAAAACCATTCTTGACTTGTGAGCCATATAAAAACAGGCAGCTGGTGAGATTTACTGCCCCTTGGAATAAAGGACAGGAACTACATGATCATCTCAGTGTGTGGTGGCCTCTAAAATGGCCCCCAAATAACCCCTGACTCCTAGTACTCACACCCTTATGTAATCTTTCCCCATGAACGTGGACTGGACCTAGTGACTCATTTCTAACAATAGAATACTGCAAAAGAGATTGGATGTCACTTTGGAGGTTAAGTACCAAAGAGTGTGATTCTGTCTTGCTCTGCTTTCTCTCAGGGCTGTGGCTCTGGAGGAAGCAGCCTGCCCTGTTGTGAGTAGCTCTGTGGAGAGGTCCATGTAGCAAGGAACTTAAGGTGTGGCCAGCAGCCAGCAAGGACCTGAAACCTATCAAAAACCAAATGAGTGAGCTTGGAATTGGATCTGCTGAGGTCTGCCAACAGCCACCTAAAATAAGCTTGGAACAGAATTTGCACCCAGTTAACCTTTGAGATGAATGCAACTGTGACCAAGACCTTAATTGCAGCCTGTGAGACATCCTGAGTCAGAGGCACCCTGCTAAAGCTGCCTGTGCCTGTATTCCTGACCCACAAAAACCATGCGATAATAAATGTTGTTTTAAGCTGCTCGGTTTGGGGAGTAATTTGTTAAGTAATAGTAGATAATTAATACATCATCGGATACAGAAAAAAAATACATGGCAAATCCAACACCTATTTGTGATAAAAAAAATTCTCAACAAACTAGAAATAGAAGGGAGTTTACTCAATCTGATCAAAACCATCTATGAAAAACCTGCTGCTAACATCATACTTAATGATGAAAGACTTTACCCTAAGGTCAAGACCAAGGTAAAGATGTTCCATGTCCCCATTTCTGCCAACATTCTGTTGGAGATTCTAGCCAATGCAGTAAGCTTGAAAGAAGAACAAGAAAGAAAGAAAAGAAAGAAAGAAAGAGAGGAAGGAAGGAAGGAAGGAAGGAAGGAAGGAAGGAAGGAAGGAAGGAAGGAAGGAAGGAAGGAAAGAAAACTGACAGGAAAGAAGTAGACCGTGTTTATTCACAGATAACATAATTCTAAAAGAAGTGCTTGAAAACAGCAAAACATTACTGAAAGAAATTAAACACCTGTATTAAAAGTATACAGAGAACTCTTACAATCAATAATAAGGCAATCCAGTTAAAGATTGGGCTAAACATTTGGGTAGATTTTCACCAAGGAAAGAGATGAATGGCTAATAAGCACAGGAAAGGGTGTTTGTTGCACAATTGCACAATAAAACCACAGTGGGATTACAATCTATACCCCCTAACATGACTATAATGAAAAAGAGAGTGCCAAGTATTGGCAAAGATGTGGAGAAACTGGGGCATTCATGCATTGCTGGTAGAAATGTAAAATAGTACAGCCACTTTGGAAAATAGTGTGGTGGTTTCTTAAAAAGTCAAACATAAGCATAGTGTAGGACCTAGCAATGCTAATCCTAGGCATCTACCCGGAAAAAATGGAAACACAGGTCCATACAAAGACCTAAGACACATATCTGCCAAATAGAATGTACAACTCTTATTTGGGTCCTAATTTGAACAGGTCACGTTGACGAAGGCATTTATAAGACAATTAGGGAGACTTGGACAGTCAGGTTATCAGATATTAAGGAATTAAAGTCATTATCCGTTAGAAAGGTGTCCTGAAATATTTACAGGTGAAATAGTCTGGGATTTGCTTTAATTTTTAAATTTTTTTTAAACGTTTATTTATTTTTGAGACAGAGAGAGACAGCATGAACAGGGAAGGGTCAAAGAGAGAGGGAGACACAGAATCTGAAATAGGTTCCAGTCTCTGAGCTGTCAGCACAGAGCCCGATGCGGGGCTCGAACTCACAGACCGTGAGATCATGACCTGAGCCGAAGTCGGACTGCTTAACCGACTGAGCCACCCAGGCGCCCCTGGGATTTGCTTTAAAATACTGAAACAAAAAGCAGAGGAAAATAGATGAAATAGAAATAGTAGAATGTTAATAAATGTCAAAGCTTAATGATGGTACAAGTGCATTCTGTATTCACTCTTGTGTATATTTGAAATTTTCCATAAGAAGTTAGAAAAATTAAACTGAGAACTTGACTACTGTGGAAAAAGAGCCTTTAAGAAATTCATAAAGGGGGGGGGAAGAAATTCATAAAGGGGCACCTGGCTGGTCAGTCAGTAGAACATGTGACTCTTGATCTGAGGGTCATGAGGTCAAGCCCCACATTGAGGGAAGAGATTACTTTTTCAAAAAAACATAAAGGCAAGTAGGTAATAATATTACATAACTTAGCTTGTTTGAGCCCAATACTGGTCCTTTACAGTTGCAAAAATCCAGCCATTTCATACTGCCATGTAAAAGGTTATCTTAAGCAGAGATTTAAGTGAAAGAGCAGAGACAGAGCTTTCAGTCTTCATGTTGCACCACTTGCTGGCAAGTACTAGCTAGCTTTCTGGTATTTCTGTATTTGCAAAATGCATATAGGTCTCTTATCAGCACAGAGTAGTTTGCTGTTAAACATTTCCAAATGAGAATCAAGCACCATGATACCCTCATGCAAACGCTCATACACAGCACAGCCTTTCTTCTTTGCGAATGGCACCTGCCTCTTCCTCAGCATGAAAGATCCCAGGATTTACAGCTGCTTTTATTTGGGGTATGGAAATTTTATAGTTCTTATGTACAGACACATGTTTAATGAGAATCGTGCATGATTTACTAAAGATGCGTTCCTATTTATTCATTATTTTCTCCTTTTTCCATTTTTCAGTACATGTACTAGCCTTAGCAAGTTCTGTTCCAAACTCAGGCACCTTGACTTGGCTTCCTGTACATCAATAACAAACATGTCTCTTAAAGCTCTGAGGTAAATGTCTTCTACCAAGAATGTCCAATAATCAGAACAAATATACTTATTTTTTATTTCAAATAACTGAATTAAATTGGAATTGAAGGAAACTATGTTTTATGGATATGTACTATAGTTCAGAATAGATTTTTTGTTTTATCACTTGCCCAAATTACAGGACACATCCAGGTGAAATGACTAGAGGTAACTAGGATTTCTGAACAGACTGGCACAACTTCTACATGAATGATTTGATTTTTATGAGGGCTTGATTCCCGCCCCCCCCCCCCCAAATGCCACATATCATTATAGCTTAGTGGCTTAGTGATTAAAGCAGCACTCTGGAGCCAGGTGATTAACCAAGTACTTCAAACAAATACAACCCTCCTGAGTTGTTCCTTTCTATCTCATAGTGCTGTTAGGATTAAACAGTATTATTATTATTTGATAGTATTAGGCCAAATCGTGTAAAGTTGCCAGTATTTAACAACTTTTGTCTTATAAAAATGACGGCCTCATATAGTTCAACCAAATATATATAAAGCGCTTAGCAGAGTTTCTGGCATACAGTAAGCGCTTGATAAGTTTTGTTTTAATGTTAATGTATTTTTAAAGTACATTACAGAAAATGTACCTTAGAAGGAAGGTGAAATGCTCATTCTCTTTGTAACTTTACTTTTTTATCAGCCTTTTATAAATAATTATAGCCCCATGTATTGGTTATGTTCATGAATAGTAAAAATTAAGCTATTAAAAGAAATGTAGATTTAGTTGAGTGTAAGTAATCTAAAAATATGACTTCCTCTAGACTTTTCCTTATGAATATTGAATATATGCATTTAAAGCCATTTGCCATGTAGAATGATAAATAGGATAATATAACAACACTTACAGTTTACAAAATATTTTCACATAAATGATTTCATTTATTTCAAAACCTTGTGGGGCAGATAGGACACACACTTCATAGTTAAGAAAGTCTTAAAACATTTTTTAATGCCAGGTACTGTGATTTAACCATAAGATGTAAGTAAATAAGGTATCGTTGCTGCCCTTAAGCTGCTCAGAGCCTAGTGGGAGAAAAAAATAAACAGTATGATAAGTTCTGTTATACAAGTGAGTGCATCCATTTGAGGAGAACATAGGAGGGGCTATGGCTGATCTTAGATTAAGAGGAGTTCAGGCTGGTTTCCTAAAGTGACTTGCCTGAAGTCACACTATTTAATGCTGAAGAATGAACTTGAACCAAGATCCTCTGCCTTCGTTTTATAAAACAATTAAAGCAGTATTTTCCTAAGAATGTCCTAGAACTTGAGATTCTTCCATAGTTCAAGTGAGAAATGAAAGACGAAACTAATATTTGATATAAGGCAGAGATCGAACACAATATATCCTAAATTCAGCCTGTGGAAGCAGTACTCCAGATACTTCACAGATAAGGAAAATTTATAGATCTTTTGTATTTTTTACATAAAAATGTAAATATCCTCATTATTACTTTGATAAGTAATAGAATTATTTGATAAAGAATCTGAATCTAAACTCTTCACTAATTACTCTGTTAACTTGAACAGGTCACTTAATTCCCATTTACTTTCCAGATCTTTTAAAGATGTGATAAGTGCAAAAAGAATATGTTTGGAAAGGATAAACCTCCATAACGGTCTAACATATCTGAAAAACAATATTGTGCTTTGTGCTTACTAGTTTAGCTGGATTTAAGAGAGCCCCTGTAGTGATATAGTCCCACGTGAACACCACAAGTGTTGATAAATATGCTTTGTTGTTTTTGTTGTTGTTGTTGTTGTTGTTGTTGTTGTTGGTTGACTATATTCTAAATCTATGTTAAGTAAATATATTCTTAGGGGAGAACATGGGACTGTAGCCATTCCCTGACTAAATAGCCAATAAAATGAGACTTTGGTACCTTTGGAATTGGGTTTAGTCATATGTTTGTTTCATTTTGTTTTGTCCTAAGTGAGGGATGTCCACTGTTGGAGCAATTAAACATTTCCTGGTGTGACCAAGTAACCAAGGATGGCATCCAAGCACTAGTGAGAGGCTGTGGGGGTCTCAAGGCCTTATTCTTAAAAGGCTGCACACAGGTAATACTCCATGTAGTGCTTGTGAATGTTAGAAGAACCATGGACTTTGTAGGCAGTCCAAAGATACTGGCTTGAGGAACATGTAATTGTATATTATTGGCCAAAGATACATACTTACCAAATACTAAAATGTTTTCCTTAGAGTAAAAAAACCTAAGAATTAACATCTGACCAAAGAAATTTATGAGGGGAGGCAAGATGAGGAGAAAAAATCACACCACGCATCCACCTCAGGCAAGAAGGGTCTCTTGCAACTTAATCTGAAAAGGAAACTTGCCATGTTGTCATTGTCTGAGACCTTAAACTGGAGAGGCAAAGAAGCCAGCTTAGTTAGCAATTTCGCTGGTTGTTTAACTACCAGGTTAAATGTGCCAGATATACAGAACCTACATTTTATAGTGTTGATGTTTACTTCCTGCCAGTCACATTACAAATCCCAACATATTTTGTCATTAAAAATTTTTGCTATCTTCATATTTTACTGTGGAAAAAAAATAAGGAATTGACATGGCAGTGTCTGGAAGGAAATAATCAAAAGTGAGTTTAGAAGTGATTGACAAAGTAAGGCTAGGCTCTTAAGAAATTATTTTACTAATGCTTACTGAAACCATACCTTGGATGCCGTTAAAAGTGCCCTTACTCTTTGACCATGATGGGACGAGTTCCATTGTTTGAAACAGAGCGTTGAAAGTGAGACTGCCTTAAAACAACAGCTTGAGCTTCTGGTTATTTATGGAATCCTGGAAAATATTGATTGGAATGCACCATTATACATTATAATCAATTACTTGCCATCTGTTCTCAGCACTGTACACATGGCACTGATCTTCCAGCAGCAGATAAACCGGATTCCTTTCTCAGCTCCTGCTCCCAAAAAGTTTGTTTTTAAAAAACTTTATATAGGAAGCATAGAAGTGTGAAAATTATTTTAGCTTCATAATCCCTGAACAAAATGCTGTGAGGCATATTTAATTTATCAGAAGAAAAATCCATAAACATTAGGCAGTGTTTATTTTATCTTTTCCTTGATTTGGTGATCATATGAATTTGATGTGGTTGGAACTGATGAAAAATACTGATAACCATACTAATGATATGAAGTCCACCTTTCTGTGATCACAGGTCATTGTTTCTGATTCATTGTTCTTTGAAATTTGGTTGGCTGTATTTAGAATGTATTAATGAATGTATACATTCCTAAATCTTTATCCCTTGAAACAATGGTAGTAATCATATTTTCTCTTTTTAATCTTTCTAGCTAGAAGACGAAGCTCTCAAGTACATAGGTGCACACTGTCCTGAACTGGTGACTTTGAACTTGCAGACTTGTTTAGTAAGCAGTCCTTCCCACAATTCTTTTGTATTAGTAATTCATATCAGTAATATTGTAAGAGCTTTAGTCATCAAGACCAGTGGTTATTCTACTTCAATCCTGGGGACACTGTAAACACACAGATGATTCTTTGCATGTTTAACAATAGTCACTCCTGAGGGTTTTAACAGAGATAATATAGAAGGTAGCTCTTGCAGACTTCCAAATAAGCTAACTGTAACTCCACCCCTTTTCTTTTTTTCTTTTCAAAGTGAATTATTCACAAACTTCAGTACTTAAAATATTTTTGGTAAATTAATTGCAGTCAGATCAATTAACATCTATCATTGGGTCATAACTGTTGGGAACCACTGATCCAAACAGATGACAAGCAAAATGTACTCTTTAAATTTTTAAATTTTTTTTTTTCAACATTTTTTATTTATTTTTGGGACAGAGAGAGACAGAGCATGAACGGGGGAGGGGCAGAGAGAGAGGGAGACACAGAATCGGAAACAGGCTCCAGGCTCCGAGCCATCAGCCCAGAGCCTGACGCGGGGCTCGAACTCACGGACCGCGAGATCGTGACCTGGCTGAAGTCGGACGCTTAACCGACTGCGCCACCCAGGCGCCCCTAAATTTTTAATTTCCAAGTAGTATTCGTAGTTCACATTTGGCTTGTTTAGACTATCAGCTTTTTTTGTGTCTATCCCCAAACCCCTGCATTTTGCTCAGAGAATTTGCTGAAACCACTCAGGTTCCTACAACATTGACAGTACATATTTAGCTTTTCTCTCTTGCCTGGAAAATTACATATATGTGTTGCCTTGGAATGAGAGCCTCTCATTGCAATGAAAAAGAGTTGATGAGGGCTTTCCTTGTTTTTACTAAAACTTCTTCTCATTATACCCTTCTCTTGTTTGATTACCTGAAACTTGAGAGCATAGTGATTGTTTAGTTTAAAGGTGACACATAAAGGGCCATATTTTGTGCAAGTGAAGCAACCTCCCCTTTCAAGCCCTTAAGGGATGGTTCTGATAATGATCTGCTCAGGAGGCTCCTGAAGACTGAGTTAAAGGAATAACATTCCTTTTAATTCTGATCACCCCTTCCTTTTAATTCTGACTGTCATAGTTACTGTAGAATTTGCCTAATTTCATTTATGAAACCAAAATATTTGGCCTGACAGGAAGAGCTTATACAACTGTTGTAAACATGAAACCATCACCTTACCGTGATAGGAAGAAACTGTTCTTAGGCATCTTCAGATTCTGTTTGTACACACAGATACACAGAGATACACTCCATAGATATTTGTGTGGATATATGTTACACACACATTCACACAACCATATAAATACATACCCTACCTACCATTTGCTGTTTTAGTTTCACTTCCTTTATCCTTTCAGCAGACAGAAAGTGCAGGTGGTAAGCGTAAAGAACCAGTTCTGTCATCAGTTTATTTTACTCTTTCCCTTCACCCAGGTCTTAGGGCATAAGTCATCCCTTCCGTAGAATGTGATGAAATGATTCTCATTCCTAAGACTTCATGTGTCTGCCCAAAACTGTTGAAGTGACCAAAGTACATTCTTGAGCCATTCTCTTTTTCTGGACTAATTTGAAAACATAAAAGTTTAGTAAATTCTATTCTTTCTAAAATTTGAAGTATTGGTACATACGACTTTCCTCAACTTTCTTCCCCAGTAATCCCTTATAGATTTTAAAACATTAAGAAGGAAAAGGCAGCACAGCCCTATAAAACTTTCCTAATATTATATGACACAAGTTCTCATTGGCCTGGTAAATATGCATGTTTATCGATTGCTGTTTCCCCTTTACATTTCAATTATCCTTGTTTAGTAATAACATACATCACACTTGTATGAAAGTTACTTCCACATGTGTTGATCTTCATTAATTTATCCTCAAGATAAATCTTATATCTGCCTTAGCATCCATTTTTTATCTGTATCTTGTTTCAATTATGCAATATTGAGAATATACTGATTTAAGCAGTGAATATTTAAAGCATGATTTTTTTTTTCAGTTGTCCTGGCAACCTAAGGACACTGACTGAACAGAGATGACAGGAGAGCTTTATTCTGAGGCTTATACAAAATTTGTGAAACTAACAGGACAAATTGAAGTGCTAATCATATCCTACATGTTAAGATGTTTATATATGGCATCTTTTTTTTTTTAGTGTAACATCTTGCTGTGTCCTTTTTATTTTAGAATAATTTAAAACACACAAAATTACATTTGGTTGATCACAGCTGTTTATCTCCATAAATGAGTATATTCTTTATATTATACAACTAAAATAAATACATAAATAAATGGATCTGTGGTTGATAAGAAGTTGCAACTGTCATCCATAGGTTGTTTTATTTTTTCAGTAACTTAATATCAGTGTCAATTTTGAACTTATAAATACATTTATACTGCTGTGCTTGCCTGTTTTCTAGGTTTTAAAGTCGTGTAATTGAATCTACCCCACGATGTACCTCATGCTGTTCCCAATCCCGCTAGGTTACAAGAATCCCATTATAGCTTCCTCCTTTTACACCAAAAATGAGCACTGGGGCGCCTAGCTGGCTCAGTCAGTAGAGCATATAACTCTTGATCGCGGGGTCGTGAGTTCAAGCCCCACGTTGGGCATGGAGCCTACTTAAAATAAATTAAAATGAAAAAAATGAGCACAGATTC
The DNA here is from genome assembly GCF_028749965.1 of Puma concolor. Lineage (NCBI taxonomy): Eukaryota > Metazoa > Chordata > Mammalia > Carnivora > Felidae > Puma > Puma concolor. The sequence continues at coordinate 39,973,685 of NC_141680.1, read as the reverse complement.
TCTCACAAACTAAATCAAAAGGAACTGAGAAGGAGAAACAAAGCATATTCATTTTCTTTTAGGTCTACTACCTAATTAATATCAAGCTCTATTTTATTTCTTTTTGGTGCTTATTTTCAGAGGTAACATTTTTTTCCTTTTCTTCTGCTAAATAACTAATATCTATGGGATTTTTTTGCTCTTATTTATTTATTTATTTATTTTTTTAGCAAATCACAGATGAAGGTCTCATTACTATATGCAGAGGGTGCCATAAGTTACAGTCCCTCTGTGCCTCCGGCTGCTCCAACATCACAGATGCCATCCTGAATGCTCTAGGTCAGAACTGTCCACGGCTTAGGTAAACATTTCTTGTTTAGCTCAAAAAATCATGGGAAAGGAACAAAGGCCTTCTTCACCCAAATTTATTTCTTTGGAACTTTGAGATTTTTAAGGTAGACACTACAAGGCTAACCTTTTAGATGCCCAGCTACTTGCTTTGTACCTCATTCGATTACATGTAATTGGCCTAAACCAAAGGGTAATAGTCCCCATTTCCTACTTCTTGCTATCTAGACTAGAAAAAAAAAAAAAAATAACATTTTATTTCATTACTTGTCTTATTAAACTTTCATATAATTCATTTCTAAAGAAAGTTTTTAAAGGCCTACCCCTGCGGTTATTTGTATTGTGGTAATGATGCCCGGTACATAGAAGAAAGTATTTTTTAAAAAAGCCCTACAGGAAAACTTCCTTTGTGCTCAAGATCTTTTAGAGCAAGCTTATTTCTCTATGGTTCCTCCTTTCTGCCAAAATATAGGATTGGCTGAATATTTACTAAGAATGCTGTTAGCATACACATGGTTTCAAACCCATACTGATTTTGTAAAAGCCCACAACACACTGTTTCATAATAAATAGGGATTATCCCCATATACCTGTTTTGTTTTTAAAACAAAACTTTTATTTTACTTATATGTTAGACATGTTGACCATTGTTGTAAGGGATTTACAAATATTAATTCGTTTAATCCACAGAATACCATATTAGTACTGTTACTGTCTCCATAATATAGATGAGAAAACTGAAGCCCGGAGAGGTCAGATAACCTGTTCAAGGTCTCACAGCTAGTGAGTTCAAGAGCAAGATTCAAACCCAGGCAGCCTGGCTCCAGAACCCAGAAAACCTCTTGTCTTACATATAATAATCATTGTAAACCAATATAACTTCATTAAAGCTTTTTGTAGTCACCTGGCCAGGAGCCTGATCATCATTATTGAAAGAAAATTTGCCTAGATTATCAAAATTCCTTGATAGATCATAGACTTGGTCAGAATTAATAATGTTAGAGGCCTGGAGCTAAGGAGGTAGCCAAACTTCTCCCTAAAAATCTTACACTTTACCTTTTTCTCATTTGAAGAGAGGACTGTTCAGCTCCTTATTACTTCATGGCTTATTTTATTGTTCAAATAGAAAAGCTCTCAAATATGATAATCAAAAGTTCAGTCAGATCATGTTTTCCCATTAGATATATATAGCATTCATTTCTTATTGATTTTTGATAATGATTTCTTATACTGTGGCTTTATTTGTTTCAACTTACGTAGTAAGTAATTTGTAAGCAGACATAAAAATATTCTTTGGTACGGTCACACAGACACCACCAAAGTTTTCACAGAAAGGAGCTACTTTTGATTCCCCAGTCCTGTGGTTGGCATTTAGGTTGGTGTTTAGCAGTTCCTGAGTAGGAGAGTTGTCTGCCAGCTCAGTTTCCCCCTCCTCTGGGCCTCCCCGGGAGCCTGTGGGAGGAGGCAAGAAGCTTAAGGGTATTTTTTCATAAGTATGGAATTTCATACTTGGTACAGGCCTGTAATTAACCAGTCCCTTCATAGAATTTTTAAAAGCTATTTAAATCTGAGTGAACCTACATGTAAAATAGGGAAAGAATAATTTACTTGAGCAACAGATTAATTGAAACAGAGTATTTATCTCCATTTCCTTTGTTTTCTAGGAGCAGGCTGCCCTCTGGGGGTAAGCAGTATGCCATCAAGAAGGCTTTTAAATGCATTTTTCATGCATTTTGGCATTAACTACAAGCTTCTATTATATTCTTCTGATTGCATCACCCTGAATTGTGGTATTTACAGGACCACTTTATGATGACTCCATGAAAATGAGTGGCAAGATCTGTATACAGACTTGCTTAGCTGTTAATGTCACTATAGTATGCAGTGCCTAGGGAATAGGAGGTTGTTTTCTTAAATTCTTGCTGTTTTTAATAAACCCAGTTTTCAGGGAACAAGGGCTTGACTTTCACTTTTTTTTTTTTTTTTTTTATAACAGAATATTAGAAGTGGCAAGGTGTTCTCAATTAACAGACGTAGGCTTTACCACTCTGGCTAGGGTAAGTATTTTCTCCAGGTTCTGTAGGTTTGGTTTGGGATTTTTCTTTCAGAGGAGTGAACAATGAGGGAAAAGTAGAAAGGCAGCAGAATTGAGGGTGTGGGATGTGAGGGAACTTCTCTGTGGCTGGTGTTCCTGAGCATTCTCATGCTGCAGCTATAGGCCTGTGGAATACAAACTGCTCTGGAAATACAAACGTGCGTTGGAGGACATGATGCTCCTTCATGAGACTTGATTTGTCACATTTTCATTAGATGGTAAACTAAGCAGGGACTTTCTCATGCTTCATGAAAGAAATTCTTGGTTACTTGGTATGCGACTGGTGGGTGAGAGTGTTGTTGAAAGAGATGGATAAGCCCAATTTTAAATGGAGGTGGCTTAAGATTTTTTGTGTTCTCCAGAATATGTTAATCCTTGGAATGGTTTATAAATCACTGTATGTATAATAATAGCATTTAAAATTATATTGTCTTTAACCAGTATAATGGAACATGGGGAGGGACCTTTGCTTTCAGGCAGATTGATGGAACATTAATTGGTCGGGGGCAACATATGGCATAACTAAATCGGGACATAAAGCTTACCTTTCAGTCTTCCAAAGAAAATAATTTTCATCAAATTATTTATGGTTAGAAGGCTCTGTACTAGCTTGGTATTAATGTTCAGGGAATTTATTCCCGTGGACTTGTAAGGTGTTAGATACTTTAAATGTAGAATAATTAAGAAATTTCACTGTGATCGAGGCCTTTTAAAATGTGTAATTAATGGAATAAGGCAGAAAGTGTCATTAGAATGACACCTCTGAGTTATAGGAAGTTGTTATAGGAATAACTCTGAAAGTTAAGATTTTGTCGGTGTATTTAATACTACTTCTGGCCTTAAATTTTCCCATGTTTTAAATGTTTGAGCTATAATGTTTGGTTTTGTATTTTGTAGAATTGCCATGAGCTCGAAAAGATGGACCTGGAAGAGTGTGTTCAGGTAAGAATGTGGATTTTTACTCAGAAATGCAGTATGATAGAAACTTACATAATATGTGCACAGCAGAACTTTCAGTTCCTTACCCTAATGTCATGGAGTGCCTGCAGCATTGCTGACTCTCCATTTATTGTGGTGTCCTCTAGGCATACCAGGCAGAGGTACTGTGGTATATGTGGTAAAGAACTAGAAAAATACATGCCATCAATATAGTTACCAGTGGAAAGAAAGAAGACCCAAGTATTCAGGCCATAAAGATGTTAAAATGTTTCCTTAGACCTACAGGGTTGTAATTCTAGTAAATAATTAAAGCTCCCATCACATTGGCAATATAGCACTGCCTTTTTTTTTTTTTTTTTTTTTTTTAAAGCTTAATGAGACCCTGGAGCCCTTACATCATTAGCCCTGGAAATCTGACTCGACCCATTGGGCAGACAGACTGACCAGATACTGCCTTACCAACAATTTCTTTTATTACCAGTTTTTAAAGCTTTGAGATTAATTGATTGGGGAGAAATTTTGAAGGGGCACTCCTACTCCTAAAAAGAAGATAGAGTAATAAATTTTTTTATAGTAAAAATAAAGGAAAGAGACTCCAGTTATTATAGAAGTCAGTTTTTTCTAAAATACTTGTTATCCAGACACTACTTAGCAGCTATTCTTACTAAACTAAAACTTGTTCACATCCATCTATCTTTTGCACTTGCCTGAGTGTCCCATGTGTCCTCCCCAGTGTTGCTCCTTCTGAGTGATGTGCACATGCCTGCCCTCCCCAACCTTTCACCCCCCACCATTTCTTAACCTCTGTGAAGCTCTGTATGTTATCATCATCATCATTTCAGAGTTGGAGGGACATTTGAAAAGAAGCACTAATTTACTTTCCAGCCTTAGATAACTATAGAAGACTGTTCTTCCTGGGGCGCGTGGGTGGCGCAGTCGGTTAAGCGTCCGACTTCAGCCAGGTCACTATCTCGCGCTCCGTGAGTTCGAGCCCCGCGTCGGGCTCTGGGCTGATGGCTCAGAGCCTGGAGCCTGTTTCCGATTCTGTGTCTCCCTCTCTCTCTGCCCCTCCCCCGTTCATGCTCTGTCTCTCTCTGTCCCCAAAATAAATAAAACGTTGAAAAAAAAATTTTTTTTAAAAGACTGTTCTTCCTTCAAGAGTTCTGCTTCTTTTTTTTTTTTTTTTAATTTTTTTTTTTTCAAGGTTTATTTATTTTTGGGACAGAGAGAGACAGAGCATGAACGGGGGAGGGGCAGAGAGAGAGGGAGACACAGAATCGGAAACAGGCTCCAGGCTCTGAGCCATCAGCCCAGAGCCCGACGCGGGGCTCGAACTCACGGACCGCGAGATCATGACCTGGCTGAAGTCGGACGCTTAACCGACTGCGCCACCCAGGCGCCCCAAGAGTTCTGCTTCTTGAATGTTCATAGCTAACCCAGAGTCCCGCAGCCCCCTTCTGCCACCTTTGGGAAAATACCTGACACCCAGTTTATCAATTCAGAGTTAATGGCATGACTTATAAAATATAAGCCAAATATATATTCTTAAAAATTTGAGGATATTCCCACATTAAATTTTTTTATGGAGCAGTGTCTTCTGATTCTTTTTTGTGGTTGTTCTAAGGAGGTAGAACAAAGTCCAATGGATAGAAACTACAAGGGGACAGATTTTCATTCATTTCAGAGACAAAGGATTTTCAATAGACTATTCTTTGAATAGTCAAAGATGAAAATTAGAGATGACTAGATGTGTTCAAACCTGCCTGGATAGATTCTCAAAGAACAGGTTCAGGTAGCTGATGGGATTTCAACCTTAGGTTCTGTTATTTGATGATTAATATCAGGATATCAGTCTAGGGGCACCTGGCTGGCTCAGTCAGTAGAGCATGCGACTCTTAATCTCAGGGTCACAAGTTCAAGCCCCACATTAGGCATGGAGCCTACTTTAAAAAAGCGGGGGGGGGGGGGGCGGGTATCAGTCTAGAATACAAGTGTACTCAAGAATGAGGTACAGCCATGAGGCTTTTTTGGAATTATACCTATAATAAACTTCTGTGTTTCTTTCAGATAACAGATAGCACATTAATCCAACTTTCTATACACTGTCCTCGACTTCAAGTATTGGTGAGTTTGACTTTTCGAAAGTTTTGTGTTCATTGGATTCAATCAAAACCCAACTCTTAACTTTACTCTTGGTGTCTGGCTACCATTGTGGGAAAGCATATTTCTCCAAATTGCCAACTTACAGAGGACCAAAGGATTATGTTATCAGTACTTAGAGATTGAAAAGTGACATGAAGAGTATGAAATCTGCCTCCCACGTGAATTATACTTCAGCCTGAATGATGGCTAAATTTCAGAGATCCAGGGGACAAAATGGCCCCAAATTCAATTTGCTTCACTTGAGACTAATAGGTCCTATAAAACAGAACCAATCAAGGCTTTACTAGGGGTGTTCTGTGCTACTGTTTCCAGTAATACTGTGGGAAAGCATTCTGCTTGACTAGTTTGTGTCCAGGCTCATTTTTGTGTGTACTTAGTGCCATATTACTATCCAAAATTGGGATAAGGGGTTCTGAGTTTCACATGGAGGAACCAGGAATTTAAGGAAAACTGGTAAAGAGACTTATGTGAAGAGATGACCACACCTAACAGGTGTAAGAATCATCTTCAGTTAATTAGCTGCTTGGGCATTCCTCTGTATCAGTGTTTAGTGTATTCAGTGTTTAGTCCAAATTCCAGAAAATTTTATTCAAGAAAAGCTTGAGGCCCCTTTGCCTCTGTAGAAAAGTGTTCATTTGTGTATGGGGGTGCGTATGTTATTTTGTTTATGAACTATTTCACAGTCGCATGCACTCACACAGTGTATTTAGAATCACACATAGAAATGTCAGTCATTGATTGTGAAAAGCAGAACCCCAGCAGCTCTAGTTTGCTCTCATTTTACCACATGGATCTAGTGATGGCTCCATATACATCAAAATCCAACCCAGAAGGTTTCCTTCCCGACTGTGCACAGGCCAATGGCTAGAAAAACACCATGAGATGTTTCAGTGACCTTCCTTGCTCTATTTGGCTGCAGAGTCTGTCTCACTGTGAGCTGATCACAGACGATGGAATTCGTCACCTGGGAAATGGAGCCTGCGCCCATGACCAGCTGGAGGTGATTGAACTGGACAACTGCCCACTAATCACAGATGCTTCCCTGGAGCACTTGAAGAGTTGTCACAGCCTTGAGCGGATAGAACTCTATGACTGCCAGCAAATCACACGGGCTGGGATCAAGAGACTCAGGGTAAAGATGGCTGCACACTCTCCAGCTCTAGTGCTCTCCACACCCTTTCCTTCTTTTGTTTCTTTTTTTTTTCCTCCTTTATTTCCTTTTCTGTTTTTGTTCTAGATTTAGATCTCTGTGATTTTTATATTTACTTGGACATTTAGCAAAGAGGAAAAAATGGAGAGCAAATGCAAGGATAGATAGTTTTTACCTGTTGTTTTAGATGGAAATTTAGTAGGAAAATAGCCACTGAGGGATAAAAAAGTAGGTCTCCTCCCAGCATAGTTTCTCCAATAATGTCCAGGGCTCAATAACATACAGAGTCAAAAACACGTGCCACAGTCAGGAAAGAAAGGAATAACATAAAGAAAATATTTAGTTAGATGGGATTTAAGAATTCAATTTGTATTTTTCTTTCACATCAAACCCTTTTTCTGGTGTTCTTATTTTTTAAGACAACAAATGGATTTAAGAGGTTTTTTTTTTTCACCTTTTCTTTTAGCCCCATCCTCCATAATAAAGAGACCCATGCATAGCCAAATGACTGGAAGACAAGTTGCTAACAAGGAGGTTATAAAAGGCTGGATGAATCTTTATGTTAGATTATTCAGCTCGACAGACATTTATTGAAACATCTGTTTCACACCTGCTGTGGGAAGGGCACTGTGCTTAGTTAGGCCCTTACAGCCAATGTCTAAAAACATCCATGTTGGCCATATGGCATCTGAGTACATAAAGGAGACCAAACCTCATCTTGAGATCCAGTTGGCCTTAGTTCCTTCTCTCCCTTCAGACCTAGAGGACTGAGAGCATAACCGCAATGGGGAGGCCTTGGCAGCCATATTCCTTCTACACCACAAGGAGAGAGCCACAGACCAACCAGAGCCTCTTCTATGGCCTCCCTACAGTAGGGTTCCTAGACCTGCCTGGCTGTCCAAAATCTCTTCCATCTCTGAGTTCTCAAGACTTTTTTTGTCTATTCTTCAAATCATCATTTAGCATTTTTGTACTTTAATTTAGCTATTTATGTCTAGACTGTTAAGTTCCTTAGGAGCAGGATCTCCATGTTGACCATCTTTGTATCCCTCTTATGTTAACTAGCACAGTATCTTGAACATGGTAGCAATTCAGAAACTATATAGTAAAAACTGGAAGTGTTTTGTTAAAAGAGGATGGTGAGGTTTTATCAGAAGAAACATCCATCAACTTCCAATGACTTAGAAAAAATTATTTATTGGGGCACCTGGGTGGTGCAGTCGGTTAAGCGTCCGACTTCAGCCAGGTCACGATCTCGCGGTCCGTGAGTTCGAGCCCCACGTCGGGCTCTGGGCTGATGGCTCAGAGCCTGGTGCCTGTTTCCGATTTCTGTGTCTCCCTCTCTCTCTGCCCCTCCCCCGTTCATGCTCTGTCTCTCTCTGTCCCAAAAATAAATAAAAAAACGTTGAAAAAAAAATTAAAAAAAAAAAAAAGAAAAAATTATTTATTTAAAAAAAATTTTTTAATGTTTATTTTTGAGAGACAGAGGTGGAGTATGAGTAAGGGAGGGGCAGAGAGAGAGAGGGAGACACAGAATCAGAAGCAGGCGCCAGGCTCTGAACTGTCAGCACATAGCCTGACATGGGGCTAGAACTCACAAACCACAAGATCATGACCTGAGCCGAAGTCTGACACTTAACCGACTAAGCCACCCAGGCGCCCCAGGAAAAATTATTTTAAGCTTATATAGTTGCTTCCAACTTTGGGAATCCAAGCAGGAATCCCTTTGGGACAGGTTAAGAGATTAGTATGAAGTTTTTCCCCAGTTTTACTATTATGGAAACGGGTACCAAGGTTATGTGAGCTGTTTAGTCATTTAGAATAACATGGGATACTACAAAGCGGAACCCAGGCCTCTCAACATCCTGACCAACTGGTACTTAGCCTCTGCCTTGCTTTCATGTTCACTCAGCCCCTCAACGTTTTTTCTGAAAAGCAACATTGCTCTTTCTGTTTAAGCCCTCTCTCTTAGTAATGTTTCTGTCTTGTTTCAGACCCATTTGCCCAATATTAAAGTCCACGCCTACTTCGCACCTGTCACTCCACCCCCGTCAGTAGGGGGCAGCAGACAGCGATTCTGCAGATGCTGCATCATCCTATGACAATGGAGGTGGTCAACCTTGGTGAACTGAGTATTTAATGACACTTCTAGAGTTACAATGGAGTCTCCAGTGGAAGCAACCCCAGTGTTCTGGGCAAGGGTTACAAAGTGAGGGCAGCGTCCAGATCCCCGAGGCACACATAACATGCACACCCATCCTCACCCCCACCTTCTAGTTCTGTGACCAGGGGACTGAAGCCCATGCCGGCTTTATCAAGTGGATTGGTGAAACTTAACCATTCCTGTTGGACATGCCAAGAAGAAAATCATAGGCAAGGTAGAGGGAAGGGGGCATTCCAGCAAACCCAGTGTTATTGATATTGCAGTTTCTTCATTTTGTTAAGGGGTTTCTTTGGTGATTTTGGAACAGCAACTGCAGTCCTCCAGGGTCAAGGAAAGCATAGAAAAACAGTATATGTTATATCCAGGGACCAGAAAGAAAATTTCTTTGCATCCTATAAATGATAGCCATCCATCGTGAGATGACTACAGAGCTTCTCTGCTTCCTTGTTCCCATGCCAACATGCTGAGCATGCTCACAAAGAAGGCTCATCCATTCCTCCTCCTGTGTTTAAGTATTTGGCCCAGAGGTTTCCTAAATGGTTGCGCTGAAATCGCTGTGGTCCAAATGTGCTTACTCACTCAAATTGTCACTCTCGGTAGCACACTTGTGCACCTATCTTTCGTTCTTTGTTGCTCCCTCCTGCACTCTTGCTCAGTCTGTCACCTGTTCATAGTCTGCTTACTCACACTCAATTGTTACTCCTTTGCTGTTGTGTTTACAGTGTGCATTTTGGATGATTAGTTGGGGTTACCAAACATTTTTAAAAAAGACATTATCAATAAATATTTTTTTAATTCTAAATTTTACCATTAGGGGACCCTGCCTGAATCTTTGCCAACCTGAAGAGAAACTATAACAAAAATAAGAAATGTTATGAGAAGAAATTGAGCTAAAACTATTTTGACGAAAACAAACTTTGCCTTTTGGTTTCTGTTATACCTTGTGATATATAATAATACGCATGATATACCCAATATCCCCCTGCACATTTTTCCTTCCATCAAACTCCACTAACTTAATAAGGAGAGAGAAATGCATTATTAGTAAAGAATGGAAATGTGAATCCCAAAATTGAGCCTGAAGGCCCCCCTACCCACACTCAGACATGTCATATGTTCACTGAAATCAAGGTGTGAGTGGTATCATCCCTGATTTGTGTCTGTGAAGTTGTTTGCTTTAGTACGAATGCTGCTACAGTTGCTCTGCAGTCTAGCTGGTCAGTTTCTCTCCCCACCCCCCCCCCCCCATTTCAGCCTATCAGGGACACAAGAATGACCCTAGAATAGCTCGTCAACTATATGTCAGTGTTGGTGGTATATTTCAAATGTTGGCGCCAGAACCACTTCAAAACCTGTCAACCATATCTCTCTTGTGCTCCAGACTTCCTGTCAATGAAATAGGGGAGTAACCAGGTGAAGGCTTTGGGGCAGGAGAAAGAAAACATTGAGAGGAAGTAGGGGGTTTTGCCCAGCATAGTCACCAGAGCCAAAGGCAGGTATTCAGTGCCCATGACTCAAAGAAGAGGCTTCCTTTCTTCTTCCTTCCTCCCCCCAAAAAAATCATAAAGGATGAGGGAAATAAGATGAGTTTCTCAAGTATGAGAAGTAGATTTCTAAACCCCAAGGTTGAACATCTTGTGTGATTTTTTAATAGGACTTTTTTTTGGGGGGGGGGGGTCTTTTAGGACATTATCGCGCAGTCTGCCATGATCTTAGATCATCTTCTGCATGACCTAGACTGTTATAAGTCTTGTTGTAATGCTGCAGGTGCTGGCTCTACCAGCATATGTAAGAATAAAGTAGAACTTCTTTCTCCAAAAGCAATCAGATGAAAGGGTCCTAGAAATCTGTATGATTCACCATTATCTTGCATGTTAAATTTATTTTATTTAAAAATTTTTTTAATGTCTATTTATTTATTTTGGGAGAGGCAGAGAGAGAGTCCCAAGCAGGTTCCGTGCTGTCAGCACAGAGCCCAACCCTGGGCTCAGTCTCATGAATCATGAGATCATGTCCTGAGCCAAAATCAAGAGTCGGACGCTTAACCAACTGAGCCATCCAGACACTCCTGCATGTTAAATTTATTTAAATCCTACTTTGTTATGCCCTTTTAAAGGCTCAGATTTCTTCATTTCCCCTTCCCTTTATCTTCTTTTCAAATTATCATATGAGGAATATACTTGAAAATTTTTTTTGAGCGTAGTCAACATAGGAATATACTTTTTAAAATGAGACTCATTGTTATACTCCATCCATACAGATACACACATATGCACGCACACTTCCAGATATGGTTAATAATATTCAGATCCCCAGGTCACTCATTCAAAACAAAAGTAAAAAGAAAAATATTTAGAGACCATCTGCTCTAACATATTATGGTTTGTTTGGTTTTTTTTTGTATTACCTGAACAAATTGACCGTAAAACACTGATTGATTAGTGAGTATGGATTTAAAGTGCCCGCTAGTTGAGACTATTAATACCTCTTTACTTAAAAAGTACATAAGTTTAAAACACCCTATTCACCAAAACATGAACAGCTTGGAAATGCCGTTTCTCAACCCAAAAAGTGTACCCACGTGCAAGTCCCTGGGGACTTGCATGGGTGATCCCTACCCGTCTGGGCCAAGAACAATCAAGTGAGAGGAAAAAGGAGTGTGCAGCACTGGCTTGTATGTGGTCAGGCCTTGTTCCTTTCCAAGAAAACTTCAGGCCCATCAAGGTTGGGAGGAAATATATTTTTTATGCCAGTCTGCAACCTATAACCAGCTGATGAAATGTACCAGGACTTTGAGAATCCAGAACATGGTAAGTTTTGGATAAGTGGAAACGGTTCTGCCATCTGAACATAGTGCTTCCTGTCTCAATATCAGGGACACTTTTGAAAATTTAGTAAGGCTTCAGAGGTCTAGGAAAACCTCTCCCTAGGAACAGCTTATTGGTCCATTTATCTGACTCCCAAGTCCCTGAACTTTATGCCTTCTATGATGAAAAAAAATTCAGAGTGAATGGAGAGATTTGGGATAAGTCAGAAGGTACCCTCAAAGCTATTGCATAAACCTGCAGGTAGCCAGGAGGAATTAATCATTGTCTGTGTGGAGAACATTATTAACATTATTAAACACCCAGATCATCTCTTTTTAAAGCAGCCTTTCCCCCCTTTTTCCAGCATTATTTGCTACATCAGTATCTTTTATAGCCTCTACATTGGCTCCATCAAGAAGGGACTTCCTGTCTGCCTGATTCCAGCCTTTTTTTTTTTTTTTTTTTTTTTTTTGCTTTGACTTCTCCCATTTTCTTCTGATACCCATCCTTCTATTTAAAGCCTCCATCTCATTCCCAACAATGCTGCTGATTTATCCTCAGTTGTCTCCAGTCTAGCTTCCTCTTTGGGTCCTTGTCCTGATCTAGGCAAAGTCTCCTGGGCAGCCTTGAATTCAGTAACTGTCGTGTGCCTCAGGCCATTTTTCACTGGGTTGTCTCGGACATTTGCTCACCAAATTTGAAATCAAACTGTTGGATATGAGGAATTAAGGAGATCTGGCTTCATCTTTTTTCCCCCTAATATTTGGAATATGAAAGCACATTGTGCTCTTTGTAAAAAATGTTGTCTCTTCCTAGTCTGCTCTTTAGTGGATGTAAAAGTATTTCTTAAATGGTCTTTGTAAATTTCCACATTCATTACGTTGATTTAGCAGACCTATGAGTCAGAAATTTTACATATTCCTTATATCACATATTTTAGAGGGAAACCTGGCAAATATTTTTATGATGCTTTATTTGGGGCTCTCCAAACCATTTGAACTGTTCAATACAGCTATAATACTACAGCAGTCAAGTTCTTTTATTTCTCCTAATTGTCTTGTAAAATACATTGTTACCAGTTTGATAGCCCACTAATGCCCTGGTGGGGTGGGGGTGGGGGGCACTAAACAAGGTGTGCAGTGGAACTTGTCCAGGTCTGAAATTGTAGGGAAGTGTGAGAGTAGCATCGGAAGGAAGAGGGGACTTCCTGCCTGCTTGTGTGGGCAGCATATCCTTGGGTGACTGTGGTTTTGGAGAAGAGGAACACTTGTGGATCATGGTTGACCCTTGGCCATTTAATGTTTATTGTGCTGAAAGTTTCAAACTGCATATGACAGTTGCTATCAGTGAGAGAGGAGGGGCTTAAAGGAAATGGGTCTGTTCTGCCTTTCCCTCCTTGTGTGCATGGTTTAAGATTAGGTTTCTAGCCCCATTGCGCATCCTGGCTGACGGATTCTTTCAGTGGTATGCTTTGAGCTTATGGAACAGTTTTTTAAGAGATTGCCTTCCTATCTGCCCACCAGTTCTAGGATCTTTAATCACCTCAAACCCAGGCAGTGTGAGTTAGTGGAGTCTTGTTTGAGAAGAGGTGAAGGATATTTGGTTGGAGGTCTGGAGGCAACCCTCCCCCTTACAATGATCTTGAACCAAAGATTCTCAAAGCAGTAGGAGGATGAGGGGAAATATGGAATCTAAGCCTTTCCTCAGCTTTATTTCTATCCTAAATTTTAATTGTAATATTGGAAGATAGAGAAAACTATGTAAGACCATATCAGTAGGGTATAATTAACCCAGGTAATTTGGGAATAACATCTGGCTGTACCTGCTGTATTCAGGTGCCCTAACTTAACATCTGGTTCTCCAGCAAAGAACATGCCGCTCTAAGCTTGCCCTCTCACTTCATACAAACTCTCCCTGCCAGGAACTACCATTTGAGGCAAGTGAGTTTTCTGCATGAAGAGCTTCTGCAGCTCCCCTCACAAGGCAAGTCTACCTGTTTGTCCATTTTCATTCTTAGGATGTCAGCTCTCCATCTCTGAAGGCTTTGGCCCTTCTTAGGAAAGTCAGTAAGAACCTCTCACCTGAGTCTGAGTAAATCTTTGGAGCCCAACAGAGTTACACTTAATTTTCAGCAGAAAAAAATTTGTTGGACAACTTCACATGTAGGATATTAAGAGAAATTCTGTAATGTGTTTATTCCATCTCTGCCTTATGTTTTTTTGAATAAGCCCTTAGTGGAGTTTGGTTCAAAAGTGTTGTCTCTGTGCTTCCTCAGCCAAGATGTTTCACTGCCCTTTTAGGAAAAAGAACCATGAACAACCAAAACTATCAACTGACTCTATTTTCTATGTTTTTCAAAAAGTTTCTTGTTTTGAAGAACTGGGGTGGGAAAATGGTAGATAAGACTCATTCAGGTCTGGAACTGGGGCACTTTGCTTCAGGTACAAGCATCTATCCTGCCTCACACATGTGAGTAGATTTACTTTCCTCTCCATTCAATGAACTGCATGCCCTTCTTACTGGCAAGGAGGGCTTCTGTTTTCCACGCACCTAACCAGAGTCCTCCAGATGGGGATTGGCATCCCTGAAAGAACCTCCAGTGCTTCTGGGCATGGTTTTCACCGTGGTGAGAGTGGGTAGCCAGTAATTGAGAATCCCCACCCTAAGAAGAGATGGGAGAAGAAAGGTGTTCACCCGCATACCCCAGGAACGCAGGGAAATCTTTGAAGTTACGTGTATTTTATTAAAGTGGAAGAAGAAAACTTTGCCCCACAAAGTTTCACTTGTCACTGTTGCTTACTACTTACTTTTACTAATTCAAATCTGTATCGCACTGCTGCTCACACACGTGTTTCTTACCTTCGCCTAACCCTTCTCAGCCCCTGAAGTCACTGTTTTGTTTTTCTTTTTTCCCCTGGCACTAGCGAACGACAACCGAAAGTCTTAGAAAATCTTAACTTGAGAAGGAGTCTCTAACTGGCATGGTTTGATTAATTACTTTACCTGCCCCCACCCCCAAAGACGTGAATGACTTTCTTTCCTAGTGCTATATAATAGATCTGTAATAAGTGAAACCTTTGCTGCTACTTTTCTGGGTTTACATGTTTTTTCCTTCCCTTAATAATTTCTTACCTGTGCTTCTCTGATGACTGTTAATTTCTAATAAGTGCAGGAAGAGGTGAGCCTGAGATTTCTTCTCTTACTCCCCTCCTCACCTTACCCCCAAACTACATGCTAACCTCTAACATGCACAAGATCTGTGGGGTGGGGCTCAGCAGAAGCTACTAGTGTGTTTTCTTACCATGCTGCAGCTCTCAGAGCTGGCCCCTGAGGATCTGTGACTGCCCAGGCTCAAGGGTTACTGGAGGGGGAGAAAGGCCTTCTGCATTTTGCCTTTCTCCAAGTTTTAAGACTAAACCTTCAGCTGCCTCCCACCCTGGCCACCTCCTTTTTCCTACCAGGAGCTGTTTCCAGGTAACCTGCCTCAGGCATTTCCCAGCTGCTCTCCTCACCCTTGCCCACCTCCCGGTGACCCTGAGAGCACAGACCTGTGCAGAGCTCAGAGAGCTGTGAGGACTATCCCTGCCTGTCAGACTCTGCCTGAGGACAGAGATGGGTGGGTAAATGGTGCTGCGGGAGAAATTTTTACCTTCAAACCAGGCTGTTCCATCCCTACACTATAACCCCCTCTGAAACCTCTCTCTGAGGGGACAAAAGGCAGAGGATGGTTGACTGGCAGGATCTGATCCCAAACATTGCTGTGGCCTAAGCCTTGGGCAGCCATTCGGCCTACCCTGGAGCGCTTCAGTGTGCAGGAGCTGCTGCTGGTTTCTCCACCGGGCCTGCCCCAGTGCGGCTGACACAGTTCCCTACTTGGTGACTTAACACCAGGTCCCATTAGCTGTCCAAGTGACTGTTTGCACCCAATACTTTTGGCGCTTGAGGATGGGGGGAGGGAGGGTTATTTAAAATAAAATCCGAGGTGGCAGTAAGGATTCCTTTTGCTTTAAAATCTTTGGACTAAAAGAAAAATGTTTTTTTTATATATAAATATATAAAGTAAATTGTTATGTAACTATTATTGTTTCCTGTATGTTCTAATTTTGTTTTATGATGTAATTAAAGGAAATAAGCTGTGAAGACTTTTCATTTTGCTGCGGAAATAGCCTGTCTTGGAGCTACGATTCTTCTTGAACCCTAGAACTACAAAGGCTCCTGAGGCTGAATGATGGGGCATCTTTTTGGCATCCTTGTAGATATATTTTTTAATACTCTTTAATAGTCTTTAGTAATTAGTTAATAGCCTTAATACCTTTTTAATAGCCCTTATTTAATACCCTGAACTCCTTGTCTCTAAGAAAAACAGAAGACGTAATATAAATCAGTTTCTAAAAAACTTTGTTTTAACTCCTTTGACAGCAGTAATTCAAACTGAGACCTCTATCTGTGCAGGGCATTGCCCTTCCCTTGACAAAGACAGAATGATGGTACAGTAGTACCATGATTAAACAAACAAGCTCAAGTTATATTGCCTTTCACCCGAATGACCTCTGCCAGTTGACCTTTCTGTCTCAGTTCTTCATTCGTAAAGTGGGATAACAGCACCTACTTTATAGAGGGTGAAGATTAAAGAGATAATGACACACAGTAAATACTTGTTAACCTGCTTTTATTCCCTTCATGTCAACAAATACTTCAGTATCTAGTCAATGCTAGAGGCTCCTAGGTTGAGGGACAGATACACAAAGGTTAATACAGTGGGGGCGCCTGGGTGGCTCAGTCAGTTGGGTGTCCAATTTTGGCACAGGTTGTGATCTCACGGTTTGTGAGTTTAACTCTCTGCTGTCAGCATGGAGCCCCTTTGGATCCTCTGCCCGCCCCCTCTGTGTGCACCTCCCCCACTCACGCGCTCTCTCTCAAAAATAAATAAAATTTAAAAAACAAAAACAAATGTTATTGCAAAGGGGTCCCCTATCCTGGTAGAGTTAAGCAGTGGAGCCAAACCAGCAATCAGAATTTCAATCTCAAGGTATCTACCCTGCATGAAACACCTTTGGGGAGCTCTGTGGAATTCTAGGCCCCACGTGATCAGTGATAACTGAGGTAAATGATCAATAAGTAATTAAGCAGATATTTTTAAGAGGGCACTTTGGCCTGTCTTCCAGTCTTTGCATATGGGTTTTCTCTTTACAATGTTTTAGATTTTTTTTTTAATGCTTATTTATTTTTGAGAGAGAAAGAGCATGCGAGCAGGGGAGGGGCAGAGAGAGAGGGAGACACAGAATCCAAAGCGGGCTCCGAGCTGTCAGCTCAGAGGGAGACGCAGGGCTCGAGCACACTACCGGTGAGATCCTGACCTGAGCCAAAGTCAGCCACTTAACCAACTGAGCCACCCAAGTGCCCCACACAGTGTTTGAGATTTTTAATAATATTTTGAGGGAAGAGAATGAAAAAAAGAGAATAAGATACAGCCCATTATTACTTTAAGGTTTTATGTTCTTAAGTAATCTCTACAACCCATTGTGGGGCTTGAATTTACAACCCCAAGATCAAGAGTTGCACACACTACTGACTGAGCCAGCCAGGCGCCCCCCGCCCCCCTCTCCCCACCAGCCCCTGTCATTATCTTTTTTTTTTTTTAATTCCTTCCTTTTAAGTTCATTTATTTATTTCGAGAGAGAGCAAGAGCAAGGGAGGGGCAAAGACAGAGGATCCCAAGGAAGCTCCATGCTGTCAGCACAGAGCCCGACACAGGGCTCAAACCCATGATCCATGAGATCATATCATGACCTGGGCCGAAATCAAGAGTCAGCTGCTTAACCAACTGAGCCACTTTTCTTAAAAGCACTTTTAAATAAAATTGGTTTTCTACATGGAAAAAGAGATACAAAAAAAAAAAATAAGTTTCAGGTCAATTTTAATCCTAAAAGTGAAATGCAAAATTAAAATTTTAATTTTGAAAAATATGCATAGGAAAGGGAGAGATTTCTTAAGACCTAAAAATTAAAAGATTAAGATTAAATCCAACTACATTTTTTAAAGAAAAATAAGGATAAAGCCCCACAGCCTCAATGTTAAATAATTATAGTATTTCCCAAATCTCTAAAACTTTTAAATCTCCAGACGTTTTTAAATAAGCATAGTGATGTGATAGTTGAATGAATGGTGTTTTGGAGGCTTTAGTGTTTAGTTTTTGGGCAAACCAGTTGGGAGAGGGAAAAAAAAGTCCAGACATTTATTTATTCCTCTGTCTCCGACTCCATACCTTACCCAACTCTATATTTTAGGAAGAGGACCAAAACACCAAGAAAATTGAACAAGCATTAAAGATACATACCTTTAACTTTTAATTTTAAGAAAAGGAAATGGTGAATACAATTTTAAATAAGCATGGATCGATGTACCTGTGTTCAGGCAGCTCTGCTTGGGGCAAAAGCACCTTATTGGCAAGTTACGTGCCTCACAGGCTTGGCCAGCTGAGCTGAGCTTGGGAGGCTGTGCCCAGGTTCCAACAACTGCTGCTGAGCAGGAAGAGATGTGAGCCTGGGTGCTGCTCACCTCCTGTCTAGCAGTAGTACACGATGCTTCACCTGGAGCCTGGTGAAGCAGCTGAGGATTTGAACGAGACCTCTGGTGAACACGGGGCTCCAGAGAACCAGGCTGGCATCAGTCTCCAACTCTTGCATTGGGATGTCCCTGGGCCTTGGTCAGCACCAGGTAGTAGCCATCTGGATTCTGCACTGAAAGCAGCGAAAAGGGCACCTCTGGAATGAGGCAAGCGAACCACCACTTCTCCAAAACCAAGCAGCCTGCAGTTATCTGTCACACCCAAGTGTTCTTCCTGCCCCAACTGCAATCTACCTCTTGAGCAAGCTTCCCTCCCTCTGTAGTGTAGGAGGGATAGAGGGCAGGCATCTGAATAACCAGAAGCCAGCTGGTCAGAGGTGCTCTGCACCGGGTGATGTCCGGCAAGCACCTTCTGCCTTATAAGATGGGGGGGGGGGGGCGGGGGGGGGGAGCGGGCAGAAGAGGGAGGGGCCTTACCTTCCCCTTTAATAAATTCCCTGACATAGAAACTGGGACATTTTTTCCCTTGTGAAAATACATTTATCCACCAGTCCCGTTTTTTCCTGAGCAGTAAACAGCTGTCTTGTAGCTACATGAATCTGTCTCTTCGACACAAAGGTGGCATTCAGATGCTTACCAGTTGATTGGGACACAGCACACACCATACCCCATCCCCAGCTTACATTCACCTTCAAGGAATCTTTTAATCTAATTTAGGAAACAATATAAACACAATCTTACCCTTTCTAGAGCCTGACAGACACACTCTTCTCCCCCTAAAACTCCTACCTTTTTTCACCACAGCCACAAAGTATGATTCATCCTTAAGATTCTGAACCACCTACAAGGGAGAAGGGTCACTATGACAATTCTGTCCTTAGAGCCAAACAGAATAAGCCAGGGTAGGGACAGGGAAACTGGGCCTGAGGTGGAAGAGTGATCAAGGCCCTTGGGCCTGGCGGAAAACCACAAGCTACTTTACCTGGTCACCAAGGAGAATGAGGATGCCCCCAGGGCCCTGGTGGAAAAGGCGGTGGATCTGATTGGCTGGGAGGGCCAAGAGCTCAGCCAGTTTCCCCTTCAGCTCTACAACACTGAGTTCATCTAGAGAGATCTCTTGATAAAAGCCTGGGGGTGTGGGCAGCACAGGGCAGGCATCAGTTGGGGTCTGAGGTAGTGACAGTCTCATGGGGAGGGGAGCGGGGGCAGGAAGGCATAAAGAAGGAAAGAAAAAGGCTTATAAATCCGCTTATTTCTCAGCTTTGGGAAAGCCTCAGACTGAGGGGGGCCCTCACTATAAAAAGGAGGGGTGGCATCTGGGTGGCTTAGTCGGTTGAGCGTCTGACTTTGGCTCAGGTCATGATCTCCTGGTTCGTGGGTTCCAGCTCCGAATCAGGCTCTGCTGACAGCTCAGCCTAGAGCCTGCTTCGGATTCTGTGTCTCCTATACCCCTACCCTGCTGGCACTCTCTGTGGGTGTCTCTCTAAGGGGGAGGGACACCTACATATGAATGAAACCCAAATACAATAACAAGGTTATAATCGAATCCCACGTACTAACAATGACAAAATCAGATGGGGTTGGGGATTAGAACATGGAAAAATAAACCCAGGAGACATCGTGGAAGGAGAGGACTAATCTGGTCATGGAAGATGGGAATGCCAAGGAGGGCATCTTGGGTCCCAGGAATGATGAAGCATCACCCTCTCCCCAGGCCAGAAGAGGTTTCATGCAGCCACACCTGAATTTCTTGCCTTCTAGAGAGAGGCCAGAACTCACCTGAGTCAGGGTTCTTAGGAACTTCATTCTCTTGCCTAGAGGCCTCCTGAGCCACGTATAAAGTCAGCCGGTGACGGATGGGCCTGGGCCAAGAAAACAGTGTATGTAAAGTAACAGCCCCCTCCCTGGGAGGGACCCCACCTCCTCTCAGGTCTCCAGGGAGGGAGATCACCAAGCGTTTCTTAAGCATTTAATGAATGCTGAACCCTGAGAGAAGAGAAGATGAGAAAAATCCATCTCTGTCCTCAGAAACTGAGTGATGCAAATGGGATGGCTACAGAAAAAGGAGATCCTAGGAGCCTAACTTTAGCCCATCCCTGCCAGTCTGGCTCTGTGACTGGTAGGTCACAGAGGTAGGTCACTGTCCTTGGGCCTGAGTTTCTCCCTCTGTAAAACGAGTGTGTGGGACTAAGTGGTCTTTAAGGTACCTTCCAGCTTGAACATTCCATGAGACACAACCACAAGCTGAACTTGGTAAATGCCACTACAGAGGGAAAGAGATCCTGGTTGGCAGTGCCCAGCACCTGGCTCTAAGAGTATTGAAAAGGCGGATCCCATCGGCAGCCCCACATATCTGGATAAGGTCCCGGCGGGTAAGCTTCAGCAGATCAGTGCCTGCAGAATCAGACAGGGCCAGATTTGGGGAAGAGTCCCAGGATCGAGGATGGCAAGGGACACAGTCCAACATTAGTCTACAAATAACCCTATTATGTCCAGACATGGGGGTCAAACTTGGATTCAAATCCCCGTTTTGCCACTTGCTTGTTAGCTGTGTGTCTTTGGGCAAGTTGTTTAACCTCTCCGAGCCCTCTCCTTATGGGTAGTATATAAATTATACGGGATAATATATGAGATAAATTATACCGGATAATAAATGAGAAGAGAGCCTAGCAGGCATAGTGCCTGGCAACTCTTAGTCCCAACTAAAAGTTAGCTGAAGAACACACAGCAAGCCAGGACCATAGGCAGGCTTCCTGCCTGAATGTTCTGCCCTCAGTCCCCCACAGGTACGGTCCCTGCCAGATGCCAGCCTCACCAGTGAAGTTGGCCAGCATCCGGCAGTAGCTGGAGAACCGGTGCCGGTGCAACCACTGCTGTGTCTCTAGGATGGAGGCTCCAGGGCTCAGATCCTGAGGCATAAAGAGGGCAGTCCAGGTACCACCATGGACCCATGGACTTGAGAGCAAGGGGTAGGAGAACAGCCCTTGCCCTTGGGGGCCCCAAGTCTGAGAGCCTAGGCTCATCCTGTGAGTGGCAAGTGCCCAGTCCTATGGGGAAATTTTGCCATCTGTGGCCATACAACCTCTGTCCACCAGGGGGCAGAGCCACCCTATTCTGGAGAGTGCGATAAAGCCCTGAGAAGGGTTTGAGATAGAGGTTGGGGGACTGGAAAGTGAAGACGCACCTCAGCGGGGCTGCCCCCCAAGGTGTCCAAGGCGAACGGTGGGGAGGAGCAGAGCCTGTGGGGGAGCAGAGAGACAGCAGTGCAGCCGGTCTCCAGCCCCACCCACCCTTCCCTGGCGTGCAGAGCTTGCTGGTGTTACCCAAAGGGCACAGAGCTGAGCCTCTTGCCCTCAGCTGCGCCCTCAGTCCTGCCCCTCCCCGGATGCCCGGGCTGAGGAGCCCTTCTCTTCACGCTGGCCCCAAAGGGCTGAGAGGCGCCCATCCCGCCTCACCTCTCCGTGGACAGGAGCTTGCAGGCGTGGGGAGAGGTGAGGGCAAGAGGGCTGAGAGGCGGGTGGGGCCCTGCACTGGGATCTGGCCACGGTGAACACTGTGGGCAAACAAGCAGCAAGGTTCAGCCCAGACATTCCGAGGGCATTGGTGGCTGTTCCCTCACCTCTCGCCGATTGAGAGCTGACAAGGGGCCTGCCTGGGGCCAGACTTGGTCCCTGCTCTAGGAGTCCCTGACAAGTAGACCAAATTCCTCTCAAAGCAAGAGCGTAAACCAGCCTGCCGGTCTGGCTGGGGAAGCTGGGGGAGGCTTCCAGGAGCAGCAGCAGGAAGGGAAGTGCTCCGGGCAGAGGGGGGCAGAAGCGGGGTGGGGCGATGGTGGGTGCAGGAGAAGCAGCCTGGAAGAAGTTA
The DNA here is from genome assembly GCF_028749965.1 of Puma concolor. Taxonomy (NCBI): domain Eukaryota; kingdom Metazoa; phylum Chordata; class Mammalia; order Carnivora; family Felidae; genus Puma; species Puma concolor. The sequence continues at coordinate 39,951,609 of NC_141680.1, read as the reverse complement.
AGCGCCTGGGTCTTGAACAACAGACGGTGCAGCGTGTCCTTGAAGGTAACAGGTGGAATCACTGGGGGATGTGATGATCCTGGAGCAGCCACAGCCCTCGGGCCTCAATTTCCCCATGTGTCCAATGAGGATCCTTCCTCTAAACCCACGCTCCTGCCCCCACCACCAAGGCACACACCTCCAGGAAGACCGTAGTCTCACTGGCAGCCTGATACTTGTCTCTCTCGTGAAGGGGCTGTTTCTCAATCTTCTCCCGGTCTGTTTTCAGCTTCCGGTCAGCTCCTTTGGGCTACAGGAGAGTGACAAGGGAAGCGCAGAGCAGCCCCCCCACCCCTTTACCCGCCCATTTCCCCCTTGCGGATGGGGCTCTAAGAAAGAGATCAAGCCCCGTCCCTCTGTTGTACAGAGAAGGGAACTGCGGGCTGAGGGGACGCAGCAAAGCAGGACTGGCATCTACACAGCCAGCCAGGCAGGGTGACGGTCCTGAAAGAGAGGGGGCAGGAACTGCCTGTACCTTGAACACCTTGATGAGGCAGCCAGCTGAGTGCAGGTGCTCAGGCGGCAGCTCCTTGTCACTGGGCTTGAAAGTGTCAATCTGGAGGCGGAAGGGGACACCTTTCTCTCCACCTTTTTTCCGAGGAGTGAACTCGGTGCTGATGCAGTGAACCTGGGGCAAAGAAGCAAAGAGAAAGCAGGGTGATCACAAGTCCCACCCAGTTCAAGAAAGCTCACCTAACACTTGTTACCTGCCTGTCACCTGTCAGCCTCTTACCACAGCAACTTGCCATCCCCAACCAGAGTTTGTTTCTGACAGCATAACTTTATTAGGTTCTTTCCCTTGTTCAAAATCCTCCAGTAGCTCCCCATGGTTATGGGTTGAGAAGCAAAGTTCCTCACCCTCATGTTGGCGCACCTTAAAGAATCAAGTCAAGCCTTTCTGCATGGCTGCTCTCTCTCACCCATCAATGAACACACTGCCCCACCTAGCCAGCCTAATCATGACGCCAACACACTTGCATGGTTCTTCTTAGAATCTTCTACCTGGAAAGCTCTGCCCGCTCACATATAAGCCAACAGGTCCCATTCCAGGGTAGAGTTGCCAGTTAAAATACAGATGCCCAGTTAAATTTGAATTTCAGATGAACAACAGGTAAATTTTTTTTAGCGTAAATATGTCCCAAATATTTCATGGGACATTCTTCTACTAAAAAGTTCTTTATCCGAAATTCAAGTTTAACTGAGTGTCCTGTATTTTATCTGCTAAATCTAACAGCCTACTCCAGGAAGCCTTCCTGGCTTCCACCGCACGCAGCCTGCAGCCTCTGTGTTCTGCCTGGTCCCAGGATTCCAAGGGCAAGCGGGGTCTTCCCCTCTGTTTACCCCCCACTGCCCACTATAGCCCTCCCACAAGCCTGCAAAGAACAGTTAAAGGGTCCAACTTTACAGGTGGGGAAATGAAGGCTCCCAGAGATCATGCGACCTGAGCAAGTTCACATGAGGGAGTGGTGGAAGTGAAATTTGTGCCACATCTGCCTGACTTCCCAGTCCAGGTGCTTAGACCATAGCGAGCACTCAAAAAAGTGACATACGGGTGACTTTTGACAATATTGTTAGATTATAAAGGGAAATCTATTCAAGGAAATATAGAGAATGCTGAAGCTGGGTAAAGAAGAATACAGCCCCCCCCCCCCCACCCGAGACAGACTGTTAACATTCAAGGATTATTTCTTCCTCTGTCTTCTCTGGGCAAGAAAAAGGGAAAAAGAAACATAACTTGTGTATACACATACATGTTTTTATTTTTGTAAAATGGAATTCAAACTTTAAATACAAGTTTGTCTTCTGTCTCTTTCCTTCTAGGAAAGCAGTTTCTCTTGTTATTAGACATCATTTACTGGCTACATAATTTCCCTTGTAAGTCTTCCCTAAAACTTATGTAAAAATCAATCCTCTTCCAAAAAAAAAAGCAATTATCTTCCCATGGGCAATTAAAATATTTTAATATGAGAACAAGTGGTTCTATGAAGAGCTGGTCAATATATCTTTGTGTACTTATTGAACGCTGCTATAGGATAACTTTTTGAAATGGAACAACTGGGTAAAAGAGTAGAAACATAAAACATAAAATTTAATAAATTTTGCCCAAGTGCCACTCTACTCACAGAATGAGTGCACTAATTAAGTCTTTGCCAGTCATATATATATATATATATATATATATATATATATATGTGTGTGTGTGTGTGTATATATATGCACACACATTTTAATTAGAATTTTCTTTTTTATATAATTTTTTAAAGTTTATTTATTTTGAGAGAGAGAGCGTGCGCACACACGTGAGTGGGAGAGGGGCAGAGAGATGTGGAGAGAGAGAATCCCAAGCAGGCTCTGTGCTGCCAGCACAGAGCCCAACACGGGGCTCCATCCCAGAAACGATGAGATCATGACCTGAGCCGAAATCAACAGTCAGATGCTTAACTGACTGACCCACCCAGGTGTCCCTAATTAGCATTTTCTGAGGTTGCACTGTCTACATTTATTGGCAATTTGTATCCTTGTATAAATTGTCTGCTTGTACCCTTTGCCCGTTTTTCTGTTGAACTTTCATCTATGTTTTCTTGTTGATATACGAGAACTTTTTATATATTGAGGCTCCAACACATTATATGTAATTTATGGCAACTGTTTTTCCCACTTAATGTCTCCTTTTAATTTTCCCTATGTATTGCAGACCAATGACTTTTTACGAAGCTAAATTCTATCCTGAGTTCTGTAGCTTCTTCCATTGCTTTCAGCTTTAACAAGTGTTTCCCTGTGGTGAGAGTCAATAAACATTCAGCCATATTTTATCCTCCAGGTGCTTTCTGGAAGTGGTCTATTCGTGTTCCTTCACCCCCAAACTCACCTTCCTTTCCCACCTGAGCTGCTGCCACTCCCATCTGACCTCCAGACTCACCTGCAGGAAGAGGGAGGTCCTCTTGGTCGGGTCCCAATGAAATTCCACCGTGTTGAGCTGTGAGGGCAGCACTTGGGGCTCTATCACCCCCACGGACAGTGGCACATCTGCAGGCACAGGATGGCAAGCAAGGAGCAAGCCTCAGCCGTCCCCATCCACAAAGCCTTCCAAGCCGGAAAGCGGCCCTGAAGGCTCCCCCGTCCCTCCCCATTCACCGATGTCCAGGATGCGGTCCCCTGGCCGGCTCCACCTCCACCCATCCAGCTGTTGCTGCTCCGTGTACTGCAGGCGCCGGTCATGGAAAACCACACGCACCACACTCTGTGAGCACAGGAAGGCAGGGTTCACGAGTCAGAGGGTGCTTGGGCATTCGGGAACCAGTTCCCACAGCGGGCGTAGGCCAACCATCCCACCCTCGCCCCCACCTTGCTTCCCAGCCTCAGGGCCCACAAGCACTGAGATCACCAGGTCTGTGTCCAGATGCCCACCTGTCACTCTCAAGCTGTGAAACTGGGGGAGTAACCTAGAGACCCTGAGCCTCAGTTTCCTTATCTGTGAAATGGGTGAGTTACTCCCTTCCCACTCTTAGTCACTCTGTTTCTTTTCTTGCAGTACTTTTCAATTTGCAACTGGGAAATGAATGTGTAATTGCATATAATTTGTGTAATTAACATGCCTGTCTCAGTAGAATGCAAGCCCCCTGAGGAAGGGAACTACATCTGCCTCTTTACTGTTGAATCTCTAGCTCATAGAACAGTTTCTGGCAATGAATTGGGGCTAAATATATACTTTTTTTTTTTTTTTTTTTTTTTTTTTTTTGGACAGAAGGACTCATGCATGTGAATAATGCTATGTAAATGTATTTCTAAATCCCGGATCTGCTACTTTGTGTCCTTGAGAAAATAGTTAACCTCTCTGTGCCTCCTTCCTCAACAACTCCTGCCCACCAATGTGCTGCTGTGAAGGTAAAATTAAAAGGTGGACTTGAGAGGGTTCTGCTTGACAGTGACATCACCGTGATGACATTGGCTTCCTGCCCAGATGGACAGTCACACCCAACCCTTGCCAGTTCTGGAGGGGAATGCACCTACCTTCAACAGCCGGGCCCACTGGGTAGTATCACCCAGCTTGGGGTTGCAGAGCATCTGCACCTCATAGGACTGGCCTGGGAGAGATCAAGGGGATGTGCGAGCCCCACTCTGCGGGCAGAGATGGTGCCTGCCATTCCCATCCCGCACTGGGCTCGGCTTCCAGAGCTTGCTGCCCCACTAAGCCCTTTCCTTCCCCAGGCCCAGCATACCCTGGTTCAGGTAGGTGAGGGTCTCCTCCTGCTGCTTCACTGCCGGCGAGGTGGCTGCACAGAGCACATACTGGAAGGTGGGGCAGGGAGGCTCCGAGCTGGGGATGTTGTGCAGCTCTTCCTGCTTCAGGTAGGGCAAGGGCAGGGACTCCCTGCCAGGGAGAGGAGACCACCTCCGGCTTTCCGCCCTGTCCATCCCTTCCCCTATGGGGCTTTGACTCTGCCTGCCATATCCTCCAGAGAGCCAAGGCACCCCAGCAGCAGCCAGGGCCTGAGAGTCCCCCATTCAACTCCTCTGGCTCCTGGGAAATCTTCTTTAAGGTGCACATTTCAATTTTTTTTTTTTTAACGTTTATTTATTTTTGAGACAGGGAGAGACAGCATGAATGGGGGAGGTCAGAGAGAGAGGGAGACACAGAATCCGAAACAGGCTCCAGGCTCTGAGCTGTCAGCACAGAGCCCGACGCGGGGCTCAAACTCACGGACCGCGAGATCATGACCTGAGCCGAAGTCGGACGCTTAACCGACTGAGCCACCCAGGCGCCCCTAAGGTGCACATTTCAGATACTACCAAACATCTACAAAAATCTGCCCTCAGGGCGCCTGCGTGGCTCAGTCGGCTAAGCATCAGGCTCTTGATTTCAGCTCAGGTCATGATCTCGAGGCTCATGGGATTAAGCCCCGAGTCAGGCTTTGTGCTGGCAGGACCTGCTTGGGATTCCCTCTCTCTCTTTCTCTCTCTCTGCTCTTGCCCTGCTCGCACTCTGATGTTAAAAAAAAAAAAAAAAAAAAAAAAAAAAAATCTGCCATCACATTTGTTTGCAGTCTCAGGGCTTGTCTGATACCAAGTAAATGCCCAACAAAAGTGCCCCGAGAGGGTGGGTGGTCAGGGTGTTTTGAGATGTCCTAGGATCCACTAAACACCAGGTGTCCCAGGACCACTTCTCCACCCCCAAAGGAGCCCAAGAACAGGAAGCCCACCCCCCTTGTCTTCAAACAGATGGCCCTACCTGTCCATTGCAACTCAGACCAGGCCCTTCCTTGGAATCTGCGGGGAGGGGTTCAGGCCCTTACCTGAGTAAGCCACTTGGAGGCCCGGGGTACAGTTCCCCAGGACTGGGCCACAGGTGCTCTGGCTGGTTGTGCCAAAATAGCATCTTGGAAAGGGAGCAGAGCCAGCTGCGTGACAGAGACTTCGGCACTAGGCTGGGCGGGACCCACTGGACTATCCACCTTTATACACACAAGCAAACCCACGAAAGGGTGGGGCAAGGCTGGGAGCCTCTTATTGGCTGAGCACCCAGGGCTCTAGGAAACATGGGACCTTTCAGGCAGCCCAAGCTGGGGGGAATCAAGAAACGGTGTGCCCAGGGCTCCCCACCAATCACTAACTCAAAGGGGATATGGTGTTGCAGCAAAACAAAGTCTCAGGGATGGACATCCACTCCCCACTGTTCCCCAAGAGTCTCGGGGGCAACGAGGGGCACCCTTGGGCTTCAAGATTGGTCCTAGATTCGTAAAACATGTAGAATCCTGGAGACTCGTGGGCCTGGACCCCTCACATGACCCTGTGAGAGGAGCCTGACCACTGGAGGGGACAGGAGAAGCAGATACAGAGCATCTCATGGACCTACAAAAGGCCTTTATCCCCATCGGCCTCCCCCTTCTCCCCCACTTGCCCCCTAACACACACACACACACACACACACACACACACACACAGGTGCAGTGATGGCAGGACACCTGTCCTTTCGCTGGGGGCTGCCTGACTAGGGGACTGCAGTTTACAGAACATAGTCCAGCTTGCTGTGGAAACAACTCAGTGGTGCTAGAAGGGAGAGCCCGTATGTGGGGAGGCAGGGGTGTGTGTCTGGGCCCCCTCCCAGGGCAGTAGAAGGAGAGGAGTCCCAGTCAGGCTGGTGGCTTTGCCCCCACTCTGCCCCGGGGGCATGGGGTGGACTGTGTTTATAGACAAATAAGGTCTGCCTGGGGGACAGTTTCCTTCCCCACACTCAGTCCCTGTTGTCACTGTACACAGGTCCGTGGGCCCACCCCCCACTACTGTGTTTGGTATAAACCGATGAGGGCTTTGCAAAGAGCAGAGACAACCCTCTAAAGATGTGGTCTGACCTCATGTGACCCTAGCTATCCAGGTTTTGTGATTCTGGGGGGCCTACCTGAGAGAGAGAAAACCAAAGAGTACCCCCTCCAACACCAGGCAGGGCACCTCCATATATGCTTTCTCCTCCCATGAAGCCAGACAAAAATGGAAGTGGAGAGGAAAAGGACGGGGGGGGACATTCCTGCCAGTAGAGACCAAAGAAGGCTGAGTCCCCAAGATCCCCATGACAAGATCGCCAAGACTTTGAGAACCCACCCATTGCCCAAAGTCGAGTTCAAGGCCAGAAGGCCCCCAGGAAACCCTCCAAGGCTGGACAGAGCAGGTTTCCAGGAAGGCCAGGGGAAGGGGGATGGGAGGGGACCCAGCAGGGCTTGGCCTTGGCCTGAGCAGATCAGGGCGCAGGAGTGATGGTGAGGGGAGGGCAGAGGACATTAGCAGGTGGGTGGAGTCTTGTTATGGGGCGGAGGCAGAGAAGGTAGAGGCTGGTGTAGGCCCCTTTCCAGGACACCGTGAGGAGCTGGTAAGGGGAGTGGGACTCCAATCCCAGAACCCAGTTCCCTACCACTCAGCCTCCACCTCCAAAGCTGTCTGTATCCTTCCCCTTCCCCCCTGAGGCTGCCTCTCCCCAGCTCTCTTGGCTACAGCTTCCACCCATCTCAGCGTCTCTGTACTCTGTCCCCATCCAGATGGTGTTGGGCCTGTTCCTGGTTTTCCTTGGCTCTCCCTCTAAGGAAAAGAGCTGGGCTTGGGGACGATGGAGCCTGGCCAGTCACAGCCCCCACCTCACTCTCCCTGTGCCCCCTCAGCCAGCACAGCACGGGGTCTGAATAGTCCATCCTCAGGCCCAGAGAGGCCTTGAGAAACTTCTGGTCCTACTCTCAGAAGAGTCTCAGGCCCTGCCCAGGGCACTGTAGGTACTTTACCTTCCTAAACCCCCCTTCCTCCTTCGTAAAATAGGGACAAGTGCTCCCTCCCATTCAGTGTCGTAGTGAGGACTGAAAGAAATTCTACGCAGCTGAATTTTATTCCAGGGTTTAATCCTCATGAGCCCCCATTGGGGTGGTCGTATCTGCCACCCTCAGGGTCCCCACCAAAGCCCAGTCCTGGGAGGTACAGACATAACTGGCCCCGAAACTTCCCCACATACAGATAATTTCAGGGGCAATTTTTGGGTGAGATTTTTTTTTAACTGATTCCCCCCACCCCCACCCCAAATACTCTGTCATTTTCTAGGCCATGGCCTAACCCAATCCTAATAATACCCCTTGGGTTCCCTATACCAAGGCAGCAACTTTTTATCTGTAAAAATTGCTGAAAAATAACAATTCAGTGTCCTTCTCCTCTGACCAAAATGTTTTGTTCTGTTTTGTTTTCTATCCCCAGGCAACATTCCAACCTAGAGAATTGGAGAATGAGGTCCACCCCTCCCTCAAAGAAAGAGGGGCTGGGAGAAGTGTTCCTTATTCATTCATTCATTCAACAAAATATTATCGAGTGCCTACAAGGTAAGAGGCTCTATCTCTCTCTCCCTCCCTCACACTAGGTTGTGTGGGACCTTGGGCAGGGTACCTAGGTGGGTGGAATCCTGCCCTATCCAGGGCTCAGGCGTCCCCTGCTCCCCCCACCCCCCACATTGGTGGTCAAAAGTTCTGGGTCCTGAGTTGCTGGCAAAAGGACTTTTAAAAAGGAACATGGCAATCCCTGTGTGGTCTGCGTGCCTGTGCACACAAATGCCCCACCCAGGAAGTGGCCCCACCTCCCAACCAGTCTCTGCCTCTTCTGGGTGCGTTGCTCTGCATCAAACAGCGCCCCTAGAGTTAGCACACAGGCATGGCTCTAAGCACCCAATCCTTTGTCCCTAGTCCCTCTGAACCACCCAGAAAGTCTCCCCTTGGAAAAGTACTCTCTGTTCCCACTTCAAACATAGTGCCTGCTTTTTAGCTTTCTTGCAGCCCAGCCAGTTGGTGCTTATGTTCTCCATGTCCTGTGTCCGCCCTTCATCAAATCCGTCACAGCAGTCATCTGACGTGCTGTTCATTCTTTTGTGTACTCTGTCCAATGTCTGTTTTCCCATCAGAGTGGAAGCCCCTTGAGGGTAGGGACTAAGAGAGGTGCACCAGCGTTGGGGTTGAGAGTTTGTATCTCGAGATCGACTGAGTTCAAGCATAGCCGTACGGCTTTGGGCAATTAGCAACCTTTCTGAGTCTCATTCTGTAATTATGAAAAGGGGATGATGAGAGCCTCTGCCCCATAGGGCTAGAGTACAAACTGAATGAAATAATAATTAAGTCCTTACTAAATGTAGATGTATCTTTCTCCATATATCCCGGGTATGTATCCCACATCATATGAGTTTATTTAGGAAGCATTTGTAAGTGAAGAGGGTCTGTTTATTTAATAAATAGTTCTTCCGGGGGCGCCTGGGTGGCGCAGTCGGTTAAGCGTCCGACTTCAGCCAGGTCACGATCTCGCGGTCCGTGAGTTCGAGCCCCGCATCCGGCTCTGGGCTGATGGCTCGGAGCCTGGAGCTGTTTCCGATTCTGTGTCTCCCTCTCTCTCTGCCCCTCCCCCGTTCATGCTCTGTCTCTCTGTCCCAAAAATAAATAAAAAACGTTGAAAAAAAATTTTTGAAAAAATAAATAGTTCTTCCGTGCTCATACAACTAGAGTGCTTTTCAACCGATCTATCGTCTAATGCTGACGCTGTTTTTTTCTATTATTCTATTATCACCTTCCCCCCATTATACAGATGGAGATACTGAGGCTCAGAGAGGTTAAGTAGCTAGGTCAAGTCACACAGCTAAGAGAAGATAGAGCCAGGGTTTGAACCTAGGCCATCTGGGTCACAGTCCCTGCTCTTAATCACTGTATATGCCCCCACTCTGCCTGATAAATATGTTATGGAATTTTAAAATTAATCTCCAGGCAACATTCCAACCTAGAGAGCTAAGGAATGAGGTCTACCACTCCCCCAAGGGAAAAGGGCTGATGGGGGAAGTGTTCCTTATTCATTCATTCATTCATTCATTCAACAACTCCCAAAGAAGTATCAGACCCAGGTTCCTGGGTCTGATTCCAGTGATGTCAGAGACCTGGGGCTTTTCTGAGCTCTGGCTTTCCAGATGCAAGGTGGGGACAAAATATTTTCCATTCCGTTCCTGGGCTGTGAGCCTTGAGGATGAATAATATGAATGACAGTAGCTGGGCTGCTGTGGTTTTAATAGAGGGGTGTGTGTGTGTGTGTGTGTGTGTGTGTGTGTGTGTGTGTGTATGTGTGTGCTAATGATGCAGTGGGAGGGGCAGGAAGCAGGATTTGTGGTCCTTGGACAGTTTGCCTATGATAGGGGTCCTGTTTGACTTGGGAATTCCTTTGGGATGAGCTGTAGCAGGGAGGAAAGGCATTGCAGGCAAGGCAAGCAGTTTTAGGTTTGTATGATCCAGGGGGAGGGGACCCCGCCCCACTACCCACCACAACCGCCCATGAGGTATGACGATTCCCACTTACACACTAGGAGACACAGGCATGCAAGTTGTCCAAGTCTAGGAAGGAATGGGCTGGAACTTGAGTCACCTCACTGTCCTGCACACCTGTCATCCACCCAGGCCAAGACACAGGAATGCGTCCTGTCCATCCCCATAGTGAAGCTTTTGGCCAGAAGACCCCAAAAGCTCACTACTCCAGCTCCCTGTTTCCATGTTGCTGCCTTTGGGAGCCGGAGCGTTCTCCCTAAGACATAGAAATGACTCCACCACTGCTCAGCAGAGAACCCCATGGCCTCCAGCCTCCGCTGCTCTCAGCGCCATTCTCAAGCTGGGCTATGGAAACCCCTCGGTCCATCTTCCAGGGCACCGATGACACGTAATGGTTAGTGCTTCAAATCAGTTTTTCCGGCAGGAAAACCAATATGAATACTCTTGGAGTCAAATGCAAGGCTTGCAGAAACATTTAATATAGAGCCATGTATCTAAATTCCTTTCAAGTTCTGACTGAACCGCTTTGCCTCCTCTCCTTCCCCCACCCCCATGCCTCCAGGGCACTGCTGGATTGCTCAGCGGGGCTCCAGTGAGCGAGTTTGAGAAGCTACTTTTCGTGGAAGACCCAGCTTCCAGGCTCAGCACTCAGGGCTGTCCGTCTGCTTTCATCTGCCTTTGCTTCTCACCTCTTCCCATTGCTTACCTGCCGTGTCCATGACAGGCTGTTCATTTCCACCCCTCTCTGCCTTTGCTCAGGCTGTTCCCTCTGCTGGAATACCCTGGGCCTTCTGCCTTCGGGTCCACTTCATGGCCTCTATCAACTCAGCTTGCGGCTCTGTACCCCAGGTCAGCTCAGAGAAACTTTTGCGTTATTGTGCTCTCTGGGTCAGGATGTACAAGAAGGCCTTGGGTGCAAGGATCAGGCGCCCCTGGTGCCCAGAGCCACTGGAGGCATCTAGTAGGACCTCATGATTTAGATGTATCAAATGTAGACCCTCAAAGAAGCCACCGAGACGCCCCTCCCTGAAGGACACCCAGTGTTGCTTTCTGTGCAGTTTCCAGCCTCTCCCAGTAGGAATGCCTCCCCCTAGGATAAGCTAAGCAGCCGGACCCCAAGGGAGGAGTTAAAAGCAGACTCCACTGTCCCTGCTTCAACTTCTCCTTGGCATTGTCCCCCTCATGCTTCTCCAGCATAGTCAGCAGGAATCGCCCTCACCTCTAACACCTGGATCCAGCTGCTTCCAGACTTCATCCTCCCTCTTTTCCACCAGGTCTTGGTAACCACCCGCCCCAGTCCATGCCCAGGGCCACTCTCCAGCAAAAGATCCTCCTTAAGAATTTGGGGGCCCTTGAGTGTTCATCCCTCCAAATTTCTAACCCCTAACAGCACCCCCTCTACCAGTCCACTGAGTTCCACCCCCTTGCTCACCCCAAAGTGATGATATTGCTGTTACCGTGGTAACAACATGCTTCGTGGGTGGGTAGGGGGAATGGACTAGAGAAAGAAAGCAGTGGCTTTAGGACACTATCAGAGGCATAGGAAGTGGGGCGGGGGTGGCAAACTGGCACAGGGCCCGGGGAGAGGTGAAGCAAGCGGCTATGACTTCTGGCCCCGTGACTACTGTCAGCCCTATGTCCTGAGCCTCAAGGAGAAAAGAAACAGAATAGAAGGGGACATCTTTCAGGAATGAGAGGTTTTCTTCATAGAGCAGAGGGAAATAACCCAAACAGGTCTTCCGGACAGCCTCAGCTTGGCTGGGGAGGGGAGGAGGGATTGCACACACCAGAGTCCATGCTGTTTCCCTCCAGGGAGCCTGGGGCACAGACCGAGAGAACAGCTCACCCAGAATGTGTTAGGGACAGTGCCACAGGCAGTGGGAGGGAGGCTTTATGCCAGTGTCCCAAGCTCCAGGGGTTGGTGGCAGCAGGGGGTGGAAGGGCTCTCCTCCAGCCCCTGGGGACCTGGCTGTCCCAGATGCCACAGCCGGGAAGTGTGTCAGGCACTTGCGTAAGAGCCTTCTAGATTTCCATAAAATCGTAATTACTGATGCCTGCCATGGACCTTAGCTCATTAGAGCGGTATCTGCCTCTGGGGCCCCAGTGGGCCAGCAGGGGGAGGTAGGGGAGACTGGGCAAGGCAGGCCCTCTCACTGTGTTCTTCTTGTCCCCAGCCCCACTGGGCTGGGCCCTCTTCCTCTCCTCGGCTGGGAAGTGAGAACCAGACTTGACCTCAACCATGACAGACTCCCCACCCTAGGAGCTCCAATTCTAAAGCTGGAGAAAAAGACCAGCCACTCATGTTTTCGGCTTGGGCTGTCCTTGGCAACTCATAAGGGCAGAGGCCACAGCAGGGAGGGGCTTGAACTGAAGGTATTCATGGCAGAAAATAGGTCATTCCTTACGGAAGGAGAAGCAATCCCTCCCATCAGAGAATCTCAAACTGCTTAAAGTGGAGGGGCCCTGGGGGTCATTCAGGCCAATGGTTCTTAACCTTTTGGGGATTTTAGATTCTCTGAGGAGAAGATGAAAGCTCTAGACTGTCCCCCAGAGAATACTGATCCGCCAACATTTTACACAGCTTCAAGGCATTCATGAACTCCCTGAAGCTCACCTGTAGGCTCGAGGTCAAGTATCCCTAAATAAATAAGTAGGTAGATTGATAGATAAAAACTATTTTTTGTGCCCTTACTCTGTCCAGCTCTTTATGCATGTTAACTCATTTACTTATTTATTTATTTATTTATTTATTTATTTATTTATTTATTTATTATTGAAAGACAGAGAGAGAGTCAGAGTGTGAACAGGGGAGGGACAGAGAGAGAGAGGGAGACACAGAATCCGAAGCAGGCTCCAGGCTCTGAGCTGTCAGCACAGAGCCCGACGCGGGGCTCAAACTCACAAACCACGAGATCATGACCTGAGCCACAGTCAGACACCCAACCAACTGAGCCACCCAGGCGCCCCTGTATGTTAACTCATTTAACCCTCAAAAGTACACTAAGAGATATATACAATTATTGCCCCTATTCTAATCCAGGTCTCCATTTCAACCTAAACTATTCCAATTCTGCCAATCTAAAAAGAAAGAAACCGAAGTCCCTCCAGAGATGGAAAGGTCTTTGCTCAAGGTCACAGAACAGGAAGAAAAGGGCAGACCAGGATGAGAACCAGCCCTTTCTTTCTTTCTTTCTTTCTTTCTTTCTTTCTTTCTTTCTCTAAGCTTTTTTAAAAATTATTTTTAAATGTTTTTATTTATTTTTAAGAGAGAGAGCAATGGGGAAGGGGAAGGGGGGGCGGGACAGAGGCTCCGAAGCAGGTTTCACACGGACAGTAGTGAGCCCATGCAGGGCTTGAAGTCAAGAACCGCAAGATCATGCCCTGAGCCAAAGTCAGACGCTGGGCCACCCAGGTGCCCTGAGAACCAGCTTTTCTTAGTGTGCTGAACACTGAGCCGCATACAGTTTGGAGTCATCTGGTCCATCCCTCTGTCCTCAGGCTCCCAAGAGCCTCGCACCCACTTTTACTCATGGAGCTCTCCTATTAAGAGGCTCCCTCCCGATAGTTCTCTTATGACTTCTGGCCTAAGGAGCCTTCCCTCTGTGTGTGACTGCTGCTTACCCTCCGATAGCACCTTGCCCCTTGCTCTGCCCACTCCTCATAGCTGCCCCTCTGACTCTGAGATGGGACAATGTTCCTTCTTCTCCAGAAGCTAGCCTTGCTACTCCTGCTCTGTCCCCAGTCACTGCAGAGGGAGTTGTCAGCACTGAAACAATGACTCAGACTTAGTTCATGAAAGACTGCTCTGAAACACGAAGGCCGCAGGCCAGAAAGGACATCCAGAGGTCATGGGATCCAGCCCCCTGCCTCCTCCACATTTGCCCCACCTCGGGCTTCTGATGCCTACACCAGATGGGACCCAGGGCCTACAGACTTCCCTAGCTTTCCTGGGTCGCTGGTAGCACTGATACCCCTGGAAATTCTTCCCTCTGACTAGTCAGACTTTCCTTCGGAGTTGGTTCCTCCATGAACTAACAGCAAAAGCACTGGGAAGGGACCAATCTCTCGGAAGAAAGGAGGAAAAGAAGAAAATAACTTTCCCTGCCTGTCTTCCCTGGGCTGAGGGGAACTGTCTCATTCACTCTGACAGTGAGGTAGGCACTATCTCTATTTTGCTGAAGAAGAAATCAAGGCTCTAAAAGGTTTAGCTGCCTACCCAAGGTTACACGGTTAATTAGTGATCATCTAGGTATTAGAGTCTAAGGAACTCAGAACCTCTGCTGTTGGTGGGGAAACAGGGATACCTCCCCTCGAGAGGTCTTCAGTACAGAAGAGGCCCCTGTTTGTTCCAGCCCAGGATAGACTGAGGGCCTGATGATCCTATCTCAGGGTGCTTCAAGCCTCCCTAAGTCTGAGTTGCCCAGGTAGGGGTGTTGGGCTAATCTGGGCTGGGCAGGAGGGAAGATGGTAGCCCTCACTTCAGAAGGGATTGAGGGAAGGCTGGTTAGTGAACAGGCCTTTGGGGAGACTGGCTTGAGGGCTGAGGCCAGGATCTTTTGAAGCTCCTTTCAGGAAGGCTGTACTCAGAGTCAGTCTGCCGCTGCAGTGGGTGGACCTGGAGGGGGAGGGAACTAAGCCCCCACAACCACCAACCCTCACTTCTGCCCTTGTCCTACTTCTGCCACTGGCAAATAAATCTCTATTCCTGGACACAGTAACCTGAGCAGTGCCCCAATGGTGAGCTCACTCTTGGGAGGACAGAGATTGCATGAATGAATGGCTGTGTGCAGGGGCTGGCAGGAAGGAGGACACAGGGCTCAGCCTCTGTTCTCCAGGGCTGGCATAAAGGCAGGACCCTCTCAAGTGCCACCTTCCCCTCCAATCTCATCACCCACAGCAGAGGAGCCCCTGGAGGAGGGAGACTTTGATCCAGAAGTTCCTCCACCCACACCTAAGGAAGGAGTCCTTCAGTCCCCAAACTACCTCCCTTTCTTTGGACAGGCCAGGAGATTTGGTCAGGGCCAGAAGGGCCGGGAAGAAAGAGGGCTGGAGGTGAGGGAGGAGGACTAGGAAAATGGCAGGTAAGCAACAAGCATTAAAGAGATACCTTTAGGCCAAGTGGACAGGGAACAACCTGGAGAGTAAGAACCCTCTTCCCTACCCCTTCTTCCTACACCCTGATCTAACTCCATTTGTGGCAGGATCTTTAGGAGGGAGGATGTGTCTTGGAAAGGTTTGGGGACCCTAGGTGTGGGGACTGAAGCCCCCTTCTCTGCTGAAGTCCAAACAGGAAGCCTGGAAAGGAATGTGGTTGTCCTGCTTTCCAAACCACAAAGGAGGGATTGTCAGGCCTGGCCTTTGACACATGATGCTAAATTGTCCCTTCTCTCTTAAAGAACCCCTACCTCATAGTCCAGGGGTGTGCATATTGGGAGTCTCCCTCGCAGAGACATCCAGTTAATGCGGCAGAAGGGTCCATATTTGTCCACTACTTCGCTGTCAGAGGGTCCTAACTTCGATCTCACTCTCAGCTATCCTGCAGATCCAACCTTTTTTCTGTTTCCCTCAATCCCGCCCAGACTCGAATGTGATCTGCCAAATCTTTCCTCCACTTTGTCACGCCCCCCATTCCGGGTCTTTTAGTGTAAAACCACTTCCTCCCCACTTCTTTACCCCTCAGGCTCCTCCCCATCTTGTCGAGCCCCCCCCCAGGCTCCGCCCATCTCACGCTCCTGGCCACCACGGCAGCCAATAGCTGAGAACCTGATTTGCATAGCGGCGCGGGGGAGCTTAGGAGGGAAGGGGGAGGGACCAGGCGACCTCCTAAATCAAAGTTGGAAGGCGAGGACTGGGCGGAGGGGCCTCCGGGTGCCGGGCTGGGGCCGGTGGGGGGAGGGGGAGAGGGATGGGGGGCGGGCGCAGAGGACGGCGGAGCCGGCCGGACACGGACTGCTCCTCCGCTCCCTCCCTCAGCACATCCCCGCGTCCCCACTTCCCTCCTCCCCTCGCTCCGAGCAGCATCCTCTGCAGACCCTCGGTCCTCCTTCCCGGGGTCGTCCGGCTCCAGCGGCTCCCCGTAATTACCCCTCTTCACCGGCCAACCCGGGAACTTTCTCCACCCGCTCCCGGGAGTGGGGGGGTCGCTTTTTTCCTGGGGCGGATTTTTCCTGGGGTTCACTGGGGGGCAGTCTCTGGAAAAGGGCTTGAGGGTCCCAGAGAGACGTCTGCCACCTGCCCCCAGGGGGCCTGCCGTCGGGTCTTGGCACCCCCTCTTCCTCTCTACCCCAACCATGACCGAAATGAGCGAGAAGGAGAACGAACCGGATGACGCGGCCACCCGCACCCCCCCGGGGACCGTCTCTGCCCTCCAGGAAACCAAGGTAACTCAGGAGAAGAGGCCTGGACCCCTGCCCGGTGCGCCCCCCAGCCCCGGTGCCCATTTCCCGACGCGGTCACCACCGTGGGCTCGGATGGCCCGGGGGTCACGGCAGCGGGACCCGTGTAATGCCGAAAGCTCTGCGCGACGACCGGGGCGAGGGGGTTCGCGACGAGGGGCCGCAAGGAGCCCACATCACACAAGCACGACACGCCCTTGCGCGCGTGATGAGCGGACGCGCTGCCGAGACCCTCCTGGGAGGTTGTAACTCGGCTTTGTTGGAGGGAATCGGCGCAGCGAAGGCGGCGGGAACGTGTAGCGGTGTGTAGCGGGTGTGGGCCGGTGTACGCGCCGGTGTGTGCGTGCGAGGCGCACCCCTCTCGCGCCCGCAGGTCTATGTCTGTAGCTCAGTCTGTCCCTCTGTCTTTGCCTGTGTCTCTCTGAAAATGTCTCTACAACCTGTTTGTCGGTCTTGGTGTCTTTCCCGCTTTCTCTATATGTTTATCTCTGAGTCTCTCCGGTTGTGTCTTTCGGACCCACTGCAGTCCTGCATTTCCCCCTCCCAACCAGGTTAGGCTCCGGCATGTGAGGCCACGGCCCGAGGTGCGTAGCTTCCGAGTGCGCGCTGGGGGCTGCCGCAGCGCTGGCCATCGCGGGCGGGGACCGGGGGACTGTTGTTGCGGCTCCAGAGCAGAAGGGCAGGCAGCCCCACCCCCCACCCCCGGAGCCGGACAGGGCGCCGGGGAGAGGGTGGGTGGAAGCAAAAAGAGAAGTCATCGTAATTAATGAATGTCATAATTAACCCTAATTATGTATGATTGTTACTCCTGCGGGAGTCACAATGAATAAATTATTCCCCAGTGAAGGCAGGCGGAGCCCAGACTCCTGGCGCTGAAGGGATTGGGGGAGGCCACCACTTAAATTTAACCCCCACCTCTAATCTGTCTGCTTCCTCTCCAAGTTCTAGGTGCTCACACTGACCCGCAAGAAGTTCTGCGGGGGAGCAACATGAACTGAGCGGGCTGGGGATGGGGAGAGAAAAAGAGACTGTGTCAAGGGTGCTCTCTGCCCCCTCCCCAGACTTCAGGCCAAAGCCTCCTTCCCTCTCCTCTGCACCCTGGTGTTTTGTTCCCACCTGCTCCTGTTGTCCAGATGAGGAGCGGGGCCACTAAAGACCAAAAATGGGTGGGGTCTTTGGCTCCTTCGGTGTCAAGAGCTCTTTCCAGCGTCTATCTTGCTCCTAATTCTGTCTAGGCCACCCCTCAGGGTAGGAGGTTAATTCAAGGTCAAGGTCATCAAGAAAATGACCAGGGGTAGATGAGTAGGGGCAGGGTAGGGCCTGGCTGAGATACCCCAGGTAGCGTTCCACCTTTAAACAAGAGGGACCCACTGGGTCTCCATGTCAAAGTCTTCAGATCCCAACTTGACCTTCTTCTGCCCCCTCCTGAGAATGAGACTGTGGTCTCTCAGACCACAGAGTTAACTGCCTCTCAGAGACCCAGGTCTGTACTAGGAAAGGAATGAGGTGTTGGGGGTGGGAGGATTTTGTTTGTAACATTTGTGACAGCTTAAAAAAAAACAAAACCCAGAGGGTCCAGGGAGCTGAGCCCCATCCTGAGTTCCAATATCCCTGGCCTTCTCAGTTGCCTTCTAGTCATTCAAGACGGACATACACAATTCCCTTGCTTGCTTCCTAAGGGTATGGGGGCCTCCCAGGCCCTGCCTTTCTTCCCACAGGAGGCCTGGCTGCCCGCCCCCCTCCTTAAGAGCTCTCCAAAGGCAGGCAGGAGCCTGGGCCTTGCTGCCTCAGCAAACCCACAGGCTGCAAGCTCAGCCCTGTGGGCAGGGGGAGGTCAGGGCCCGGCAGGTCTGTACCTCCCTCCTCCCAGCCCAAGGACCATCCAGTGCTATCACCTCTGAATCTGAGCCATGGAGATCCCAAGAGCAAGAGGGGAGGGAAATTGCACACCTTGCCCTGTCCCTTTACCCCCCCTCCCCTAAATCTCACCCCTGCGAAGGACTGTTATAACAATACAGGCTGGGCTGCCGGTCTGGGTGGGGGTATTCAGGAGGGTAGAAGTGGGCAGGGAGAGAATTCAGGGCCCCGCCAGCCCCTTTAGCTCCCCCCACCTCAACCTGTCCCTAAGAAGCTTTGGTCTCCAGACTATAGGGCTTGGGGAGGGGGAAGGAAGAGGGTTGTGGCCCACCCAACTCAGCTTGAAGCAGGTACAACACTGCCCATTAGGCAGTGAAGCCAGCATTCCAGGCTTATTCATCAGTGCTTGGGGTCTCCTGGGCATTTCTTGCCAGCCCAAGCCCAGTCTCCTTCCCACCCTAAGGTTGGCTCGTATCCCTGTATTCAAGCTACTCCGTGACCCTCCTAGTGTCACCATTGCCATCTCTGGGTCCCCATGCCATCCTACCGCTGGGTGGTTCCATCACCCCCTTTAGTGCCATCCCTGGGAAGACCCTGCCATGCCAACATTGCCATCTGAGTCAGCTTGTGCCACATCCGCCACCACCCACCGCCAGCTGCCTAGTGCCCTTTCAGGAGCTGGAGGGAAGTAAGGAGATGCTGTAGGGAGTTGAGGAATAGAAGGGACCATCCAGTATGTGGGGAGGTGGGGAGGAGGCAGGCTGGCCAAACCCAGCCTCTGGGAGGGGATTCAGAAGAACAGGCCTGGTGGTCCAGGCTCTAAGCCAGACAGGCTCCTGGTGCATCATCAGGAGGGAATAACATCCAGGGGGGCCAGCTTGCCAGGGTACATGGCAACTTCTCCCCATGCCAGGCAATGGTTCCTGGGACACTGGGGGCACCAAAAAGATAGCTGATGGGAGATAGGAAAAAGTCCTCTCTGGGAACTAGGAGTGCCTGGCCACGCTGAGCCAAAATGAGATTTGGGCACTCAAACTAGATGTCTCTGAGTGGACAGGCATCAAGCTATTTGGAAGAGGTGCCCCCATCCTGCTCTTCAGCCACAACCCTTGACATCTGCCAGCCACTCCAGGTAGTATGTTGTTCCTTCCTGCTTCTCTGCCCTCCTGGGATCTGGAACCCACAGCTGAGCCAGGGAGTCAGTGAGCAGAATTGGGGCTGCCCCAGTGCTGGGGAACATTCTGTTCCAGAGACCTCTGGTACCCTGCAGAGAGGTAGCTCTTGGCACTGGGGCCAAGGAAAGACCAGGAAAGGGCACAGGCTGGAGAGTAAGGCGGCTTAAAATCTCATCCTGTGGCGATTACTATGGAAACAACAGCTTTGGGAGGGGGGAACATGACTGATGTCTTCAAATATTTGAAGGACTGATATGTAGAAGAGGGGAGTAGCCCTTTCGGGAGCCAAGGGAGGAGCAGAGCCGATAGGCAAAGATCTCAGGGAGGCAGGTTTCAGCTCTATATAGGGAAGCACTTTCCATGGATTGCAGCTGCCCAAAGATGGAATGACTGGCGCAAGAGAGGGTGTGCTTCCTGCCACAGGAGGTGACCAACAGAGTCAGACAACCACTCGGAAGTGACATGGCCAAGGCATTGTGAGATGATAGTGTGGGCTGGGGACCACTCTAGATGGCCAGTCTTTCAGGTTCCTTCCAACCCTAAATTTCATGATTGACCTGGTGGCCATGCCCATGGCATAGCTGAGAAGCAGGGGTGAGGGCCACGGCAGAGCCCAGAGCAGCGGGGCCCTTCTGGTCATTTGGACTTAACAGCCAAAGCCACTGGTTCAAGTTCTGTCTCTGCCACTTACCAGCTGAGGACTCGCTATGGGTGGGTGATTTAACTCCTATGTGCCTATGAGTTCGTCTGCAAAGTGGGACAGTGATTATCAGTGTCTCGGGGGTGGTAATGCCAGGATTAATGAGGTGCTGCTTATGAAGTGCTACCTCAATTCCAGTATTCTGACATGATAGCCCCTCGTCATATCATTAAGTTTAGGTTTTTGCTTTTTGGACCCAGAGCCTTGTGTTGCTTAGAGAGCATCTGGTCCTGACTCCTTTCTCTTGGATGTGGGGAAACTGAGGCCCAAGAGTGGAAGTGAAGTGACCTGCCTTCAGGTGGTCGGTTTAGCTTTGCACCCACCTCCAGCACATCCTCCCAGAGACCTCTTGTGCTCTATGCTCTGGCCCCTGGGCAGAATCGTGAGGGCCTGTGAGAGCCTCCAGCGCCACACTGGCTCACAGAATACATTTGTGTTCTAATTAATTGTCCCTCTGGCCCTCCACTTCTGCCCTAACACCCAGGTATCTGAGGCCTGGGGCCCTGCTTCTCTTAGACACACAAAGAAGCCCACAGTGCTATCCAGGAAGCTGAATTTGGAAAGAGCTGGGGAACTCAGCCTGCCAGACACCCCAAGGCTCTGGCCTCCCAGCTGGCACACTGGGGCCTGCCTCATGTCCAAATCTCTCTCTCTCTCTCTTTTTTAAGTAGACCCCATGCCCGCTGTGGGGCTTAAACTCACAACCCTGAGATGAAGAGTCACATGTTCTACTGACTGAGCCAGACAGACACCCTTAAATGTGTCCCTCTCTGCTTCTCCCTATGTCTTGCTGCCTGCTGGCCTCCCTAGGGCCACACAGGCTGCTTGATGTGCCAGTTGGGAACCCTGGCCAAGTCTCCCTGCCTGAAGCCAGGCCACTGGCCCCTTTTATCTGTCACTGATGGGAATATGTGGGCAGGGGTAAGGGGGCTATCGATAGGAGGGAAGAGGTTCCAGGATCTGCCTAGAGATGTTTCCAGACTTCACTCTGGGCAGACTCAAGAAGGGTATGCTGGGGTGAGCAATGGAAGTAACCCTGGCCTCACTGCAGAATTGACCCCGTGCTCCAGAACATGGGCTGCACGTAGGATTCCAGCCACTGGGTCATCATTCAGTCAACAAATATTCACTGAGCACCTACTATGTCCTGAGGCTGTGTGTGTTGTGGGGGGCCGGGAGGATGTTAAAGCAACTGTTCCTGCCCTCAAGGGGCTCCAGTCTCCTGGAGGGGGGGGAGTAAGAAGTAAATGACCACCACGTAAACCAGATTGGATTTATGATGGAAGTCAGTACTAGGTGCAATGGGCCCCGGAGTGGGAGTTGTTATACTAAATGGAATTCCTGGAGAAGAAGAGACATCTTCCCAAAGGAGGAACAGTCACTGGAAACCCCAAAGGATAAAGAGGGTACTCACTGGATAAGGCAGAGAAGAGGGCAAACACAGCAAAAGCTTGGAGGAATAAAACATGGTTGAGTTCAAGAATCCCCGTGTCTGGGCTGCAGGTGGAAGGCATGGGTTGGAAGGGAAAGCTTGTCCAACTTGCAGAGTCTCATGATTGGGGCAAGGGCCTTGACTGTGTCCTGAAGAGCCATGAAAAGTTTTTAGCAAGGTCAGGGATCACCTCCCTGGCAGGTGTATGGAGAGCAGGGGGAGATGGGCAGGGTGGAGGCAAGGGGTTCCGGACCTGAACTAGGGCAGGGTTGTGGAGGTGATGAGGGGATTATATGCGCCGGAGAGATATTTTGGAGGAAGAATCAGCCTTGAGGATGAGGGTCCAGGATGACCACTCCCCCACTCTCAAGAACACATGGAAAACTGGGGACCTGGCATGTTTTGTTCAGCCCCCAAAGTGTTACTATTTTTTTTAAGTTTTTGTTTTTATTTATTTTGAGAGAGTGGGGAGGGGCAGAGAGAGAAAAGGAAAAAGAATCTGAAGTGGGCTCCTGGTGTGGGGCTCAAACTCACGAGATTATGATCTGAGCCAAAGTCAGGCACTTAACCGACTGAGCCACCAAGGTGCCCCCCATGTATTATTATTTTATTTTATGGAGAGAAAGAGAGCACATGCGCAGGGCAGAGGATTTTTTTTTTTTTTTTTTTTTTTGAGAGGACAAAGAACATGAGCAGGGGAGGGGCAGAGAGAGAGAGGGAGACACAGAATCCGAAGCAGGCTCCAGGCTCAGCGCTGTCAGTGGGAGCCTGAGATCATGACCTGAGCCAAAGTCAGACGCTTAACCGACTGAGCCACCCAGGCACCTGGGGAGTGAGAGAATCTTAAGCAGGCTCCACACTCAGTGTGGAGCCTGCCGCAGGCTCAATCCCATGACCCTGGGATCATAACCCGAGCCGAAATCAAAAGTCCCACACCCAATCAACTGAGCCACCCAGGCACCCCCAAAGTATTATTCTTTTTAACTCGAGTAAATGGTACACCCATTCAATGAAATCCTGCGTAGCCGTAAACATGAATGATGAAAGTCTTTATGTATTGGTATGGAATGATTTCCAAGATTTACTGTTAAGTGAGAAAAGCAAGGCTAGGAAACATAGTACACTACCATTTCTGCAATGAAAAAAAAAAAGGGAAATAAAACCTCTTGAATTTGTTTCCATCCAAATTCACATAAGAGTCTAGATTTCTTTTGAAAAAGTGGAAAACCTGGCACTGCTGGGCTGGCCCCGAGGACAGGCCTACGTTGTCTGGAGCGCACCAGCAGCTGCTCTCTGACGGGCCCGTCCCCCTTCCGCCCTCACCACTCCAATCTTGCGGGCCCAGCCAGAACCCCTTGGCTCATGGAGGTTACCCACCGGGCTCCCGTGGGCATCCGGGAGTGTGACCACCTTCTGGAACGTGGCAGCCTCTCAGTACTTCATCTCACCTCTGGCCCTCAGCCTCAGGCTGCCACTGACCAAGGAGACATCCTGGCCCAGACCTGGTCCCCTCTGGCTTCCACTTATAACCCCCCACCCCCACCCCTGCTTCCCCTTTCAGCTCCAGCGGTTCAAGCGCTCACTTTCCCTCAAGACCATCCTCCGAAGTAAGAGTGTGGAGAACTTCTTCCTTCGCTCAGGCTCTGAGCTCAAGTGCCCCACTGAGGTGCTGTTGACGCCCCCGACCCCGCTGCCCCCTCCCTCCCCACCACCGGCATCTACAGACGGGAGCTTCCCTACCCCGGCCCCCTCCCCTTGCCCAATCCCACGGCCCCTGGCACCACTCAAACCAGTAAGGCTGCACAGCTTCCAGGAACACGTCTTCAAGAGAGCCAGCCCTTGTGAGCTATGCCACCAGATCATTGTGGGTAGGTGCCTGGCCTGTCAAGGAGAGGGGCCAGGGTGGGTGTGGGGAGTGTTCCTAGGGAACCGTCTGATGTTGGGCCCGCAGTCCTAACTGTGCCCCTCACGCTGGGTGGACAAATGAACAATTTGGGGGGGGGTGTCCAGTGTCGCCGTAGGTACTAACAACTCAGGCTTCGGTGCCTTGACTGTATGAGGGGTAAGCACTAGACCCCGAGGCGGACATGAGGATGCCCAACCCCCCCTCCTCTGTCCCATGGCCTAACCTGCCCTCTTTGCTCCTTGCCCTCGGATGCCTCCTCCTTTGCCGAATCCCTCTTGTTGACGCCAAATTCTTCCCAGGAAACTCCAAGCAGGGTTTGCGGTGTAAGACGTGCAAAGTCAGCGTCCACCTCTGGTGCTCCGAGGAGATCTCCCACCAGCAATGCCCAGGCAAGGTGGTGAGTGGGGACCATGCAGGGCTGGCTGGCTGTGAGTGCTCCCCAGGACTGGCATGTGGGGGAATGAGCGCCCCCCTCCAGACGGGTTCCTCCTGTGGAGTAGTCCTTGGGCTTGGGGAAGGCCAAGCTCTCGGTCGGCTGTGACATCCCCATGCCCTCTCTCTGCCTCCCTCTTGCCTTAGTCCTCCTCCTTCCGTCGAAACTTCAGCTCCCCCCTCCTGGTGCATGAACCACCCCCAGCCTGTGTCACAAGCAGAGAGTCCCCACCCACTGGTGAGTGTCCCCCCCATTGCCCCTGATCCCACCGTAGTGTGGTGAGAAACCCACACGTTCCTCAGATGGGCACCTGAGTTGCATGGCTCTTCTGGTTCTTGGCACTTCCCTTCTCTGAATGCCCTTGTCCCGAATGTAGGGTTCATTCATGCATTCATTCATCCATCCATTCATTCATTCATCCTTCAACAGGCATTTTATCAACACTTACTAAGTGCCAGGCACTGTGCTAGACATGGGGACACAGCACTGAAGAAGGTGGAGTTCATGGTCTAGTAAGGGAGCTAGACATGAAATAGATAATCACACAAATCATCCATTAATCACCATTTGCACGAAGGCCTGAACCGAGAAGGATAGGGAATAGAGGATAAGGTAGGCGCTGTCCTCATCTGCAAGGATAGGGAAGGTGTCCAGAGATATGAAGGCTGGGGAGTTAGTCCAAGAGGATCTGGGGAAGACTGGTGTGGGCAGAGAGGGGCCTGGGGGAGGGATGGGGCAGGTGGTTAAAGGAAGGACATCTTGGCTGGGGCCGAGAGAGTGAAAGTGATCCGGGGCTTCAGGGCAGAGCAAGGCTGGCAGCTGGGTGCCCAGCCTTAGGGTGGCTCCTTGGCAGGGGCCAGCGGGAAGGTAGACCCCGTCTACGAGACGCTGCGCTATGGCACCTCCTTGGCACTGATGAACCGCTCCAGCTTCAGCAGTACCTCTGAGTCCCCCACGCGGAGCCTGGTATGTCAGGCACCAGAGGGGCGCCTGGGGGGCAGGAGTCTCTGAGGCTGAGGGTCCGGGGACTGAGCCCTCCCCCCATTTGGCCCCAGAGTGAGCGGGATGAGCTGACCGAGGATGGGGAAGGCAGCATCCGCAGCTCAGAGGAGGGCCCTGGCGACAGTGGTGAGTAGAGGTGGGAGCCAGAGGCGGGAATGGAACACAGTGCAGGCCACTCCCTGCTGCCTGACGCCCTGGCCCTGCCCTGGCATCTCTAGTGTTCACAGCCCCGGCCGAGAGCGAAGGGTCAGGACCAGAGGAGAAGAGCCCTGGACAGCAGGTGAGGTGATGCTGGTGCTGAGCCCTCGTAGGCCAGATTGGAAGGGGACGTCCCTTCTTGTCATTGATGCATAGGTGGGCAAGAGCATGGTGAGTGGGAGTATCACCGCCCCATCATTTGTCCTCAGCCTACGGGGATGGACAGTGCCAGGGTGAGGAGGCGAGGAAGGCAGGGGGTATTTGCCCTCCCACCGCGGAGCCAATGGCTATCGTGCCCACTCCTGGGCCCACTCCCCACGAGTGGGCAGTTCCCGGGTGCAGCAGGCAGAGGAATGTTCCCCTTCTCCATCCTTGGCCCAGTCCCCCGAGGGTGAACACAGAAGGTAGGAGAGTCTGACCTCTCCCTGTCATTGACCCAGGTTCACCGTGTCCCACCTCCTAGCCAACCTCTCCCCACCCCCCCAGAGAGGGTAAGGTCAGGGCAAGCGAACGGTGGGTGGAGCGAGGATCGTGTCCCCCTCCCGTCACTGATCCAGACTTTTCCACAGCCCGCAAAACCCCCTCTGCGGAAGGATGTGGGGCCCATGTACTCCTATGTCGCTCTCTACAAGTTTCTGCCCCAAGAGAACAATGACCTGGCTTTGCAGTAAGTCCTCTTTGTGGTCCGGCCCCCCTGGACAGCCACCTGGCTCCAACCTCAGGGCTCTGCTCCCAGACCTTGGAACATGAGTGTGAGGGGGACCTTCGGGAAACTTCTCCTGGCATGCTTGAGGCAGCTGAGCCCAAAGAAGAGCTAGACTGCCCAGAGTCCAAAAGGGACTGGTGCTGATGTCATATCTTCTGCCCCGCCCGGGCTCTGTCTTAGAGAGAGTCTGCTGTACCTGTGGTCACCGTGTCCTCCGAGGGCGTCAAGAATCCTCCCCCCGCTGTGGAGGGGGGGCATGCTGGGGACCTGGGGGACCCAAGATGGTTAAGATGCAGAAAAGGCAGGTCCCTCCTGTCCGTTTGCGACCCCAGCTCTGTCCTCCCAGGCCTGGGGACCGGATCCTGCTGGTGGATGACTCTAACGAGGACTGGTGGAAGGTGACTTGGCAGGGTGGGGAGCAGAGACACCCCGGTAGGCACCCGACCCTTTTCCATCACTTCAACTGGCACTGCCCCACCTTCTCTCCGGGCCCAAAGACCACCCCTCCTCCCACCACGTGCCCTAGCCAAGCCCATAGGACCAACACTTGGGACTTGCTCTCACCTTGACCCTCCCTGCCTCAGCCTTGTCCCCCTACCCACCTCATGCCCATCGCAGTCCAGAAGCCACCCTACTGGGGGCTCTGGATAGAGAGAGCGCAGGATCTGGAGTTTGATGGCTTTGGCTCTGAGTTGCATCAATGTGGGGCGGGGGGCTCTGGTGCTCATTGCCAGCCTCATCCCCAGGGGAAGATTGGCGACCGGGTTGGCTTCTTCCCAGCCAATTTTGTGCAGCGCGTAAGGCCAGGAGAGAACGTCTGGCGCAGCTGCCAACCCTTCTCCGGGAACAAGGAACAGGGGTACATGAGCCTCAAGGAGAACCAGGTGAGTGCCTGGGCTCTGCAGTGGCTGGAGAGGTGGACATGGGAGAGAGGCGGTGGGGGCACAGGCGACTGCCCTGGAGGAGGACACTGCAGCCTGGCAGCAGGAGGGAAGGCAGGTTAGAAAGGTGTGACCGCGGGGCCTCCTGTCAGACCCTGCTGGGAATCGGGGCTGGTGACTGACACAGGCAGGGGGCTGAATGTGGTTAGAGACAGCTTGGGGGAGGGAAAGAGCACTGGATTAGGAGTCTAGAGGCTGGGGTCTGAATGCTGGCTATACCTCTGTCTTGTTGCATAACCCCCAGCAAGCCCTTTTCCTCCCCTTCCCCCCTCTGTGAAATGGGAGTTCTGCCAGGGCGGTGGTGGGGAGGGGGGGGGCGGGGAGGTGGAGCTCAGGCCAGCCCCAAAGTGCTGCTCAGTGTCTGCTGATGTTCTGGTCTTGCTGCCGTGCCCAGTGCCCTCATGGGATCTGCTCCCATCACCCCAGCTGATGTCTCCAACCACATCTGATCCTGGTCCCATCGTTCCCCGGGGTGGCCCCCTGGGAGCCATCAGCCGGACTCGGGGCCAGGGCTGTAGGCAGGTGCCAGGACTCAGCTCCGTGTCTCTCCCACTCAGATCTGTGTGGGTGTGGGCAGGAGCAAGGATGCTGACGGCTTCATCCGCGTCAGCAGCGGCAAGAAGCGGGGCCTGGTGCCAGCCGACGCCCTGACCGAGATCTGAGAGGAGCCAAGAGAACCCAGATGCCACCCCTGCCCGAGCCTGGCCCTTGCTTCTGGCCCTGGAGAGGAACGGGCATCTGCCCACACTCTTCCTCCCTCTGCCTCTCTCCTAGGAGCCACCCCCCATGGCTTGGGAGCCCTCTGCACAGAGGAAGGTTTTATTTCTTGGGTCCCAGGGTGCCCTGAGGGAGTTGCTGCTCTGGGACTCGGGGGTGAGGAAGGAGGAGAAAGTGGGAGGGAATGAGGAAGTTCCAGGTGGGTCCAGCCAGTGCCCAGACACCCCCAGTTGCCATGCTGAGTGCGGCCCTGGGGAGGGGGGCATTCCTGAGGAATTTTCTCGCTGCTTTGTCCAGAGAGCCTTCTCATGTCCACACCACCTTTGCATGCCCGGCACCATTCCCCCCTCCCCACAGAGCCTCTGCTTGGGTCTATGTGTGTGTGACCCTGCGGCTGCCGCTTTGGAAGTGGGACCTTGGGAAGGTGACTTCCCAAATCCCTCAGCTCTCTGCCCTGGGTTGGGAGGGGATTCGGGGCTGCAGGAGGATCCTGAGTCCACCTCCTGGTGTCCCCACCTCTGTCACTCCATCACTCCTCAGGAAAGTTCTGCGGAAATCTCTCCTATTACTTGAAACCTGGGCGGACAGAGGAGGGGAGGGCCGAGTTCCGGGGATAGCGCTGCAAACCAGAGACTGTCTCCTCAAGTAAAATAGAACAGCCTCATCGTACCCTTGTCCACCGGAAAAGGACACTCAAGAAGGACATGAACAGAAACCGACTGAGAACAAAAAACAAGTCCCCGTTTCACTGTCAGGACTCTGCAAGTTCCCTGGTCCCCCATGGCCAACCAGCCCCAGGGAGTCAGTATTTCCTAGTTCCTGTCCCAGGCCTCACAAGGCCACCCCCCCAGGAGCCCAGCCCTCAGGACTGACCTCCAGATGGCCCTTGCTCACTCCCTTTCTCTGGGCTTTGTAGGAAACACTGCGACCCCTCCTTCAGTGCAGGGGTCCCTCTTCTGGCTGTATCTGTGCCCTTGTCCTGGATACAGAGTTCTGGGAGGAAGAGGGAGTGGGAGATAGGGCAGCAAATCATTGTGTTTGGCCACCAGGAAAGGAAGGGGGTAGGCACCCTGTTGGTGGGTTGGCACTCATGAAGAGGACCCCTCCCTTTCAGGTTGCTTTTCTCTGGTGCCAACCTCCCTCTCCCCCCAAGCTCAGAGCCTCCTCTTGTGCCCTTGATCGTGCCAGCCAATGCCAGTCCCCGTCCTGGGCACAGTCACACCCTCCCATACAGTGGAAGGGACACATTCTCCTACCCACTGGCCCCTGCTCCACTTCTCCCCCTTGGAGGGGGGTTCAAGCCACACTGCCCTGTTTGCTGCCATGGGGCCCCCCTCAGCAATATCCCAGGGGCGGGCCCAATGCCCACTGTACATAAGGCTGCATGATGGGTCGGCTGGGGCACTGCTGAGCCCCCAGGCCCCTAAATAAATGTTTCTTGTCCCAACCTGTCTGCTCTGTGTATCTGCTGGGGAGAGAGGAAGCAAAGGTCCAAGGAGTGGGGCGAGGGCTGGAGGTTCCAAAAGAAGACAAGCCTGGAGGTGGAGGAATTTGTGGCTCTCTGACAGGTGGGGCGCTGGAGCTGGCCCAGATGTTGCAGGGGTCCCCATACCTCCCCACTCCTTTCCACCGCCCCAGCCTGAGATGGGGGATCTGGGGGGGAGCTTGAGAAGAAAACAGGGCGGCAGGGTGGGGGTGGGGGTGGGTGGGGTGGGGGGTGTTGCGGGAAGCTGGAAGGGAAGAGGGTGGGGCTGCGGTCACTTTCAGGCTGGATGCGCACCCGTGTCCCCAGGGGGGCGGAGCGGGCACTCAACCATGTGCATTAGGACCGTTTCTGCCGACCCAGCGACCCAGCGGTGCCCTCCGAGACCACCCGAGGTCAGCCTCGCGCCCCCCAAGCCCCAGGCAGAAAGGCTGGGCGGGAGCAGTCGCCGACAGTGGGGCCCTGAGATGACTCAATCATGCCCGTCATCGAGAGCCTGGCACGAAGGGGGCCGGCAGCGGCGCCCCTCCCGCAGCGGTGCCCGCCGCCCACCTGCTCTCGGCAGAGCTGCCTCTTTCCCCTCCGCCCGCCTGGCCGCGTCATCGCCAAGGCAGGCACGTCCTGTGCTATTTATAGGCAGAGGGGAGCGCAGAGGGAGGGAGAGGCGGGCTGCGGGGGTGCCAGGGCAATGCCGCCAGTGCCGCCAGAATGCAGGGGGTGGGGGCTGCCCCTTCTGACAGGCACCCACCGGTTCTGCCTCCCAGCCCCCCTTCCCCGCCCCCCCCCCCAAAGCAAGGTAGGCCAGGTGGGACCAGACGCTGAGCTTTCTTTGGGACCTTTCACCCAGGGAAGGTCCTAGAGCTCCGCGGGTGAGCCAGAGGAGGATGACCTCCTCTTTCTAAGACCTCTGATGGGGGGAATGAAGACAAGCCCAGGCCAGTGGCTTAAAGAGAGGGGACCTCACATAAAGTGGCACCTGCTGTGCTTGGAGAACCATGCCAGGAATTTTATTTAATCCTTTCAGTGACCCAGTGAGGAAAGTGGTGGTCTCCCCTTTTCACAGATGAAGAAACTGAGGCCCAGGGATATTAGGTGACATACTCAAGGTCATACAGCTTATCCAGCCCGACCTTGCCCCTTTTATATAGAGGGACATTGAGGCCCAGAGTGGACCAGTAACTTGCCCAAGGTCACCCAGCAAATTGGTGACCAAGCCAGTCTCAGAAATCATGTCTCTTGTCCCCGGGTTGAGCTCTTTCCTTACCTGGGTCCCTCAGTGCCTTAAACTAATGAGATGGAAATAGAGACGCCCCAGGATACTGGGCCACGGGCTCCAGGAATCGAAAGCCCCCCCCCCGTAGAGAGTGAGAGCCTTTCAGCCAAGCCTTCTACACACTCCACTTGCGTCTGCCACCAGCAGGCAGCTGGCCTGGACCCCCGCCTCCTCCCTAGCCCATTTGCCGCACTGCTGAGTACAGCAGCTTTTTCGGGTGGCTGAACCACTAACGGCATGCTCACAGCCTGGGGGTTGGGAACAGCTGGTGCCCCCACTATAGCCTCTGCCCTCCTCTGTGCCCACTCTGGGGGTGGCTGGGCCAGCAACACCATTGGCCTGGGGCAGAGAATGCCCAGGAAGCTACTGGTGGTGCCAGCTCACCATTTGGCTCCGTTGTCTGCCCCACACATGCCCTCCCTCCCTCCATCTCTGCCTGAGCTTAACTGGGCATATGTAGTATGAGGCCAGACTTCGGAGAGATGCAAAAAAAAGGGGGAGCCTAGGAATGGAGACAGGAGGCCTAAAAGAGCAGAGAGGTGAATACCAGAGGTCGGCGGGGAGGGGGGAGGGGGCGGTGACACAGAGTGAGCCCCGCTGTGCAGCCTTACCCACCTTGCTAGCACTACTCTCTTTGGCCTTGTCCCCCTTCTCCAGCTCGTGGCCCTACAGCAGCTGCCCGGCACCTCTGCAGCAACCTACTCTGAATCATAGTCTCCCACGTCATCGGGAGGGTCAAAGGTGCTGGTGCTCACGCGGTGCTGAGATTCTGGGGAGTCATTGGCCTCTCTGGGCCTCAGTTTCCTCCCCCAGAAATGGAATTGGATTTGCTCAGGGAGTGTTTATCTGACGGCCGTGAACCCCTTTAAAGGGTATGCAAAATTATATGGTGGGACTAGTTCTAAGATCTTGAGAGAATGGACCTTTCTTTCCATCAGAATTTCTCCAAGGTTCCAGGACCTGGAAGAGATCCAGTGGTTACTTTAGGGGATCGGCCTGCTAAGGGGGCCCTCCCTGACACTGCCCTAGGAAGGGGTTGGCGGCCCATGGAAAGAAGTAACCTCCAGGCCTGGGGTGAGCTTCAGAAAGAAGTGATTAAATCCAAGGCTTCCCAACAGATAGGCTCCTACCTCCCACCTCAACTCCTTCAAAAACAACCCCAAAAGTGAGGGTTTGCTACACCTGCAGCAACCTGCGAGAGAACAGCACCATCTCCTGGTCTAGGGTGGAAACCAGCTTTGTGTTGCAAGTTTTGAACGCCCAGTGGAGGGTCCCATGCTTGGGTTACCTTTTTCTCCTTCCTGTCGTCCCCCCACTGCCTGAGGGCATGGAGGTGGGGTGGCCTTCAATGCCCTTCCTCTTGTGGCCCAGCCAGGCCTGGGAAGGAGGTGTCCGTGTCCTGCGATCCAAGCTGGGAGCTTGACCAGGACTCTTTCCTTCAGCTTCCCCACACTTGGAACAGCAAAGGATTATAGTCAAGAGCTGATGGATAAAGTTCACACAGGTTGCTACAGTGGCAACAGGGAAGGAACCCCAAAAGCAGGTTCTGATGCATATGGGTGTGCATAAGACTCTGGGTCTTTTTTTTTTTTTTTTAATTTTTTTTTTTAATGTTTATTTATTTTTGAGACAGAGAGAGGCAGAGCATGAATGGGGGAGGGGCAGAGAGAGAGGGAGACAGAGAATCGGAAGCAGGCTCCAGGCTCTGAGCCATCAGCCCAGAGCCTGACGCGGGGCTCGAACTCATGAACCGTGAGATCGTGACCTGAGCCGAAGTCGGACGCTCAACCGACTGAGCCACCCAGGCGCCCCAAGACTCTGGGTCTTTGAGTCTGGGCTTTCCTGCCCTAGGCTACCCACCTGCCCCACCCTGTCCAGACTGGACGAGGACCCTAAAGACATAGTAGGAGGGGGTCTGGTGTTCCCAAGGACACACTAGTCCTGCCTTTCTCACGCAAGTGCAGATGGGAGCATCTGCCCACACATCCCCTGAAGTCCCCCGCTGGCCTTCACACTGGTCCTCAGGAAAGGGGAGGGCAGGAAGGAAACCAGGACAGGCATGCCAGTCCTCCCTGTGCCAAGAACTAAAGGAGATGGTCCCTTCTGTGCAACTTTTCTCCCCAGCCTAGACTCTGGCCCTCCATTCAATTGGCCGACTGATGCTTCCCACCTGGACATCTGGCCATTGTCCCTAACCCAGTTGGTTCCTTCTGACACCAGAAGCGTCACCTGCCCAGTCCCCCAAAGCTGACCAGTGTCTGCCAAGTCCCATTTTACTTCAACATCTTGAATGCATTTTCCCACCAACACAAGCCATGTGAAGCCAGCATTTCATGTGTTCCCTCATCTGCGAAGTAGACAAGGTAATAACCCTACTTTACAATGTTATGAAGATTAGAGAATCAATAGGAGTCAGTGTAAAGTGCCTAACAGTCCTTGGTTCGCAGAGCAGATACTTTACTGAAGAATTTATTGGCGGTTCTTACTACCAGCTAAGTGGCAAAATAAAATTTACTATTTACAAAAGGGGGTATGAATTCATTAAGCAACTCACAATGGCTTCAACAGGCTTTCACATCATGTGCCTTTGTTTCAATTTCTGCTGAGAAAAGCTATTTCCTTTATGCCCTGAGATGGGTATAAACCAAAACACTTAAATTTTTTTCCAGGTCATGATCTCACGGTGTTTGAGCCCTGTGTCGGGCTCTGGCTGACAGCTTAGAGCCTGGAGCCTGCTTGGAGTTCTGTTTCCCTCTTTCTCTGCCCCTCCCCTGCTCATATAACCGCTCTCAAAAAATAAACTTAAAACAAAAATTACTTTTTTCAGTAATCTTTGTACCCAATGTGGGGCTCAAACTCACGACCCCTAGTTTAAGAGTTGCATGCTCTTCCTACTGAGCCAGCCAGGAGCCCCCCAAAATCCTTTTGGTAGGAAAAAAGTTTAGAAATTGGGATGCTCCAAAGACCTCAAGGTCTTTTGGGGAGCTTGGGATGGGGTCGGCAGTTAAAGTCCAGGTGGCATAGATTCTAGGCTGGTGGCAGCGGAGTCCTAGCATAGACTTCAACCCTGGACCCCAGGGCACAGTTGGCAAGTGCATGCATATTACTTTCTGATGACTTTGTTTAAACAATGTGACAATTGATGTCACAACTTCTGTTGGTTCCCAATCAACATTTTACACCACTTCCGACACGTCCCCCACTGCCTGCCGTGAAGGGCAGTTTTCAAGCACAGGATTTTGGAGGCTTGGGTAGAAGCCATTCTTCCCCTCCCTTCAGATTAAGCCCTATACTCAACTAAAACAAGATAAAAACAAAAAACCCTCTCTACCGCGGATGGAGGGACACAAGCACAACCAGATGCTAGGAGTCAAGGAAGAAAGGAAACAGGCACCCAGGAAAGGCCGGCATCCCAATGCTCAGTGTGGTTAGTTCTGACCCTCTAAATAGTGAAGACCAACCACACGGCCAAAAACTCTGGAGGCAGAGACTGACAGGTAAAGATTTGTTTTATTCAAGAACTGATCTGTGTTGCTGCCAAAGTCACTATGTACAGACAACAGAGAGGAGATTTTATTTCTTGGTCTCTTCCTCCTTGGACAGAGTCTTGATGATTTCCTCCTTCTTGGCCTGGAGCCTCTCTTCACGGCGCTTGCGTGCTTCCTTGGTCTTAGATCTGCGGGCCTCAGCCTGGTCACTGGATGATGGAAGAGAAAAGATGGGTCAGTTTGAGAATGAATGAGCTGCTCAGTATACAGAAGCACAGGCCCAGACCTCTCCCTCTGAGCCTAGTCAGCTTGAGGAATGAGTCCTCAGGGCCACCAAGAGCTCCTGCTTCCACTAACCCAGTCCCTACCCTGCAATGATGGTAGGTGGTGTAGGGAACAGAGGAGGACAGATTTCTAACACAACAGCTATGATCTGGACAGACTGCTGACAGACAAGCTGTCAAAGCAAGTCAAAATTATGCATTAGTGTATTGCAAATGTCTCAGAAGAACCTTTGTAATAGAGATCAAAGAATCTGCCCCCACAACAGAGGCCAATTCCTGAAAAAACTTACGCCAGAAGCTTCTTGCGAGCCTTGTCTGCCTTCAGCTTGTGGATGTGCTCCATGAGAATCCGCTTGTTTTTGAACACATTACCCTTCACTTTTAGGTACAAGCTGTGATACCTGCAGGGTGTAAGGCGCAGAGGCTCTGGTCAGTGATGGGATCAGAGGCTGGCCCGGCGTCTGCTCCTCTACACCAAGTCCCCAAGTATGCGAGGTTCCTTTCCTCTCTGTTCTGTACGGACTGTTTCCCCCAAACCAAGACTTTTTGTGCAGTTTCCAGATACAAGAGGTTGCCTGGCAGGTAAGTTCAATTTTTGGGCTATTCTGATGGTGTGTGTTTTGGGGGAGGAGGGGGTAGGCAGATAACAAAGGACAGAATGGAAGAATTTTTCTTAAAAAGGCCTAAGACAGGAGTGCCTGGGTGGTTCAGTCCGTTAAGCATTCGACCCCATAATTTCAGCCCAGGTCATGGTCTCGAGGTTCGTGGACAAAGCCCCATAGGATTCTCTCTCCCTGTCTCTCAAAATAAACATTAAAAACATTAACAAACGTTAAGACACGGCTCCCTCCCCAAGGCCAATGGAGGCAGATTGTGGGTCTGTTCAGAGAACAAGCTGTCAAGAGTACCAAATGAGTCTCAGTGGGCCAAGAAGAGGGTGTGCTTACATGTGGCGGTCAATCTTCTTAGATTCACGGTATCTTCTAAGCAGCCGGCGCAGAATCCTCATCCTCCTCATCCAGGTTACCTTCTCAGGCATTCGGGCATTGGCAGTACCCTTTCTCTTACCTGTAGGGAAGAGAAGTTAAGCCCACTGTAGTGCCCCTGGGTCTCAAGTCCATTACTAGAGCCAGCTGACCGGTCACAAGGACAGCTACCAATTTCTTTTTTTTTTTTTTTTTTAAAATTTTTTTTTCAACGTTTATTTATTTTTGGGACAGAGAGAGACAGAGCATGAACGGGGGAGGGGCAGAGAGAGAGGGAGACACAGAATCGGAAACAGGCTCCAGGCTCTGAGCCATCAGCCCAGAGCCTGATGCGGGGCTCGAACTCACGGACCGTGAGATCGTGACCTGGCTGAAGTCGGACGCTCAACCGACTGCGCCACCCAGGCGCCCCGGACAGCTACCAATTTCTAATAGACTTTATAATTCACTCAGTCATGTGGCAAGTGCCCGAACTCATTTTCAGTACTATTAATTCCATTTTACAGATAATGAGACTAAGCATTTCTTTCATTTATTCATTTTAAGGAAGCCTCAACAAGGCTACTATTCCCCATTCACTTGGTGCATAACGTGTGTATGACAGGGTGTGCACCAAGGCAGTATGGTAAGTTAAAGGCGGTGTGACCTTCACCTCCTTAAAGTATCCTAACCCTAGAAAGTAATTTTAGAATTTGCTGGGCAACGTTTTCAAATACCCAATAGAATCCTTGGCATAGTGTAGGGGCTCAATGAACAGGACCTCTTTTTACTAATACCTTCAACTCCAACACTATCGTCAACTTTCTGATTTGCACACAAAGAAAGCTCACCAAATATCAAGGAGTAAGAAAAGGGCTTAAGAGGAGACAAAACGGGGCGGGGTAGACCCTGGATATAGCTCAGTCTAGACTCAGGCAGCTCTAATTTGAGTCTTGGAGAAAGGGGAAGAACACACTTACCAATGCCCATATGTCTGCCCTTCCGGCGGGCCAAAGTGTTTTTCCGGCATCGAGCCCGGGAATGGACAGTCACAGGTTTCCGGATGATCAGCCCATCTTTGATCAGTTTCCGGATCTGCTGACCTGGGAAAACATAATGTATCTAGTCAGTGTGCTGGGGCCTAGCCCCAAGAATACCAGTCACGATCCAGAGTCCAAACAGGACAAGCCAGGGACATCGCTCACATCCCTGGCCCAGTGGGCTCAAAAATGATACAAATACTAGAACTTCTGCTTGTTTCTCTTCTGTTAAGATTCCCCCCCCATCTCTCGAGATGTTTTACAGCACACTCAAATTTTATGTACTTAGGGACGTGTGATCAAAAGTGTGCAGATATGGCCTAGTCCTTCAGATCCTGTCTCAACTATTACCCACTGTTCTGAAGATTAGGATATTTTGAGCACATATCACAATGCCACAAATTCAAACTGGTTAAGGAATTCCCTGATATTGACCAACCTTCTTTGCTTGACCAAACTTTCGTCAGGCTCCCAAACCACCTCCTAGGCCCACCTGTGCACTTCCTTGTAAATTCTAGTTTTTTAAGAAGCCTGCTTAAGTCAATTTAATTAAGCAGAAACCCCTACCCCTGAGAGCAGATCAGTTTCTTCATCCACCAACATTTCCTAGGCAATGCCTGATCATCCCGGCCTGGTCTTCAGCAACAACCCAGTTAGCTCAGTTTAGCCAGAATCCCCCTTGACACTAAGGTTTCCTTTTAATAATCTTCCATACACTGACCCTCACATCACCCTCTTCGCCATGAATTCCTACGTGACCGTGCTATGTTCAGAATGGACAGCAGTCTGTCCCCCAGTGTAAAATCCCACTGCAGTGGTCCTACACTTGCAGCAATGGTCCTGAATAAAGCCTGCCCTACTATCTTTAACAAAGATCGTTGAACACTTTTTTCTGCAACAATGATTACACGGAAGTAATGTGGGTTATGTTGCTATCTGCAGGACTGACACCTGTTTAACTGCCTTGAATAATCACACGCCACGCAGCCTTTGCTAAAGCCTGAGGCCCCAGGTCTGCCCAATCCATCACTGCACCGTTTCCCTGGCCATCTCTACTCCCAGTCCTTGTACTGTCTCCTCAAAACTCCTTCACGTAGCTGTAAAACAGAATATCAACTCTAGCAATAATCATAAATACGACATTGGGTTGTTTCACTGACTTCTATCCTGTCATTCTGGCAAACGGCAGGGACAGGACCTCTGGCCTCTCCAAATTTCTTGGACCCTCCATTTTAGAAAACCCCAGACTATGAGCTTTCCTAGGTTTGTTAAGAGTCAATACGATCGTGAAATCTTTCATCTCATAAAGAACGAGGAAGGGATAAGGTGAAGAAGATCCCAAGAACTCACGGGAGTTGGCATTGGCGATTTCATTTGTCTCATTGGGATCCAACCAGACCTTCTTTTTGCCACAGCGGAGGACACTGGAGGCAAGCCTCTTCTGAAGCCTGAGCATACTGTGACAAACAGAAAACACTATCAGGCTCTGGAATCCATTCCAGGGCAAAAACGAGCATCCCCAGCAAGACCTGCCTTCCAATCATTTAATGTTGTGAAACATACAACATGGAAAGTGGATGATGTGCAGGCTCTCAGTATTCAGGGCAAACATCTCTTTCTCCAACCCCATATTAAGTATCTTTCCTATAGCAAGACCTTTGTTAAACCCTGTGCTGGGCATTCCTGTGGGGCAACGGGCTGTCCTGGAATGAAGACAAAGCCCAAGCTATTCTGTAACTTTTCTGCCTCAGGCTTCTCCTCTGGAAAAAGAGGTAAGACCGGATAAAATTGGATGAAGAGGGGGCTTCTGCCCTTCCTGGACTGAGCTCTAAAAACAAGCGTCTAATGTGAAGAGTCCGAGGCCGGTGTATGTTGTTTGCTAGTCCTTTGCTTCTCGGGCCAGTTTTCGTCTTACCACAGTAATAAACTTATGTTCTGCTAACCTTAATTGTTTTCTTATGTACCGTCCATGGGGTGGAAGGCGTTAAAGTGCTAGGGATCGCCTCACTCCAAGCAGTCTGAGGCCCGCGGCCTACGAGAGACGTGTCCTACGTCACATGGAAGCAGAGACCGGCTCCGATTCGGGGCACCCAGCTAGTAAGGTGACCACAGCCTAGTCCCCGCCGCAGCCCTTCCTCTGCCTGCGCAGGTCACCCGCGATCCGTATGGGGCACGGGGCCCTCCCTCCCCGCGGCCTAGAGTTCTCGGGACGCTCTCTCCCATCTCCTCGAGGCCGGGGCCTAGTGTGCTCCGGCCTAGCCCAAGTTCCGGGACCGGCTGCTTCAGGGCAGCCTCCACCTCATCTCTCCCACCCGCGGCCGTGGAAGGAAGCCCTGTTGCCCTCCCGCACCTCGGATCAGCTAGAATCAGAGGCCCACGCGCCCTCACCTCATGGCTGCGGCCGCAGCGCCGAAAGGAAAGAACTCGCTCTGGCCAGGCTCCTCCCATTATCTGTGAAGGGGAGAGCCCATCCCCTGCT
Source organism: Puma concolor (assembly GCF_028749965.1). Lineage (NCBI taxonomy): Eukaryota > Metazoa > Chordata > Mammalia > Carnivora > Felidae > Puma > Puma concolor. Next base: position 39,913,284 of record NC_141680.1, on the reverse strand, counting down.
CCGCTTTCGCCATATTCCCCTCCAGTCCTTTCATCTCCTGCCACCCTAAACTTACTCTTATCCTCTGTGAATACTAAGATAATACAAGCGTAATCTCGGGAATCTGTTTTAAACTTAAAAACATACAAAATACACCCTCTCGGTGAGGCAAAGTGGTATAGCCCGACTTCCTACTAGGCATGCGCAGCAAGCGTACCTGATCACGTGGGTAATGGAAGCCGGAAGTTACGACTGGATGGGCGCAGGCGGGTTGTAGTTTTGCTGGAGTGGCCTATTCTTTGCAGGCGTCCTGGATTCTCAGGAATGATGTTTTATTAGCGAGGCGGGGCGGGGCGGAGGGTGGGGGTTGGAATTAGTGAATGGAGTGAGAGAAGATAACGAGCGTAGAGATCAGTTAAGAGAAACCTTTTATTCACTGTCGCAGTACATTGGGAACCCGTGCAGCACAGGGTAGATCACCAAAGACACTAGTTTATGTTTTTGCGCCACTGCAGTCCTTTATCTCTTAGTGTTTCAGTTTGCTCCTTTGTAAAGTGTACGTAATCCTAATATTTCTGTCATCCCTTGTGAAAACCATATGAGTTAATTTGCAAAGGAGGACATGAAGACAAGCTCCTTGGTGATGGGAACCAGTCTTGTTTGGCTCACACTGTCTGTACTACAGGAGGCATGGGGCTCTGCATATAGTAAGCATTTGAAAAATAGTGCATTGGCTGAGTGAATGAATACTTGTGAAAGTTAAAAAAAAATGGAATGACAGGGACATCCATAGTTCTTTTCTCCTGCTCTTAAACACCCAATGCAAAAACCTGAAGAGAGTATTCTAGGGTTCAAGAAACCTAGATTTGAGTCCTGGGTATAACTACTTGTTTGGCTCTAGCTAATCACCCATCTCTATCATTTGAACTTTCCTGGTTGCTAAAGAGCTGAGGAAAGAGAGGAAGAAAAGCAAAATTTATGCCACTTCTTCAAAACAACACAGTTGATGTCATTCTCATTTTACAGCCGAGTGAGGTAGAAGAGATTGAAAATCCAGGTCTTTCCAAATTCAGTATTCATGCTTTCTCCCTCATACCAGGTTCTCTTGTGTCCAAGGGACAGATTAAACCCCTGCTTAGGGTTGGATCTGTTCATAGAACAACGCTGACGTACTTCATCCTTACTCACCCTCAAAGTAATGTAATCAGAGAAATGACTTAACCGGCCATCCACTTGTAGAACCCAGGGTGAGAAGGAGTCAGTGTATTCCACAGTTTCTCCTCCAGCAGGAGACAGCAGGCTGGCCTTTATATTCAGGTCACTGAACCTGGGCAAATCTTGTCCATTCTCCTTCTCATCTCCCCTCTTTGAGGAGCAAGGAGGGGATAGAGAGGTAACAGTTCCTCCTGTCATGATATGACAGACCTCTGTTCAGCGTCTTACAGCATCTCCAAACATCTAAGGAGTCCTCATTTAATTTCATTCTCCCTCATCCTCCCAGTAATCCCAGGTGACAAAGATACCACAGTATGGGCAACCCCATTTTACAGAAGTGTAGTGACTTTTCCAGGGCCACACAACCAGAAATAGCCTGAGCCAAATTGACGCTAGAGTTTTGTTTTGTTTTTCTTAAATTTACCTCTATGCCCAATGTGGGGCTGGAACTCACAACCCTGACATAGAGTCGCATGCTTTACCGACTGAGCCAGCCAGGCACCCTAACACCAGAATGCTTGCTAGAATCCCCTAGTCCTCTTCTTTCCATAGGTAGTGGTGGGTGGGGTCCAGGCCTTGGATATTTGTCCCCAAATCGAGGATGAAGGGGGGAGAATTCTAGGTCAAAAGTCACTAGATCTGATTTTAGCTACTTTCCTCTCTCAACTCCGCATTTCTTCCTACCCTTTCCTCTCTTTTCCAAGGAGCAGGGACCTTGCCTTCTGGAAGGTCTGGGGGGATTCTAGGGACTAGGGCAGAAAGACCCCTGGGTCTCTGGGATTTCTTGTTGTCTGTGATGGGGACTCCCTTTGGACATCCTTCTCACCCCAGCCTCAGCCTCGGGTTGGCTGACCGGCGGGCCGTCACGGTCCTGTCGGAGGGAGTGGGCCCTTCCGGTTTGGTTCAAGTCAGTCTAGGCCCACACCGGGGAGAAAGGGGTTAACGCCAGGTCCCAGGATCAAAGGGATCGGGAAGTTCCGGCGGCCCCCACTGGAGTGGAATGGGCAGACCTGCTAAGTGAGAGTGGTTTGGGACGGAAACGGGGGGGCCGTGCCAATCCGCGCTTCACCTCCATCAGCGCTTGGCATCCACCGGTAAACCGCGCCCCCCCCCGCCCCCCCCCCCCCCCGCCCCAAGGCAGGGTTTCACTCCTCCCTCCACCCCTGTACCCGGAGTGAGCCACCTTCTCCCCGGGCCGGTCGGAGGCCGGCGCTCACCCCCTCCCGGAGCCAGGAGGGGCGTGCCTCCCTCCGGCTGCCCTCCCATTGTCTGTGCGGAGCCTGCTGAGGGGCTGCGAGGGGCGGGGCCGGGGCGGGCAGAGGGAGGGAGGGCGGAGGGAAGGAGGGGCAGGTGGGAGCGGAGGGGGCGGGGGGAGATGCTGAGCCTTCAGGGGCGGAGGAGGCGGCGGCGGCAGAGGAGAGAGCGGGAGGAGGGACTGGAGGCTGGAACAGGGCAGCCGAAGGCCGGGCCAGGTGGCTGGAGCGGGTGCCGGCCGCGCTGCGCTGCTCTCGGTTCCGACGGCCTCTTTCATGCGCTGAGGGCGTCCGGCTGGGCCGGGCCGGCGGCCGGAGGGGAGGCTCCTCTCCATGGTCCAGAAGACCAGCATGTCCCGGAGCCCTTACCCACCCTCCCAGGAGATCCCCATGGAGGTCTTCGACCCCAGCCCGCAGGTGAGGTGTGGTGGCCGGGCCCGAGGGCAGGGGGGCCGCTCCCGCGGACCTTGTGGGGTCGGCTCGAGGGACGCCGGGGAAGAAGGAGTTATGTGCCCGGCGAGGAGGGGCGAGGGGCGCCTGCGCGCCCCCAATCCCTGCGGGTTAATGATTGATGGGCGCTTGGCCCGGAGTTGGGCTGCGGTTTGGCGGAGCGGGGAGGGGGCGATCGGGCCTCCTGTCACCCTCGCCTCGGCTCCCCCGCGTCAGGGTCTCTGCTGCTTGGGTACCGGCTCCATGGGTTGAGAGTGGGGGTGCTGGCGGGGCAGCCGGGGGTTGAGGGAGGCTGGAGAGCGAGCTCAGGCAAAGGGGGCGACGCAGAGCACGCTCAGGGGCGCCAGGCGGGGGTGGGTGGGGCGGGGGAGGTACCGGGTGATGGCCGAGGCGATGGTCAGGGCGGTGCCAGCAGGCCTTCGGAGCCGCAGACACTGGCCTTAGAGGGTGGGGAAGGGGCCAGCCCTGGGCTAGACCCCCCCCATCCTGGCACCTCATCTACATCCTTCTTTTGGACCAGCTTCCCTACCCCAACACCCACGTTATCTTTCCTACTCCACCCCCCTCCCCTCCCCAGCCTTAGAAAACGCCTCCAAAGTTTGGAAAGTTGGATGGATGCCAACTCACTGTCCTGGAGGGGAAGACGCTGTGTTACCTGGGTGGTGGGGGGTGTCTGCCGCCCCACCCCTACTCACACTTACCTGCAACCTGGGTTATCCCCAGGAAGGGGCATTCTTGGGTGTGGTGTGTGCCCATGGAGTGACCAGCAGTATCTGGGCTGGCTGGTTAGGGTCTGGGGTGGTCGTACCAAGGGATTTCTCTGGGACAAGGCCATTCTCTAATCTGGCAACACTCCAAGGCTAGGATACCATTAACTCTTTTCTTGCCAGTGTAGAGCAACTGTAACCACCATGATAATGTGGTTGATGGGCATGGCGGTGGGGGGGGGGGGGGGAGCAGGTTAGACCTAAAAATACCTCCCTTCTCCACCCCAGGCCCCTTGGAGCCTGGAGGCAGCTGACTGGAGCCTTCCTTTCAGCTGTCCCTTGTCTCTCTGGGTGCCACTCCCTTTTCCCATCCTGGGGTGGTGGTGGTGGTGGTGGTGTGAAAGAGAGTCTGGGGCTCACTGAAGGATCCTCTTAAGTTTGTAGGGATCCTCAGTCCTAGGGGTTGGGTATTTGTCTGGTTTGAGAGAAGGGGATGGGAGGGAGGGTTTTTGAAGGGTTCCCAGGTACCCTTCTCTCCCATTTATCCATGCTCCTTGTACTCAGGCCTAAGGAACCAGAGCCCCTAATGTGATCATATCTAATCTAGCTTCTTTGGCAAAGAAACTCTAGGATTGACAGTGGGGGCAAGGGCTTGGAGGGCCTGAACCCTCAATCATCCCGCCCTACTTTGGAATGGCCTGGGGCCACGTGTGTATATGAGTTAAGGAGGGCAAGGAAGCAGCCCCCTTTACAGGAGGCCTGGAAATACCTGAATGTGTGGCCGCTCGAGAGAGGTCAGACAGGGTCCACTCCACCCAAGCCAGGAGTCCAGCCAGTGAGACTGAGCCAGCCTACCCCAGGAAACAGTGGGGGTTGTGTCCCAGGCTTGTGTTGGGGCAGGGCCGAGGGGCATTGAACTTGATGCAGCCTGGTGGGGACCATGGGGACGGGGCGTAGGCGGTGGCAGCCAGGGGTTAGACAGTGGAAGCTTGATCCCTTTCCCCAAGGGGAGGGGTGTGACCACTGATTGTGAGGAGGGGGCTGAGGAAAAGTCTTGTGGGGTCAGGTTGAGGGCTGCCCACTGGAGTGGGTTGGGGTTAGATGTTTCCTTTCTGAACACAGTTCCATGCCCCACCCCCCCCAGCCCCTTCCCCGGAAATCTAGTTTGGGGTCTCCTAGGGCCGAGAGCTGCCACTCCCCTCCCCACTCTGCGGAAAAATGAAGGCAAGATTCGGTCACAGGAAGAGCTAAGCTGGGCCTGGGTTGGCGATTCCTCTTCTCTCTGGGGGCTACAGGCATACTTGGCCCCCCTGCTCCAGCTAAGGGGGAAAGGGAGGGGGACTCTCCCCAGCTCTCTCTGCCCCCCTAACACTGCAGGCAGCCTCTCCCTTCCCAGGAGGCCTCTGCAGCCTGCCCAGCATCTTAATTAGCTTTGCTGCCTAATGAGCCTCCAGCTTCTCAGCGCCTCCCCGTTCCCAGCCTCTCTGGCTTGGTTTGGGGGTTTCCGTGTGTGCTTCCTGGGGCTCTCTTGCACTGTCCCCCACCCCAGGGCTGTGGTCTGGGCCTTCCCTCCCCTTAGGGCTGTACCATCTCAGGAAGAAGATGGGGGGAATGGTTGTTCAGATCAGGGGCTGATATTCCCAAGGCTTGGCTGTAGCTCTGGGCTTGATGGGATGAGGGTTGGGAAAGGCCCTTTCTGATTCCACTCTTGTCCCTTCCTGGCTTCTCCAGGGCAAATACAGCAAGAGGAAAGGGCGGTTCAAAAGGTCGGATGGGAGCACGTCCTCGGATACGACATCCAACAGTTTTGTCCGCCAGGTAATGGGGAGGCTGGGCTGAGAGAAAGGAGGTGGCTGGTTGGTGGAGACCAGCATTAGTGAGCTGGATCTGAGGCTTTCTCCAGGCACCCACCCCCATGGCATTTGTCACCTGCCTGGAACCACCGGATCACCCTTACCTCCATGACCTCTGCATATACTGTCAGCTGCACCCACTCCCTCAGCCCCCGCCCCGCCCCTCCCCCAGCTCCAGGCACCAGCCCCTGCTGCCTGCCTGCGTCATCTCTTTCAGGGACAGCCTGCCTCCTTCTAGCTTGCTTCGGGCTGTCACCCACTCCCCCTGCCGGCTGTCTGCTTCCATGTCCTCCCCCAGAATCTGTGACAGCGTGGGGTAGAAGCAGAGCCTAAAAAATGTAGAGCCAGGTCATCTGGGTCCCTGGAGCCCCGGGTAGGTAAGGGTCAGGGAAAGGCCCACGGCATGTCCAGCTATGACTGGTCTTTAATATGCAGAAAGTGTGTTGGTGGTGGTGAGGGCAGGAGGGAGTTGGTTTCAGAGAGCAGCACCCCTGAGCGAAGGGAGATAAGTGGATAGCTTTCTGGGGTCTTCTGTTCTCAGTCGGGAAGATGCCATTCTCCTCTGTGTTCTCACTCTCAACCCCAGGCCATCTCAGGCTCAGGGAGAGGCAGCCAGAGAGGCATGTGGTTGCTATGACTACAGAGCATCTCAACAAAGCCTGGTACCCAAAAAAGGCGAGAGAGGCTTGGGATCAGACAAGGAAAGGGAGTGTGCCAAAGAGGAAACGGGCAGGGCATATGAGGGCAGAGGACAGTAGGGAGGTCAGCCCCCCCTGGGCTGGAGAGAGAGAGAGGTGCCACGCAGATCCACCACAGATTGGAGTGAGCTCTTCTTTTTGATTCTTCTCTCTCCACGACGGTTGGCACCTGTGAGCTCAGGCCTGACTTGAGAGGGTCAGACAGGGAGCTCTTCATCCCAGCATCTTCCAAGTACACAGACGGATAAGAAGTCCTTTCTTCAGTCTTTTCCTCGTTCCTCCTGTTGCAGGGCTGGATCAGGGCCAGGGCTAGGAGGAATGACACTGTGCTCGGTGTGACGCCTCTTGACAGAGAAGGGTCTTGGTTCCTTCACTGTTTGCCACCACAGGGGATCAGACCCCAGCCTCTAATCCTTCCTCCTCTCAGCTCCCTCTCTCTGACCCCCAGTAGGTGGCGGGGAGTGGGGGAGCAGGCCTTGCCACATCTCTGAGCTAAATATACCCTAGCAGTTTGCACATGTAGCAACTCTGCTTGTAACCTGAGCCCCCCGGGGGAACGGGCAGTTTGGGCCACCCCCTAGGCCAGCAGGGCCAGGCACTGAGGGCGCCGGGATGGAGGCGCCCAGCCGGACCCTCGTAGTGGTGAGCTAGGGATGGGGTAGGGATGGGTGGGAGCAGCCCCAAAGGGAAAGCTGGCGGTGGGGGGGGTTCTCACTCCAGCCTGTCTCCTTGTCTCCTCACCATTCCTGCTCCTGCTCCTTGTCTCTGTGCGCGCATGTCTGTGTGTGTGCGTGTGTGCATATGTGTGTTAGGATCAGTACATGTCTCTCAGTCACTCTGTCTCTGGGTCTGTTTCTCTGGCTCTCTGGGCATCTGCCTCCCTGACCCTGAGTACTCCCCTCAGGAGGGGTGGAGAGTGGTAGATTAGCTGGTTTTCGCTCTCCTTCCTTTTTGTCTCTTTTCTTTTGTAAATTTTACATCCAAATTAGGTAGCATATAGTGCAACAATGATTTCAGGAGTAGATTCCTTAATGTCCCTTACCCATTTAGCCCATCCCGCCTCCCACGACCCCTCCAGTAACCCTCTGTTTGTTCTCCATATTTAAGAGTCTCATGTTTTGTCCCCTTCCTTGTTTTTGTATTCTTTTTGCTTCCCTTCCCTTACGTTCATCTGTTTTATATCGTGAAGTCCTCATACGAGCGAAGTCCCATGATTTTTGCCGTTCTCTGACTAATTTCGCTTGGCATAATACCCTCCACTTCCATCCACGTCGTTGCAAATGGCAAGGTTTCATTCTTTTTGATTGCCGAGTAATACTCCATTGTATATATACCACACCTTCTTTATCCACTCATCCATCGATGGACATTTGGGCTCTTTCCATACTTTGGCTATTGTTGATCCTTCTTGTCTCTTTTCTACCTTCCATTAGCGTCTCCACCCCCACCCCGGTCTTGGTGCCTTCACTGAGTCTCCCATTGTTGTGATCTGGCTGCTCAAGGAATGGGCAACCTCACTAGCTAATGACCAGGTCCCTCTGGGGGAGGTGGGACTTCGTTTTTTCTCTTTCCTAGGTCCCCTCCTTACCAAGCTAATGGGCATTCCTGGCCAAGTGACCTTTCATGGCCTCAGGAAAGAACCGTCACATGTCTGCAGTCCTGCTCTTTCCCCACATCACCTCCTGCCCCTGTAGCAACACCACCACTTCCCAGTCACACAAATTCACACCTCCTGGATCCTGCCCTCACGTGCCACACATCGTCAGGGACACCGACACCTAGGGCGCTCCCCTGTTTGCGCTCACGTGCCCCTCTATGCGTTCAGTCATGTATATCCAGCACATACCATAGAATGCACCCTTCTAAACACATTTGAAGTTGCACATCCAAGCACGCCTGTGAATAAGCATGTTCATTGACACTTTGGGTCTGGACAGGTTACATGTCTCACACATGTGCCCGCATCCCTGACAGAGTTTCTTGTGCTCTGGGATGGTCAGTGTGGTCAAGGCCAGCTTCCTGGCCTAGCCAGACTTCTGGGCCTGCCTTACCCCGAGCAGCCAGCAGCCCTAGTATTGGAGAGAGGGCCTGCCCCCTGTCCTGCTCTTCACTTGCCTCTTTTGCCTGCACTACCCCAGGAATCTTGGGTTCTCTTTTGTATCTCGTGAGAGCCTGAGGGTTGGGGCTCCTCTGATTCTGGCCAGAGAAGTAGGATTCTATCTTCCCTCACTGTTGAGCAGAAGATAGCAAAAGTTTTGGCGGCCCCGTCATGCAGAGCAAGAGCAGGCTGCCCTCTGCCCACAGTGCAGAGACCTCAGGCCTAAGCTGGTGGCTACTGTCCCTGGAAGGACTCGGTGGGCCTCTGCTGAGTCTATCTCAGTTGGTGCTGGGGGCAGGGGAGGGAAGGAGGAACTGGGAGTGGAGACTCGTCCCCTGGCACTCTTCCCCTGCGCTGTGCCCCTATCAGGTTCCCACCCCTCCCTGGGCCCCAAGCAGCTGTCCTTGGATCTGCCTTAACCCCCTGCTTGCTGCTGTCACCCTTCCTAGGGCCACACTTTCCCCAGGGGCCTGCAAATCTCAGTCCCTGGCTTCTCTCATCTAATGCCACCTTTTCCTAGCCCCTGTGGCATCACGCTGGGCTGGCTGGGGCTTGAGGCATCCATGATAGGTGGCTGGCACCTCTGTGCCTTCCGAGGCCCAGGAACTGGGAGGCAGTGTTGGCCCTCAGCTGGCCCTGTGTCTGTTTTTAGGGCTCAGCGGAGTCCTACACCAGCCGTCCATCGGACTCTGACGTGTCTCTGGAGGAGGACCGGGAAGCCTTAAGGAAGGAGGCAGAACGCCAGGCATTAGCCCAGCTCGAGAAAGCCAAGGTGAGAAATACAGAATCAGGGTGCTGTCCTGGCAGTATTTATCTCACCCCCAGGCCTTAGAGATGGCCTGGATAGACCCAGGGTCAAGTCTTGTCCCAGCCACTTCTTAGCTGGTGTACCCCAGGGCCTCGACGTGCCTCTGTCTTACAGCTGTAAAATGTGGGCTATAAAACTTGCCTTTTTTTTTTTTTTTTCAACGTTTATTTATTTTTGGGACAGAGAGAGACAGAGCATGAACAGGGGAGGGGCAGAGAGAGGGAGATATAGAATCAGAAACAGGCTCCAGGCTCTGAGCCATCAGCCCAGAGCCTGACGCGGGGCTCGAACTCACGGACTGCGAGATCGTGACCTGGCTGAAGCCGGACGCTTAACCGACTGCGCCACCCAGGCGCCCCAAAACTTGCCTTTTTAGATAGTATAAATAAGTGCCTGATAGTGTTTCTACATGTAATAAGAACTTGAGACTTTCTACTTCTTTCTGGAGTCATACTTCCTGGGCTAACTCTTCTTAGCTGTGTGATCTTAGGCAAGCCACTTAACCTTTCTGAACTTTAGTCTCATTCACTAAAATACAGATAATTATGGTAGTTAGCTTCTTTTTTGTTTTTTAAAAGATTTTAGTATTTTTCTTTTAAGTAATCCCTACACCCAATGTGGGGCTTGAACTCACAACCCCGAGAACAAGAGTCGCCCACTCCACTGACCGAGCTTGCTGGAAGCCCCTAGTAGTTAACTTCCTAAGGTTTTTGTGATGCATAAGTGAGGTAATGCTTGTAAAGCATGTAACACGATGCCTGGAGCAGTAAATGATAGCTACTGTCATCATTATTATTATTACTAAGAGTTTTCTGGGCGTCATTCTGGGCTAATACCTACTGTCCCACCTGGCCCCCTCCATCCTGAGAAGGCTGAAGTCAATTTTTATTTTTTTATTGTGAACTTTAACATACATACAGGAACACTACTGAAACCACTCAGTATACATTTTAGCGATCAACCAAACAAACCTCCGCATCATGCCCCCACCTCCCCCCAGCACATTACATTGTGGTTTAACCCTCTGGTTGTTATCCTTCCCATGCACCTCCTCTAGACCAAGCCGGTGGCATTTGCTGTGAGGACAAATGTCGGCTACAACCCGTCTCCAGGGGATGAGGTGCCGGTGCAGGGAGTGGCCATCACCTTCGAGCCCAAGGACTTCCTGCACATCAAAGAGGTGGAGAGAGCACTTGGTATCTGGAAGGAGGGCAGGGGGTGGGTACCAGGAGATGGGCAGCCGGAGCTCCGAGCCAAGCAGAGCTTGGCGGAATCCGCTGTGTGACCTTAGACAAATCTCTTCACGTCTCTGAGCCTCTAATTTTCCCTGGTAAAATGGGGTGGCGATGCCCAGGTCACACAGTTGTTGAGAGGGTTTGTGACGAGGTCTGGAGGTGGAGAGGCGGCATGCAGGCACACGTAGGGGTCAGCATTTACTCCTCTCCCTGCCGTTCGAGGGTAGGGCGGGCACGTGGTGGGACAGGGATGTGCTGGGGGTAGGGTGGTCCACGGCACAGGCAGAGCCAGGGGCCGGCTCTTTGAAGGTGCCGCCTCCTGGGCAGGGTTGGCGGGTCCAGTAGCTGCTGGCTCGCCACTCCAATCTCCCTCTTGGTCTCTCCCACCCCACCCGCTGTTGTTTGCAGAAATACAATAACGACTGGTGGATTGGGCGACTGGTGAAGGAGGGCTGTGAGGTTGGCTTCATCCCCAGCCCCGTCAAACTGGACAGCCTGCGCCTTCTGCAGGAACAGAAGCTGCGCCAGAACCGCCTCAGCTCCAGGTGTCTAGCTGGGGACCGCAGAGAGGCCATCCAGCTGGGACTAGGCCTCGGGGGTTGATCCACTGCCCTGAGCGCACAGAGCTGCCTCCGGCATCACCAGCGGGGCTGGAGGGTCTCCAGGGGAGTGGGGGGCAGGCAGCACGGGAGAGAACAAGGCTCCCCCACCCTGATGCCCACCCCTCCGCTCACAGCTCCATTTGCCTCTCTGCCCACACAGCAAATCAGGTGACAACTCCAGCTCCAGCCTGGGAGATGTGGTGACTGGCACCCGCCGCCCCACGCCCCCTGCCAGTGGTAAGAGCCGTTGCCACCTTAGGGAACGGGGCCGCGGGGAGGCCGTTGGGAGGAGCTCCTCGGTGGGGTGGTCTCCCATCGCCTGTCCCCTCCTCTCCCTGCAGTAGGGGGCACCCCAGTCCCGAGTCCTCCAAATACACCCAGCGGTACCCCCTCCGTGAAGAGTAGGGTACCCCCCCAGCTGGGCCCATCCGCGCCCATTCTCTCATGTCTCTCCTTCCCATTTCTTTGGTAGCTCCGTCTCTCTGCCTCCCTCCCCCACCCCACCCCCATTCATTTCTCCTAGCTCTGTTCCATTCACCTCTTCTTCTCTCTTTTTTCCCCATCCCATCCCTGCCTTCTGTACTGTGTCTCCATGTCCATCCCACTCCTCCCCACCTCGCCTCCCTCCTCTCTCCTGACTGCGGTCCAGGTAATGAAATGACTAACTTAGCCTTTGAACTAGACCCCCTAGAGCTAGAGGACGAGGAGGCAGAGCTCGGGGAGCAGAGCGGCTCTGCCAAGACTAGTGTTAGCAGTGTCACCACCCCGCCACCCCATGGCAAACGCATCCCCTTCTTCAAGAAGGTAATTCTTGCTGGGCCCTGGCAAGGGGGCGAGGGGTCAGGGCCCAGCTCTGGGGCAGGAGGACGGGACCGGGATGGATTCAGATGCCGTACCAGCCTGATTCTGTGGGGAGCAGGGCCTCCTGCCAAGGAGCAGGGAGCAGGTGGGGAATGGGCACAGCGGGCTCCACACACAACCCCACCCTGGCCCACCCCCCGGGAAGGGACGGTTCTTGCAGCTGAAACACCCCTGCTCTTGGCAGCCGGTACCCCCTGCCCCCACCACCGCTGGAATCAGGGTCTGGTGCTAATGAAACCTGGCCTCATCCCTCGCTAGCACTGGGATATTCCATGTCCTCGCCCCTGCATGCGAAGGAGACACTGGGATGGTGACCCTTCTTTGTCCTCTGTGGACTCTGTGGGTCTAGGGTGGGCTCATGAGGGTCTCCTGGCTGCATAGCAGGACGGTTAAAGGAACCTTTAAAATGGGAAGGTTCCTGGACTGCATTAGGGGTAGGAGATGGGCACCAAATTTGGGGCTGTCACCCTTCCCAGCTCTTTCCCAAGACCCAGAAAGGGGAAGGGTATGTCTGAATATTCCCAAATCCGCTGGATTGACTGTCAGCCCTCCCAGCCCTGATTTAGGGCCATCTCTGGCTCCCCCTTGGCATGGGGTCCCGTCCCCTCTCTCTGGCTCTGTCTGTCACTAACACGCATGCCCTGTTATCTCTCCTCGTCTGCCCGCTCTCCCTCCCTCTCTTGTCCTGGTTCCTTCCTTGCCCTCTGCCCCTGCCTGGGTGCCCTTCCCTCTCTCCCCCACCTCCCCACTCTTGGCAATCTCTGGACCCAGCCAAACAGAAGCAGAAGTCGGTGAGTATCACAGCTTTCTGTGTCCCCCTCCCCACCTCCTGGGATGAGCTAGTGGGACCTTCTAACACCCATTCTTGTGCCCTCCCCACCTCTCCCCCGCCCCACCCTTCTCTCACCCTCCCTGATTCTCCTTGGCCATCCCTCCCCATCCCACCTCAATCCCCACATCTGGGCTCTGGGACCAGGGGGAGGAAAGAATGCATGGGGGAGCCTGGAGGCTGGGGAAGAGGGGCTAATATCATCCCCACTCTGGGCTTTCCCTTCCCTGCTTCCCCCTCAGACAGAGCATGTGCCCCCCTATGACGTGGTACCTTCCATGAGGCCCATCATCCTGGTGGGACCGTCGCTCAAGGGCTATGAGGTAGGAGGCCCTAGAGGGGAGTGGACCCAGAGGGGCCCAGACCTCCAGAGAGATGCTACAGAATTTCATACCCCAGGCAGATCTCCTGGAAAGGCCCAGATTCCCAGGGTATCTCCCCAGAGGGCTACAGACCTACAGGCCCAGAGGGGCCTGACCCACAGGGAGACCCATTCAGAAGTATCTGGTTCCCCCCTCCCAAGACCCCCCCCCCCCGCCGAGAAGGGTTCCCCCCCCAGAGATACCACCTAGAAGAACCTTTGGAATCAGAGACCCCATTGGAAGCTCCTCACACCCAGAAAGAATTCCCCCACCCCCCCCTTAGAGGCCCATTTATCTCAGGAATTTGAGAAGAAAATAGAATGTGAGGGTGTAAATACTCAGCAGCCCACCCACACCTGACTTCTTCCCCCCCAACCCCCAACCTCAGGTTACAGATATGATGCAGAAAGCTTTATTTGACTTCTTGAAGCATCGATTTGATGGCAGGTAAGACCCCACTCTCACTCTAGTCCTGTGCTGCTGGGGATGGGCAGGGTGGCTTGAATGATGATTCTGGGACTCTTGGACTGAGGTCTAGGACTTGGAGCCTTGGGAGTGGGCAGCGGATTCTAGCCCATCCTGACCCCTCAATCCCCCTGTCCCATCCTCAGGATCTCTATCACTCGTGTGACAGCGGACATTTCCCTGGCTAAGCGCTCAGTCCTCAACAACCCTAGCAAACACATCATCATTGAGCGCTCCAACACACGCTCCAGCCTGGGTGAGCCCACCCTGCCGCCCCCCTTCCGGGCCCAGACCTGGGAAGGGAGGGAGGAGGGGGGGCATCTCCAGAAGTGTTCTATTGCCCACCGTCTCTTGGGGAGGCTCCCCTACATTCCCCCTTCCCCATGACTCCGTGTCTCCCAGCTGAGGTTCAGAGCGAGATCGAGCGAATCTTCGAGCTGGCCCGGACCCTTCAGTTGGTTGCTCTGGATGCTGACACCATCAACCACCCAGCCCAGCTCTCCAAGACCTCACTGGCCCCCATCATTGTTTACATCAAGATTACTTCTCCAAAGGTGGGTGCGGGAGCCTAACCCTAGCGGGGACAGTAGTCTCTGGAGTCGGGTGGCCTATGTTTAAACCTCAGCAACTGCTTATTAATTCTGTGACTGAATCTCCCCGAGCCTTATTTGCCTGCTCGGTAAAACTCCATCAAATGGCCATTGTGAAGATTGAGCCTAATGTGAATGCTTAGCACTTAGCAAAGTGTCTGGTATAATGTGCTTCCTCATGTATTAGCTAGTATAAATACCATTAATAGGGTCATGCAGGCCAGTCCCCTGTCTCCACTCTGGTTGACCTCCCATCCTTGGTCGAGGAAACTGAAAGAATTCTGTGCTTTTTGTTGCAGTGTCACCCAACTGCTTGGCAGTTGGGAGGTCTTTACTGTCATTTGATTTTGTCCCTTTTTGCTGCACTGTCCTCACTTGGACCTTGATAGAGATGAGTCGGTAGGAAGGCTAATTTACTTATTTTTCCTACTGCAGCTCTGTGAGTTTTTCCTCCTAGATGTTAGTGGGGGTTTGAGAAACGTGGAGGGCGAGTTCAGGTGCAGTATTTGAAGTTAGAAGATAGCGCTGGGTTCAAGTCTTTATTAATTAATTCATTAATTAAATTTTGTTGTTTGGTTGTTGTTGTTGTTGTTGTTGTTGTTGTTGTTTATTGAGCTTGGGATCTCTGGGGGATTTATTTAGCCTCAGTTTCTTCACCTATAAAATGGGAATTAAAAACCCTCCCTTGTTATCGTTGAGAGGATTTCAGGTGATAATGTAAAGAGCCCAGAGTTCTGTCTGATTCATGATGGCAACCAAGGGCGGTAACTCTCATTTCATGATGCTACCCAGTTCCTTAACCCTAACCTTTCTGAGTCCTCCGTTTCTGTTGAGCTAAAAGGGAATGATAGGATTTAAGTACCTCCTGGGGTGGTTGAAAGGATCAAATGAAATAATGGATACAAAAGCACTTTGTGAGCTAGAAAGTAACAGATACTTCAATTTCTCCCACTGGGCGCTGAGGTTGAGGGTGGGGACTCTGGAGCCAGAATGCCCAGAGTTTACCAGCGTTGCTGCTCCCCAGCTCTGTGCTCCTTTGGCAAACCCCCTAACTCCTCTGTGCCCGCTTCCTCGCCTGCAAAGTAGGGATCCTCAAATGGTGGTGGTGAGGATTGCATAAGTGAATTAACCAGGCAAAGTGCCTGGTACCTACCAAGTTCTACAGCTATTAACTTTTTTATTTTTCTTTTTTTAAGATTTTTGTTTTGAGATAATTCCAAGTCTAGAGAAAAGCTGCCAGAATAGTACCAGAACTGCCATTCTTTTGACTGCCCTTCACTCAGATTCACTCATTTTTTAACAGCTTTATTGAGATAATCCCCACACCGTTCAATTCAGCCATTTAAAGTATATTATTCAATTTTCTTCAGATTCACTAATTTTGGACACTTTGCCACACTTACTTTATCTTTCTGTACATATGTATTATGTTATATGTATATATATTTATTCTGGACCATTTGAAAGTAAATTGCGGATATCATGTCTTTATTCCTAAATACCTCATCATGTATGTTTTAGCAGCGAGGATGTTAATTTATATAACCATAGTACAGTTGCCAAATTCAGGAAATATTATATTTTAAAATGTTTATTTATTTTTAAATGCTAATTTTTTAATTTTATTTTTGAGAGACAGAGGGAGAGAGACAGAGAGAGCGAGAAAGAGAGAGAGAGAGAGAGAGAGAGAGAGAGAGAGAGCACGGGTGGGGGAGGGGCAGAGAGAGAGGGAGACACAGAATCCGAAGCAGGCTCCAGCCTTCCAGCTGTCAGCACAGAGCCCGAGGCGGGGCTCGAACCCACGAACCATGAGATCATGACCTGAGCCGAAGTCGGACACTCAACCGACTGAGCCACCCAGGCGCCCAAATGTTTATTTTTAAGAGAGAGAGTGCGCATGCATGAATGAGGGTAGGGGCAGGGAGAGAGGGGGACAGAGGATCTGAAGCAGGCTCTACGCTGACAACAGAGAGCCACTGACAGCAGAGAGCCTGATACGGGGCTTGAACTCGAGAACTGTGAGATCATGACCTGAGCCAAAGTCGAACACTTAACTGACTGAGCCACCCAGGCGCCCCAAGAAATATTGTAAAACAGTCTGTCATTTTTCATCAGTTGTCTCAATAATGCCTTTTCTGGCAATTTCCCCCTCAACCCAGTATCATGTGTTGCATTTAGTTGCTTTATCTCTTTAGCATTCTTTTTTTTAAACGTTTATTTATTTTTGAGACAGAGAGAGAGACAGAGCATGAACGGGGGAGGGGCAGAGAGAGGGGGAGACACAGAATCGGAAGCAGACTCCAGGCTCTGAGCCATCAGCCCAGAGCCCGACGCGGGGCTCGAACTCGCAGACTGCGAGATCGTGACCTGAGCTGAAGTTGGACGCTTAACCGACTGAGCCACCCAGGCGCCCCTTTTTAGCATTCTTAAACTGGAACATTTCCTCAGCCTTTCCTGGATTTTCATGACACCGACATCTTTAAAGAGTACAGATCACTGATTTAGTAGACTGTTCCTCAGTATGGGTTTGCTTGATATTTCATTGTGATGAGGTTCAGATTTTGCATTTTTGGTGGGAATAGCACCAGAGCAATGTGTCTCTGTTGTGTACTTGGTGATGTTAACTTTGATCCTTTAGTTAAGGCTGTGGCTTTATGTTTAGCTATTATTTGCCATCATCACTGGTAAATATTATCGTTATTGAGATGAGAGTAGCAATCGTGGCTCCCTAATGGGATTATTGTCTGGACAAAACGAATTGACCACGTAGAAAGCACAGCATGGTGCCTGTGTAGAGCAAGTGTCCCATAAAGGCTGGCTGCTGCTGTTAACGTGGAGATGTCTGCCTGGAGAATGAAGCTATGAAGAAGGTTAGAGGGTTCAGGAAGGAGAATCACCCTCTTTCAAATAGCCACTTCCCAGGAGAGCCTGAGCATTGTGGTAGGACGGACACGGGGCAGGGGAGGTCATTTCTGAAGACGTGGCCAGGGCTGAGAGTCCTCTAACATCCCCCCGGCTCTGACACACTGGGGCCAACCAGGACCTGCCTCTCTGATAGGATGTGTTGTGGGGTCCCTCTAGCTCCTCTTCTCTCCTCCCAAACCAGGTACTTCAGAGGCTCATCAAGTCCCGAGGGAAGTCTCAGTCCAAACACCTCAATGTCCAAATAGCGGCCTCAGAGAAGCTGGCGCAGTGTCCCCCCGTGAGTGCTCAGACCCAGGGAAAGGGAAAGGGGGACATTTGGGTTGTCCTGTTTCCTCCGGCCTGCGTCAGAGACAGAGTGACCAAGAGCACCAGGGTGGGGTCTGTTAGAGTGCCCTGGTCTTGAGGGGAAAAGGGTGCTGGACCCCGGAAGCACCACTTCTCTGTGGGGAGACAGGCCCCTCTTCCAGCTTTGGTTGCCTTCTACCTAGAATGAGAGAGTCAGGCTATTCTGGGTGCCAAGACCTTTGGTAGTTCTGACAATGTATGTATCTGAGAGTCCTCCTCTTCCTGGACATCCAGAGGTTTCTTTTTAACTTTGTCCTTCAACCCTTTGACTCCACCCACTGCACCCAGGCCACACCCCTCACCCCCTTGGTCACGCCCAGCTCATCCCAGCCCTGCCTCCTAACCCCGCCTCCACAGGAAATGTTTGACATCATCCTGGACGAGAACCAATTGGAGGATGCCTGCGAGCACTTGGCCGAATACTTGGAAGCCTATTGGAAGGCCACACACCCGCCCAGCAGCACTCCGCCCAATCCGCTGCTGAACCGCACCATGGCTACTGCAGCTCTGGCCGCCAGCCCCGCCCCTGTCTCCAACCTCCAGGTACAGGTGCTCACCTCACTCAGGAGAAATCTCAGCTTCTGGGGCGGGCTGGAAGCCTCGCAGAGGGCCAGGTCGGTGCCCCAGCAGCAGGAGCACGCCATGTAGGTGTCCCATCCATCTCCCCTCCTGCCCAAGGCTCGGGACTGGAGCTCAGGGAACATGGGGAAGGAAGGGAAGAGCTTTATTTTGTAAAAAATGTGGTGAGTGGCAGCTTCTGGTGTCTGTGGTTTTTGATGGGTTTGGGGCTGGCTCGTGGTGCCTCCCTGGGCCTGGTCCCATAGGACTGTATCTGCTGCCCTAGGGGATTTTGGATATGAGGCCTGACTGGGGCCTTATTATGAGACAATTGACTAGGAAGAAAACATAAGGAAGACTGGTGTTTTCATTCACTGGACTCCACACTCATTTTATTTTTATTTTTATTTATTTTTTAAAGTAATCTCTGCACCCAGTGTAGGGCTAGAACTCACGACCCCCAAGATGAAGAGTCACATGCTCTACCAACTGACCCAGCCAGGTGCCCCCACACCCATTTTAGACGCCACAGAGGTCACAGCATTTTAGACCCAACAGAGCTAGGGCCCTCAGACCCAGGGAATCCCACGGAGCCGGGCCATTAAACCCAAAGAGACTGTCTCCTCTCCCAGAGCCCTAATCCCAGGAGTTTCCTCAGAGGGGCCCCAGAATGAAGTATCTTCTATGAGTTGATGCCATACCTTCCATGCTTCTCCCGGTGAAACACATTCCAGGGAAGGCCCTCCTGTGGGTGCCCTGCCCTGGCTCAGCCTCCTCCCATGGGAGCTGCTTCCCATCTCTGAGCTTGCACCACTATTTGGTTCTAGATTAGAGCCAGGAGAAAGCCAAGAAATCATTCTAAGACCATTGCTTTTCAAATTTGTTTTCAGTAACAGCCCATTTGTTCATTGCAACTTACAAGGAACCTTGCTCTACTCGGAGGGAGCTGGTGGCTTAGCTTCCATTTCACCTCCTCAGGGACCCCTGAAGCACTTTGTGCCCTTCCCACTCCACCCTCGGTCTCCAGGGAACAGTTTAGAAACTGCTGGTCTAATCCCTATCACACCACCACAGAGAAACTGAGCCATAGAGAGGAGAGTCATTTGCTCAGGGTCACACAGCTTGAAGTGGCAGGGGATGGGACCAGAACCCAGGCCTTCTTGCACCTCACCCAACCACCTCCATGGTGACAGTGACCATCAGATCACCTTCATGTGGCATTTGGTGCTGAGGATGTTGGGCCACCTCATTGTTTCTACTGGGGGATAGAGACCCATTGGCTTTCTCCAGCCTGCTGCTTCGATCTTTGCTGGGGGCACACGGGAATCTCATCAACCTTGGAAACTATGTTCTCTGACTAGGGACTGGCTAGGGGAAAGCGTAGGGGTTCTGGAAGCCTGCGGTTGGGGTCTGGTTTGGGCTGAAGGAGCTGGGGTTAGTGAGCTCTGAGCTGAAATTCCCTGAGTATATTTGGAAGACTGGGGCAGTGACTAACCCAATCAACCACTAACAAGTGGCAATACTAATGAGCTGTTAATGATGATTTAGCCCAAGACAGCATTAATGACGTGCAGTGAGGAAGCAATGACAAATTGTTCGTGGGCTCTCTACCATGGTTACCGGAAGAGTTCATGCCTCCTCATGTCTTATGAATGTTGGGTGCCTCCCGTCCCAATAGAGGAGCAAATGCCCTGAGGTCTGTCCTCTGGCTGGGCTGTAGAGCCGTTTGCCTGACTGCCCATCCCCTAGAGCCAGTACCCACGTCCTGTAGCCAGGCTGCGTATCTTGGTGCCGTTACTAACCTGCCTTGCTTTGTTGTGTCTCTTTCACCCCTGCCTGATCTGCATGGTGTGTGCTGTCCGTCTGCTAACCAGGGACCCTACCTTGCTTCCGGGGACCAGTCGCTGGAACGGGCCACCGGGGAGCACGCCAGCGTGCACGAGTACCCGGGGGAGCTGGGCCAGCCCCCAGGCCTTTATCCCAGCAGCCACCCACCAGGCCGGGCGGGCACCCTTCGGGCACTGTCTCGCCAAGACACGTTTGATGCCGACACCTCTGGCAACCGAAACTCTGCCTACACGGAGCTGGGAGACTCATGTGTGGACATGGAAACTGACCCCTCAGAGGGCCCAGGGCTTGGAGACCCTGCAGGGGGCAGCACCCCACCAGCCCGGCAGGGATCCTGGGAGGATGAGGAAGAAGACTGTGAAGAGGAGCTGACCGACAACCGGAACCGCGGCCGGAATAAGGCCCGCTACTGCGCAGAGGGTGGGGGTCCAGTTTTGGGGCGCAACAAGAATGAGCTGGAAGGCTGGGGGCGAGGTGTCTACATCCGCTGAGAAGCAGGGGCCACACAGTGGGGGGAAGGGCTCTGAGCCCGGGGGAGGGGCGGGACAGAGGGGCTCACCACAGGGATGTATCCTTCCTCCAGGGGGCGCTGTCTCCCACCTTTCAGATGCCTTTGCTCGATTTTTGGGGTTTCTTTGGTGGTAGCATCCCACCTCCTGGGATAACTTTAAGCCCCAACTGTAGGTTTTTCACTTACCTGCTGTGGATGGATAGGGGGATGCCCACCTTTCTGCAGTGTCCCCTTTTCCCCACATCAGGGGGCTCTCTCCCCTCACTCCCAGAGAAAAGGTGCACTTCCTTAACTCTACTTTGGGCTCTAAATAAGGGTCCTACATGGGGTAGCCCTTTCTTTCCCCAACCTGGAGTATTTGGGAAGGGTGGGGGGCTTTTCCTGGAGAGGGAGACCACAGACTCTTTCCCACGAGGGCTCTCTTCCCCAAACCCCAGGTCCAGAGTCCTTCACCGTGCCCACCCCTTCCCCAGCTTCCTGGCAGCGTTGTCTGGTGGGTGGAAGCTATGGAACGGAAGCCCCATGGGGAGCTTGTCTTGGGGAGGGGTCTGGGTAGAAGGGGACAGGCATCAGATGTAGTGCCCTCTGCCTGCCCAGGACCTAGACCCCTGAGGAGTGGGCAGCCCGAGACACTGCTACCCACCCCACCACTTCCATGCCTCAGCCTTCGCCTACCCCAGGAATGAGCTTTGCCTACAACATCCTTTGCCTACTGCCGTCTGAAGAGGGGGGCCCCTCTGCGTCTGAGCCCCCCAACCTGTTTCACCTGGGTGTGGCACCCATGGAACACTCTAGTCCGCCTCATTTTGAAACCAAAAAACTGCTCCTTCACTCTCACCCGGAGGCCCCAGGGGAGAGGCCCTGGGGGTGGGTGCCCAAGAGGCGATCACCACCCCAGCGGTTGCCTCGGGACCTCGGATCTCCCCTGGGGGGCTTGGCTGCTGCTGCTGCTGCTCCGGATTTGCCTCTTGTGACCCTGTCCTTTACCCATGTCCACTCCCTCTAGGAGAGGCCTTGGTACCCCCTCTGCCCTGGAGTGTCCCTCTGCCTAGCATCCCTACAGCCCAGCAGCCCTGCCCCTCTCCAGCACCCAGCTGGGCCAGAGAGAGCCGATTGTGCCAACGAGGACTGGGCCCTGCCCGGCTGCCCGCCTCAGGGATGGGCACCTCATGCCTGTCTCGCCACCTCCTGTGCCAATGTTGTCCCACCCCCCCCACCTGGGGTGGGGTGCAGCTTCCACTTACTGGTTAGAAGACACCACTGCCCAACCTTCCTCCCTCCCTGTCTGGTGTCCTGTGCCCCCATCTGTCTGTCTGTTTGTCTGTACTCCCCTAGAAGTATTTTGCCACGTATAAAACCGCCGTCCTGTCCTTTGCAGCTGCCTCCCGAGCCTGCTTTTTTTGTTCCTGTCACACGGCGGCCAGCCGGGCCTGTGGGAGTTGCCCACATGCAGGGGGAGAGGTAGAGGTGGGCACAGGAAGCTGTGCCCCAAGTTGTTTACTCAGCAGGAGAGACGGTACTTCGTTTTGTGGCTCTGATGCATTATGATCAAGCTTGATGGGAGCTGTGTGGCCAGTTTCCCCTTCCCATTCAAGCCAGCCCCAAGTCTTAACCTGTTACCCCGTAAGTAGAGCCAGGAAAAATGCAAAGCTGAGGTGGAGAAATGGGGTGTCGCGGGCACTATTCAGTGGGTAAGATCCAGACCCACTGGCACGATGTCTTAAGGGCATGTGCTCGTTCTTCTGCTCCTGTGGCCTCTACTGCTTCCCAACACCTGAGAGAGAGCGGCTGAGTTCCTACCAGCTCCCTCATCCACTGATGCCCCGCTAGCCAGCTTTGGGAGAGGGGAAGAGGTCTACTTGGGGGGCGGGGGAGAGAGAACAGGGACTCCCCCAGCCCCAGCCTGAGAACATCAAGAGGGACAAAGTCAGCAGGTGACATTACCAGCTGGCAGGATGTGGACCTCTGACCGTTGTGACTGCTCTCACCTGTGTCTCCCTCACATGGCACTCGCCATGGCATTTCTCCATTCTCTTGGTTCTTGTTTCTGGGATGGTGGACCTGGGGAACTAGAGCTCCTGGGTCCCTCATCTGAATGCTTCTGCCCAAAGTGTGTGTGTGTGTGTGTGTGTGTGTGTGTGTGTGTGTAGAGCAACAGACATCTAGGCCTTTCAGGTGAGGGGTTAACAGACCCAAGTGACTGGCCCAAGGTCCCTGGGAGTTGATGGCAAAGACTGCTGGGATTGGGTTCCAGTCTCTGCCTCCCAGCCTAGCTCTCACCCCACTGCCTTTCAATGGAATCAATCCTTTACTCCTTTCTGAACATTTATTGAGCACCTACCAAGTACCAGGCCCAAGTCTGAAAGGGAGCCGCAGACAATTCAGGACATCATGATGAGCTCTCTGCTGTGAGAAGCACTGGGTTCTGTGGGAACCTGGAAGAAGGGTAATGCCCTTAACCTGGGGAGGACAGGAGAGGCTTCTCAGAGGAGGTGAGGCTCGAGTGGAGTCTAGAAGGCTGGTTAGGAGTTAGCCTGGGGGGAAGTGTTCAAGGCAGAGGAAGCGGGTGGCATGCGTGGCATCTTCTTGGCACTTCACAGGCAAAGTGTGCTTTCAAGGTGATGGTCAGAGGGGGGTCAGCAGGACCAGGTCACGGGGGCCTTGAGTCATGTTAAGGAGTTTGGGCTTTGTCCTGAAGCTAGTGTGCAGAAAGTGAAGGATTGTAAGTAGCAATGGCAAAGTTGCCTTGGTTGCAGTTTGGAGCATAAATTGGAGGGCCTGCCCTGGAAACGGCTGCAGTACTCCAGGTAAGAGGCGGGGGGCGGGGTTGCAATGGGCCACAACAGTGGAATGGGAAAGGAGGCAGTGGCTGCCTCCATCTAGCAGGTAGAATCAAGAGCTCTCCAATCTGGCTCTTGGAGGTGGCCAGAGAGAGGGAGGGAGGCAGGAGGGAGGCATCACGGGGTGACTCTGGGTGATGGTCTTTCCAGACATAGAGGAAGCAGGTGGAAGAACCAGGTTAGAGACAGAAATGATGTCTAGCTTTGGACAAGGTGGGTTTATGGTGCCCGCGGGAGGACGTCCAAGAGAAGAGCAGGAGACAGATGGGTGCTTGGTCTGGAGAATCGGGGAACGGCAGAGAGCTCTATCTGGGGTGGAGGCTGATATTTTGAATCAAGGGCGGAGATCATTAACTTCAGTTTACAGATAAAGCTCGCAACTTGTCCATAGCTGCACAGGTATGCAGCAAGGACTTGAATTCAGATCTTTGGAGTTCAAGATCTGTGGTGCCTGTGAGCCCTAAATCTAGTGCTAATCCCCCCACTCCAGCTTCTGCAAGGGGAGGAGGAAGCAGGTGTCTGAATATGTTTGTCTTCTCTTCGTGCATCTGCTGCCTGAAATTGCATTTGCCCGGAACTTGCAGGCGGGGGCATTTCGAGGTGGCGTGGAGATAGTGAGAGATGAAGAAAGAGAGATTCTTGTCTTTTGGTAACCACAAGCCCTCAACTGATGTACACTCAGCACGTTGGCGGTTGTCAACATGTGAAGATTTCAACAACCGTGAAGTCGGCTGGGATGAGGTCTAGAGAGGCTGATGCTACCACCACAGTCACCTCAGGGAGTGGAGAACTGAGGTGCTGGGACCCCTCTTATCTGGGACCCCTCATCTCATTCCTTGACCAGTAGCTTCTGTCCACAGTGAGTCCTGGGTGTGGCTGAAGGTTTCCACCTTCCAAAAAGTCAAGGGAGCTGAGCTGGGACCTCCATGGCCCAGGAGCAAGGGGTGTTCCAGCCGGTACCCTAGAGGAAAATCTTGTCTTAGCTCCAAAATCACATCCTCAGAAAAGTGAGCTGTGACTCCCTTCTAAGTCAGGCCATCCTACCTACTGTCTCTCAGGGTTTGGTTTTGTTTTTGGTTTTTTGGTGTGTATATTTCTCTCTCCCACTAGACCGTAAGCTCCAAAAGAGCCAGACCCGGTCTGTTTTGTCTACTTGGCATGTTTCCTAACTCCTGACTCATATTTGTCAAATAAATGAATGAATGCCCCCTAAGACCGAGGCCCTAGGTTTCACAGCAGAAGCAGCCCTTGTCTGTTTACTGAATGTGTTCTAGCTAGCAGAATGTCACTTTCAATTCTGCAATTTGGTGGTGGTAATGGGGGGGGGTGGTTGGGAGCAGGATGCACTGAGGTTCCTCCCCCCCCCCCCCGGAAACAGATGGTAAAAGGGCTTAAAGGATTGCTGCTTCCCCCAGCACCTTTCTGTGTCCCCACCCCCACCCCTCCCCGCTACCCACCCTGCGCCTGCCATCACACTCCGCGTTCCTTTCCTGGGGCTGAAACGGGCTCTGGTAGTCAATTCTCCTTCCTTCTAACTCCAGGCACCAAGGCGGGTGGGATGAAAATTCCTTATTTAGCCAATTGTTTCCCTCTTCTCTCCGTGAACTTCCCAGCCTTCCTCATTCCTCTTCAACTTGTGCTCACACCTCTTTTTAAATGTTCGAAACACCATCTCTCAAGCTATGGCATAACTTACTGTACTTCAATAGCTGCACGTTTCTTATGTGTGCCAGGCAGGGGACCAGGCCCGGAGTGGGGAGCAGAACACAGGCGAACAAGACATGAACCCCACCCTCTAGGTCTCACAGCTGATTGGCACAAACAGGCCAGTCTACAATCTCAGGCTAAAGAGAAGCCCCATTTGTCTGGAGCACCAGGCCAGGGCTTGGGAAGTAGGTGGCTTTTACGGAAGGCAGCTAGTAAGTTTTAGGAGTCCATCCACCTTCCTGGGAAAGTGAAAGCATTCAGGTGGAGGGAACACAGAAGCAAATGCCGAGTTGGAAGGGGCTCGGCCTCTGCGGGCAAGGACCAGTGGATGCAGGACATAAGAGATCACTTGCAAAGGCAGGTGAGGGCTGCTCACGGGGGCTCTTGAACGTCAGGTGAGGAGACTGATCTGAAGCCAGTGGGCGACAGGCAATCATCTGAGCTGTGCTTTACAAAGGTGAATAGGGCTGTGCTGAGTCAGGGGGAGGCAGAGGCAGGGAGACAAGTTAGAGGTTGTTCCCTTAGCGAAGGGGAGCACTAATGGCTCTAGGAGGGCAGTGGCCGTCAAGGGCAGAAGGAGCTGATTCTCCTGTGTGATAACGGCCTCAACTAACTGCCCCCTCAGCCTGACGCTGGTTTGCCTTCTCCACTTCTCTTTTTGTTTTCTGGTTTTTCCCAGTTTAAGCAAAGAAGGAAATTCATAACAAAAATCTCCTCCTTCCTCTTCCTTCTCCAGCCCGGCTCTCTCTTGGCCCAGGTTCTCTTCTCCTGGCTCTTAGTATCGGGCGCCCGTCTATACGGCCTCTAGCTGTGAGATCTCTCTTTATGTTCCATTCCTATCTTCAGATGTCCACCCCCCACCCCCAGCCCACGATCTGGGGGCTGTGCCTGAGCAGTCGGTTTGCTAATGAATCATAGAAGCAGTACTGATTTATTTCTAGAAGTTGCCTCTCACCAAGGGATTTGGGAGACCCTGCCCTTCCCTAAGGGAACTAACTTTGAGGGGACCTACAAGCCCCACACTAGTGAAACCACTAGAGATCCGTTGAGAGCTGGAATATTCTCCCAGCTCAGAGAGGATCAGTGAGCCCTCTGCTCCCATAGCTGGCAGGTGCAGAAAGTAGGGTTTTGCTTCAGTCTAGTGACCCAGACATGGCACTTGGAGAAGGGAGATCTGGGGCCTGGTTGTGGGTCACTGTGGTGAGCATCCTTGATATGCAGTGAGGGAGCAGTTCGCCCAGAGAACCTCTGGAGCTTTCTCAGGGCAAAGGGGAGACTGTGGAGTCTGGACCCCATTTTCCTTGCACCTGCAGGGCTCTAGACAAGTGGCTTGTTCGTTGTCACCGTGACATCCATAGCACCCGCGGGGCGGGGGGTGGGGGCAGCGTCCCAGGGGATTCCCAGGCTCCGCAGGTGACTCGTGGGACTTCCTGACCTCACAGGCAAAACTTGACCCCCCCCCCGGGGGGCGGGGCTGCAAGCACCCTGGGTAGACCCGGGTGCCCGAAGGACCCGGGTGCCCGAAGGTCGCTGAGTCTTGCCCCTCTCCGGCCGGGGACGTGCTATGGGACTACTGATCGCCAAGCTGATGAGCATCTTCGCGAACCAGGGTAAAGGGCGCACAGTGCCTTCAAGCGACGGCTTTGATCCGGCTCCCACCTGGGGCTCCCCAGATCTGGGGTGGGGGCGGATGCGCTGGGGGACCTCGGGCTCCGAGAGCCCTGCGTGGACACTTCTTGCAGACTCCGCGGTCTCCCCTGCCCCCTCCCCGCCTGCTCTTGGAGGGTCGCGCGCTACGGTGCACCCCGGGGAGCAGGGTTGGACAAGCCTTCTTCCTCCTGGCTAAAAGCCGCCGCCGCTTTTCCTGCGACGGCGATTTCGCGCTCGGCTCTTTCCCCAGACCCCTTCTCTTGGCAAGCCCAGGGCGCCCCTGACCTTTCGGACAACCACTTTTCTGGAAATATGGAGTGACGGAGGTGGCGCTCAGCTCTCGTCTCTACTGTCTGGGAGTGGCGCGGGAGTCCGGGGCTGGGTGGGAAGCAAACCTGTCCAGTTGGTTTTGTGTGGGGGAGGGGTGTAGGGGAGCAGAAGTGGTACAGTGGGCAGAGGTCTCCCAGCCCGCTGGAAACACTCGTCTTCTGGGGAAGCCCGGTAGGGCACACGATCCCTTGGTTACTGAGTTTGGCCCTGACCCTGCCCTTCCCCCTGGATGACTCCAGAGCACAAGGTCATCATCGTGGGACTGGACAATGCGGGAAAGACCACCATTCTCTACCAGTTGTAAGTGACCCTCTGATGGAAACAGGTGGGGGTTGGGTCTTCCCACCAGACTGACAGACATTTGGACCAATCACCGGAGCCCTTCCCTGGGTCCCCTGGTTTTTAGCCAGGAGTGGTGAGGGGGGGCGCTGGTGTGACCTTCCTGGTACAGTGAGCCTTCAGACCTGTGGCCCCTCGCCTGGGATTCGAATCCTGCCCGTATGGGCAGCCCTAGTGTTCCCCGCCATACCCCCCCCGCACCCCCCCCCCCCCCCCGCCCCGAACCGACCAGACTGGGTTGTGCAGCCCTGAAGCTGTCAGAAACTGACTTCTCTTCCCGCCTCCCTGCTCTTCCCTCCCCCTAGCGGCCGGTCTCTCCTTTCTAACTCCCGTACCTCACCTTTGCCTCCTAACTTTGTCGCCTTCTTCACACCCAAAAGGGAGAGGGTGCAGTTTGGAGTCTGGCTGAGCTTTGTGGCTCCCGATCCAGCCGAGGTGGACGCAAGTGCTGACTAATTATCCATCGGTGCTTTTCCCAATATGCAGTCTCTGGATGGCATCTCTCTCCTTTGTAGCCTCCAGAGTATTTACTTAGGAAGATTTTCCCCTGAAAAAGTAGTGTATGTAAATGGTTATTTTAAACCAGAAGAAAAGAGAAAATCAAACACTACACACGCATACAGTGAAAACTAAGTTTCCCCGCCCTAATGCCCGGATCTTCCAGAGGCACTCCCTACATATAAAACGGTGAGTGTTTTCTTTGTTAAAGCACCTCTCTGATGGCCTTTGCTTGTATCCGTCTCCTTTTCCCAAAATCCCTTGCTACTCAAAGGGTGGTCCACAGACCAGCCGCATCGGCATCAACTGGAAGCTTGTTAGAAACGCAAAACACTGGGCCCCTGCCTAGGCTCATTGGATCAGAACCTGCATTTTAACAAGACTCCCAGGTGATTCAGCTGCACATTAAAGTTTGGGGACACTGCTCTAATTAGACTCCCATCTCTTGGGTCTGCACCAGGGCAAGACTTGGTCTTACTCCTGCCTGCACTCCCCTGGGCCCAGAGACTTGGTCAACCCCGGGCTGAGCCGTTCTGAGCTTGATTCAGCCTGACTTGCGAGCAGAGGGGTGGGAACAGAACAGGCCGCGCTCTTGGTGACCTCTCTTCCCTCCCCAGCCTGATGAATGAGGTGGTCCATACATCTCCCACCATCGGTAGCAACGTGGAGGAGATTGTTCTGCAAAAGACACACTTCCTCATGTGGGACATAGGGGGACAGGAGGCTCTGCGCTCTACCTGGAACACGTATTACTCCAACACTGAGGTGAGGAGAGCGTCGGGGCCGGAAGGGGCCTTCAAGGCAGCTGTGTGATGTGAGCCCATCACTGAGCCTTCTCTGAGCCTTGCTTCCCCCCCCACTTGGTGAGGTGGAGATTGCAATGACTTCCCTCAATTGTTGTGAAATTTAAATAATAAAACAATAGCTAATGCATATGTTTCAAATACTTAATGCAGCACAGCGTTCAGTTAAGATTTTTGGATACTCCTTGGCAGATCTGTCTGCTTGCACTTTGATGCACTGCAGGGGGTAGGCCCTTGGTCTCCAGGGGCCTTACTTTCTCCCGCTCACCAGCTGTGTGTCATAGAGCAAGATCTGTCCTCCTGCGGAATGCGTCTCCTCATTTGTAAATGGGGATCACAACGGTCCCAACGGCACGGGGGACCTGATCGGAGTCGTGAATGGCCAGGGCTTGGCCCAGCCTCTGGCACGCAATCAGAGGTTGTGCTGTGCGCCCCCCCCCCCCCCCCCCACTGCCTGGGTGGAAAAGGGAATTAAAATGCAACGAGGCAGTGAGAGCTTGAGACCAGACCAGTTCTCTGTGGGGCTTACATCCGGGTGGTGCAGAGGTCGGTCCGGGAGCACAGTGGGCAGGAGACACGTTCATCAGAGGGAAAGCCCACGGCTCACAGTTCCCCTCTGCTGGCCAGTTCATCATCCTTGTGATTGACAGCACGGACCGGGATCGGCTGCTGACCACTCGGGAGGAGCTGTACAGGATGCTGGCCCATGAGGTAAGGCCCCTGAGGTTGGGAGAGAGCCCAGTGTCCTCGCTGTGTGACTTCAGCTGACTCACTTAGCCTCTCTGAGCTTCATTCCTGATCCCCCAGTCTCTGAGAGCCTCCACCCTGGCAGTCTGAAGAGCAATAATGCCCTCAGCACGCCTGGTCACAGAAGCCAGAGTTGCTGGTTTGGGTCCTGACCCCGGTTCTCATTCACTGTGGGACCCCCAACAGGTCACTTCACTTCTCGTATCCTCAGTTTGCCCAAGTATGAAATGGGAGGGATCACCAAATTACTGCCTCATGGGACCGTTGTAAGGATCATATGAGCTGGTTGGGAGGCATTCCGTGAGCTGTCGGTGTCCATGGATGTGGTTGTTTTCACTTGATGTGGTTGCCCTGTCCTGTCCCACCTGGGCGTGGGCCTCTCCTGCAGGCTGACCGGGGCTGGGCTCTCCTGTCCACAGGCTCTGCGAGATGCTTCCGTCCTGATCTTTGCCAACAAGCAGGATATGAAGGACTCCATGACCACCGTGGAAATCTCTCAGTTCCTCACTCTTAGTGCCATCAAAGACCACCCGTGGCACATACAGGGATGCTGTGCCCTCACTGGGGAAGGGTTAGTGGCTGCCCCACCTGCACCTCCAGGGTTCGGCCCAACCAATGAACAGCTGACCATCAGAACCTTCTGTTTCTCTCCTGTCAGGATCTGGCTCACACTTAGCTCCTGGGCCGAGTCAGTCAAGCACCCACCCACAGCTGAGATGCTGTGGGTAAGCAGTGAGCAGGACAGAGTGCCTGCGCTCAGGCTCATTCTGAAAGACAGGCGACAGGCCACCTCAGCACAAACATTTTAGGTACACAGAGGTGCTTTGAATAAAGTGAAATTGGATTAACAGTGATAGACGGGGCAGGGTTGGGTCTGACTCAGCTCTGGTGGTCAGGGACGCCCTCTACTAGGACATGACCTTTGGGCTGCAATCCAAATGGGGAGAAGATGGCCACAGCCATGGGAAGACCTGGGGGCAAGCCTTCCAGGCAGAAGTTGCTGACTCTTTCTGACCTTGAGTTTTCTTATCTGTAAAGAGGAGAGTGAGTATACCTACTCCCTCTGTAAGTTCCTGTTGAGAGCACGTGACATCAATCATCCAACATTTATTGAGCCCCAAATTTGTGCCAGGCACTTTTCTAGGCACCAGAGAAACAGCGGCGAACAAACCACAAAATCCCCTGCCCTCATGGAGGTTACTTTCCATTGGCGGGGGGGCGGGGGGGGCAGACACTAAACAATAAAAATAAGAAACATATATAGTGAGTTAGAAAGTGATAAATGCTTGGGAAAGATCAAGTAGGCAAAGGAGATTGGAAGCACGTGGGCAAATGTTGCCATTTTGGATAAGGTACCAGGGAGGGGCCACCAGAAAGTAGCTGCTGAGTATAAATACCTGAAGGATGTGAAGGAGCCAGGTCACGGTCACATAGAAAGAGCCTTGAGTCAGGCTTGGAAAATTCTCTTTTCTCTCTCAAGTGGGATCACAGTAGGCTGGGGACCCAGGCGCCCGGAGACTTTAGGCAGGTGGGCCCAAGGAACCACACGTTTCTGATAGTGTCCTTGCCACCCTCCTCCCGCAACCCACATCCATCCCCTCTGCCAGACGGTAGACCGCAGAGGGCATGTCTGTTTTTTTTCACCAGTAACCTGATGTACTCAGTCCATTTATACTTGTCGATTGAGAGATTGGATGCGACTTTGGTTGTCCCCTCCGTCAGCTCTGGGTAGGGGCCCGGGGCTTGGAGGCCATCATCCTTGCAGGATATGCTGATCTTTGCCCTGTTCCACCTTCCCTGCAGGCTGCCCGCGGGGCTCCAGTGGATGCAGTCTCAGACCACTGCCAACTGAAGTCCCAGGCTGAGGCCATCCAAATACTTTGGGGGTTTTGCTTGGACTACGTGGGTGGAAAACCCAAGTGACTATTCCTTGTCTACGATTCTCGGATGGGAGCTGGGTCGGCTATGGACAGTGACGTGAGATTGCCACAGTCCACCCAACCCTGTGAGCTTGACTGCATGCCCTGAATTGCTGTAGACAGGACAGCAGAAAAGCTGCCCTTTCCTCCGTGGAAGCAGGTGTCCTTGGAGGCACCAGGCAAGCTGTCGGACATGTTGAAGGATTAGGACGTGGAGCCCAGTCCCCTTGGCCTGCAGCCTCTTTGAGGAAAAAATGGGGGGGGGGGCGGAGTAAGAGACCCCCTGGAATTGCTCTTTATTTCCTAGAACCCCACCCCCGGCCCCTTGGCTCCCACCCCAGCTCTCTGGCCCCTCAGCCATCTTTGAGGAAGGGAGATTCCAGAGAGGTGAAGGGGCGGGCTCAAGGGAAGGAGGGCAAAGCCAAAAACTGGTGGGAAGGGAGAGGGAGGAGGACGGGACACCCCAGACAGGGACAGTCCCTTGCATGGCGGGGAGTCCCACTCCTCCCAGGCCTTTCTGTTCCCTCTGAGATGCTGGCTCTGACCACAGCTTGTGAGCGTTCAGCCATCTCATCCTATGCCCTTCATTCCCGGTCCTTCCAATGTGAATCCCATTCCTCCCAAATTTCCCTGATTCCTACAGAGTGCCTATCTTGACCATCTTTTGTAATGAATTTTTTCCACATTGTTTTAGAATTTTTATAAAAGTGTAATAAATGCCATTGAAAACTGCTCACCTCTTATTTCTGCCTGCTCCTTCTACCTGTGCTTCAAACTGGCTTTTGGTTTTTGTACGGGGCTATCAGGTAGGGGGAAATCTTCCTTGGAAATAGAGGGGGTGGTGCCTTAAGGTCCATCTGCCCAGAGGACTGGCTGGCTCTTTGGTCCTGGGCTCTATCACTCTCTGCCCAGGTAACTGACACTTGGCTTGCCAGGACTGGGAGCTTTCGGCTGTACCTGGGGCTAGGGGTGGAGTGGCTTGATGCTGACTCATGGAGGAGGGAAGTAGAGGCCCTTAGGGATTAGAAAAGCCCAGCAGTCCTATCTCGGTAGAGCTGAAGACAGGATGGAAACCCAGGCTGTCCATCTGTATACAGGGAGCAGCGCCGTTACCCCGTAAGACCTGGGATGGTCCTGGAACCTGTGGGTCTCTCTCCTTCCCAAGTCAGGCAGTGGACATCTCAGGGACAGTCAGGACACAGTTGTAGAGGTCCCAGGATTCCTTAACCCTGTGGTTTTCCTGAGGCGTGATTGTGGAGGAAGAACTCAGCAATCCTAGCCATCCCCATTCAGATCCTGCTTTTTCCATTAGATCGTTTTGGCACAGCTCTCAGGTAACAGTGTACTTTAATGTTTTCTTATACTACAGAAATCTATTCTAAGAAGTGGCCGAGGGCGTGCTGGGGGTATAGCTCAGTGGTAGAGCATTTGACTGCAGATCAAGAGGTCCCCGGTTCAAATCCGGGTGCCCCCTCTCTGTTCCAGCCTTTTCGTGTTTTCTTTGTCCCGCAGTCCACCTCTCAAAGTGCCCTAGCAAGGGAGAGGGGACGCAACTCAGGGCCCTGTTACCTGCTTTTGCAGGAAGGCCAGGGTGGAGTCCCCGCCCCGCAGATCCACGCACTCAGGTCGCGTGTGTAGACTAGAGGGATGCAGTGCGAGGGCAAGGAGCTCCGGGCTAACCCTAGATGGAAGGTACAGACGACCCACTTCGGTAGTGCTACGGCTGAGGCGGTCCCACTCCCAGGTCCGTTTGGCCAGTGACCCGACGGCTTTTCCTGGGGAGGGAGGCCGAGTATCTAAGGGCCAGGCTTGGGCTGGGGAAGGAAGGCCCAGAGAAGCGCGCCTGAGCGTGCGGGACGGAAAGAGGGGCGCCAAGAAGCAATAAAGGAGCTCTAGCAGGGCAGGAAACTGGGAACCCGGCGCAAGAGAATGTCTCCGAATCGAGGGCTCTCGAATGATCTCGAGGGCTTTCTCCTCCCACATTCCCAAACTGCATTTTCGGGAAACAAGTTCTGCGCTCAGGAGAGTAATCTTTTGAGATTGAGATCATTCCCAATTTTTGGAAACGTCGGACTCCATTTTTCGCAAATCCGTCAAAGCGCCTGCGCAGCGAAAGCACTAAGGCGCTACCGCGCTACGACGTTAGCAGAGGGGGTATAGCTCAGTGGTAGAGCATTTGACTGCAGATCAAGAGGTCCCCGGTTCAAATCCGGGTGCCCCCTTGGGATCAGTTTTCGTGGACCACGATGTCCATGCGCGTTTTTATTTAAAGTTTCCCCCCGTCCACAATTTCATGTTGACATTTCCTTCGCCACCCCTCTTTTGGGGAGACGACAATTGGTGCAAGAAAGACGAGAGCCTGCAAGAAGCGGGAATTCTCAAGTTATGGTTCTTAAAATGTGGTCCCCGGACCAGCACCACCACCTGGAGGCGTGTTAGAAATGCAGATTCTCGCTTCTTCTGAGAACTATTGAATTAGAAACTTGGGAGTGGCGTCCAGAAATGTGTTTTAATAAGCCCTCTAGGTGATTTTGATGTACACTCAAGATCCTGAGGCTTACATTAAAAAAAATTTATACGTCCCTTGCTTCTAATTATTTCCAAGCTGCTGTTTTCAGCCTGAGCCCTTAAAAGAAACCTTGTAAGACAGAGCGCGTCTCTCCATGTGGCCACTAGAGGGCAGCAAGAAGCCACAGCTGGAGGCGGATGCCTCTTCCCCTTTGAGAGTGGGCAAAATTGGGATTTGAATTAGACAACGAGAAGAACTTATAGACAGGCCTTGCCTTGTCCCATTGTAAGGGATTAAAGAGTTCAGGGCTGGAGGAGGTTGTTTCTGGGACCCTGAATCCAGAGGAGGGAGGAACTGGGATTCTGAGGGATTAGGGGGTCTTTTAGTTCTTGTTTCCTTCTCAGGTCCTTCCTTTGGCCTGTCAGGGAACACCCCTCTTCCAGCCCATGCTGTTCCTTCTCCTGTCCCCACGCGTATCCCTCTTCCTGGGGAATTCCCCCAAGGGCACTCAGAGTCCATACCCTACCTGTCCGCGATTGTCCAGTCCCTAGGCCCCAGCCCCAGAAGAAGCCAGAAGCCCCTTACCCCTCACTCGCCGCCCCCCCCCCCCCCCCCCCCCCCGTGCTCCAGCTCCTTGGTATCGCACAAAGTAGGTCAGGGGAGGGAAGAGACAATTCCGTGTCCTGACCTGATTCCCTGCCGTCTATTAAATCTCCTAAATTGCGGGTATTTTTATTCTGTCCTGGAAGAAAAAAAAAAAAAAAAATGGTGATCTATCCCCAGAGTCTGTCATAAGGTGGTGGCAGGTGGGGTGAGACGTCTTCTTGCTGTGGGGCTGGCTTTGAAGATTGATTGGGACCCTGAGCAGGCCTGGAGTCCCCAAAGAGAAGGGTGGCTTCGGCTACCTTCTGGCCGGGGGGTGAGGGGAGGTGCAGGCTATTTTAAAGTAGGTGTGAGCCAGGCCCCCTTTCCCCCCTCCCCCCCCCCCCCCCCCCGTGTCTGCTGGGCTGGTGGGCAAGACGGTGCTGGAAATGGGGAGTGACGGGAAAAAAAGAAAGGAGCCACGGGGTCGGTGGGTGGAATTCGGGCCTGTACTGGTGAGAGAAGCTGGGGGGTCTCTGCTGCAGGTGGGGGTCTCTGCTGCATCCCCACCTCTTCCTGGGGTGGGGATGGGCATCAGAAAGCCACAGAACTCTGAGGAACAGCCCAGAAAGTCGGGAAGCCTGGTAGAACTTGGGGGGTCGGTATGGCAGGAGCCCATCGTCCGAGGAGAGAGGCGGCCTGTCCCTTCCTGGAGTGTGCACCCCCCTCCAGGGTTTTGTCTCCCCGGCTTTCCCACCGGAGTGAAGGAGGGGAAGGGAGGCAGGAGCTAAGGTGCGGGGTGGGGTGCCGCGGCTGCTCTCCAGGGCTTCTCCCAGCCCAGGGTCCCCCGCCCCGTCCCCTACTCCACCCCCAGCACCCCCCCCCCCGCCCCCTCCCAACCGCCGTCGGAGCGCTCCGGGAGGGCTGGGAGGACCCGGGAAGACTCCGGGAGCGCTCGGGAGGCGCCGCGCCCCCCCGCCCCGCCCCCTCCCCTTCCGCGCTCCGGGGAGGCCGCCGCTCTGCTCGCTCGCCGCCCGCCCGCGCCCGCGCCCGCGCCCGCCGCCCCGCCGGGCCCCGCGCTCCGCCGCCGCCTCGCCGCCCACTCCTCCGCCCGCCAGCCCCGGGGACCGCGCCGCCCGAGCCCGGCCCCTCCCTCGCCGGGGCCCGGGCCGCAGCGGGCCGGGGGCGGGTCCCGACACCCACCATGCGGGCAGAGCTCTGGCTCCTGGTGCTGGTGCTCAGGGAAGCTGCCCGGGCGCTGAGCCCCCCGCCCGGAGCAGGTAGGACTGGCCGGAGTTGGTGGGGGGGAGGGGGGTGGGCCGGGGCCGGGGAGGGGGCAGTCAGGCAGGCGTGGGCACGAGCAAGTACCCACCGGCTGGCGATGTCGGGCTGGAGGGGGGGGGGGGGCACTGTCCGCGGAGGGCCAAGAGCTCTGTGGGCTGTGGCAGGTGGACAGGGAGCCACTCACTTTCTTTAAACACATGCGTGAGTGAGAATAAAGGCGGCAGACACTGATACCCCCCACTTCTTTCCTCCTGGAAGGACACTGGAAGGACCCCAGTAGAGGGGGCTACATAAGGCAGTGGCTCTGGCCCCAAAGGGGACAGTGGGGGAGTCGTAGAGACCCCTGGTCACACTGAAGGAGGATGAATCTGATGAGATGGGGAGCCTGCGGTGCCTCCTGCCCCAGCTTTGCCTCCTCTTTCTCTTCCGTGACCCACCGCCCCCCACCCCCACCCCCACCCCCAAGCTGACCCAGGTTGGGTCTGAGTCGGATTTTGGGGCTGGGTGGGAGCAATCAGGGGAATGGTGGAGACCCAGCATCTCTCCCAGAGGAAGCTCTGTAGCAGCCTGGCCTGCTAGCAGGCTTCGTCTCCCTGCTTGGAGCCTGGAGAACAGTCCTGGGCCCACGAAGAAGCAACTTGCTGCTCCCCCCTTCCCCAGCCTCCAGGGTCCCCCTGTCACTCTTGCTGCACTGTCCTTGTGGACTCTGGCCATTAGTTGCTCTGGCTCTGGATAGTGGGGGGCTCCTATTTGCACACTCCTCTCCCCTACACCGTTCTCCACAATCATCTCTCCCACCTGGAAGTCCTTTCTGAGGTCTACCTTGAGTCTCTCATATTATAAAAGAACCATTTTTTTCAGCTTGCAATTTTACATGCCCCCCCCTTTCTCCTCAGGCACCCAGACCTTCTCTGGGGTTGGGGAGGCGGGTGATTTGCAGTCCAGCCTCTTGACAGAGAGAATTGGGAAGACAGAGCTTTATGCCTCACTGACATAGTTGTCCTTTAAATGGGACAGAGCAGTGGCACGAGGTTGTCCGGGAGATGCTGTAGTTGGGGCTGCTTTGTCTCTGAGGTGTGCTACATCAGGCACAGCATCAGTGACAGCGTTCTTGACTTTAATGGTCCTTGTATATAGCTGAGACGAGGTTGGGTCCCTGTTGAGAAGGAGGGTGGGAAAGGGTACTGGTGGTGGAAATGTGGGCAAGAGGCTGTTGGCTCAGAACCACCAGGTTTCAGGGAGACCACACAGACAAGGGCCAGAGACTTGGCTTCTTGTCCCAACATCTCACTCGCTGTGTGACCTTGAACAAGTTACTTTCCTTCTCTGGGCCTGTTTCTCCACTTATAAAGGGAGGCTGTGAGCAAAATCTTTACCTCTTGGTGGTGGGATTCCGAGAGATTTTTTTTTTTCTTTTTTATGACTGTCGTTCCCTTTCAGATTTGTTGTGACGTGTGTGGGTAATTGATAATTCAAAAAATCGATATAAAAAGGAAGAGGTTGGACAGGTCAGTTTTTGAAGTCCTTTGCAGCCCCAAACCTGGTGGGATCTTTTGAACCCAGGATGTGACTGGGTTGATGGGAGGGGTGGGGTGGGGGGTGGGCCCTGGACCCATGGCTGAATTGGGAGAACTGTGGAGACGGTTGGGGAAGGGGAATTGAGAGGTAACAAGCATGTGCTGGGGGATGGTGGCCAGACTGGGGCCTGGCTGAGGGCTGCCTCCTCAGAGTCGGGTTGGGGTCGTAGATACCTGGGGAGGTCAGGAAGAGGGGGGCAGGCAGAGACTTAATTCAAATCTCTAAGTAGAGGACACCCTGTCTTCTCAGCTTTGCTGGAGATTCAGCCAGGAAAAAATGGACTTTCTCTGCAGCAGGAGAGATGGGTTGGACTTAAGGAAGCTCTAGGAAGCCAGAGGGGGCAGCTATTGACTCTCGGTCCGGCGGTTTTTTTCACCAGGCCCGGCTGGATTGGAGGAAAGGTCTGTGTGGAGGTAGGGGGCATTGTCTGCTGGAGGAAGAGGTGGAGGGGTGGATATTCTAGGGGAGGCCTCTAAGGAGGGACAGCCTGGCTCAGATCAGTGGCGGAGCCCTGGGGCCTGGTGAAAGGGCAGCGGGGAGCTGGATGTGAAGGGGCATCATCCAGCCCCAAGGCTCCAAGCTCTGTGGGCAGGGGGCCCTCAGGAGGGAGCTGCGGTCTCCCCTCCCTCTTGATGGGTTGGCTTGTTTGGTGGAGCCTTGAAACTCCATCCATCATTAGAATGGAAGCAGGAGAAAGATGAGTAACCCAAAGATATAGTCAGGAGGGGAGGGAAGACCACTAGAGGGGGACAGACAGGAAGATGGCCTCAGGAGGCACTGGCAGGGGCAGCAGGGTTCGGCCCCAGTGGGACCAGCGCTGCCTAAAACAGCTATAGCGAGAAGAGGCAGCTGGAGGGCATGTCTTCGGTCTTCGGTCGGGAGATCAGGCCCAACCCCAATCCCTGGTGATCCTGGCCACTTCCTCCTTTCTCTGCACCTTGGTTTCCTCTTTTATAAAACGGGGTTTGGGCCAGATTGTGTCTAGGGCCCCTTATAACCATGATTCTGCTTCCAACCTCCTTCTTGCCACCAGACACTTCCAAACAAACTGAGACTAAAGTCCAGATTTCTGTTTTGTTTTCCAATTGGGAAAAATTTCCATTTCTCAGGAAAACATTAATAAATAAGAGCTTGGATTGTATTGCCTTAAAGTCCAAATTTCTTAGAGTGGATAGCCTCCCCCCCCCACCGCCCCCCATCCCGGCACCTGCTCTCACGCTCCCCAGGTCCATCCCTCAACACATCCAGGCTGTGTCCCCTCTGGTCCTCAAGTAACACGGGCTTCTCTTCATCCAGGTCTCAGCTCAAGGGCCACCTCCTCCTCCACACAGAGGCCCACCGTGATGGCGCTGCCCAGGGTAGAAATAAAGCCCAACACTTCCGTCTGTCTTAGAGCACCCGTCCCCACCGCACGCTGTCTTGTTCACCACATTCTTCATTTTGCAGGAGTCTTTTCCAACTAGAATTTTCACGGGCACAGGGGCTGTGTCTGCCCATTCCCTCTTGTTGCCCCAGCACCCAGTGCAGTGCCTGGCACACAGTAGGGTCTCAATGAGTGTGTATTGAATGAGTGAGTGAATCAGAGGTGGTCACGGACCCCAGACTCTCCCTTCGAGAGAAACTCACACTTCTCTGCTCTCCCGTTCTTCTCTGACTACTTGGTGGTCCCTTCCTGCTAATCCCTTGTGCCTCCTTCCCTCTCCCCAGGGGAAGGTCCACGGTGGGAGCCTCGGTGGGTTTCCCAGCAAGAGGATGCGACTGGGGGCTTCGTAACTAGGGCACCAGATTTCAGCTCAGAGTCTGGAGACTCTCTCAAGTTCCTTGGAAAGTTGGTTCTCACGTAAAACCCAGGGAAGGCAGGGGAACTTTGCTGGGTGCTTTGTGTATAGTATTTTGTTAAAGACTCCAAGTGTAGGTTTTATCATTCCCCTTTGACAGATAAGGAAGCTGAGGTTTAGAGGGATTAGGTAATTTGTTCAGCATCACAGTCAGTAAGTAGTAGATTCAGGGTTCACCTTCAAGTTTGTGTGATTCCAAACCTGTGCTTCTTTATTGCTGTGGCATTGCAGTGAGGGTTTCCAGTGGGCCTGTGCCCCAGGGGAAGGGTTTTCTCAGCCTTGCGGATCTCAAGTAACCAAGGCGTTTAAAGATCCCCCTCCCCTTCCTTCCCTCCCTCTCTTTCCTCCTTCCCTCCCTCCCTCCCTCCTTTCTTTCTTTCTTTCTTTCTTTCTTTCTTTCTTTCTTTCTTTCCTTCCTTCTTTCCTCCCTCCCTCCTTCCTTCCTTCTTCCTTCCTTTTCTTTCTTTCCTTCCTTCCTTCCTTCCTTCCTTCCTTCCTTCCTTCCTTCCTTATTTTCTTCCTTTCTTGTTTTCTTTCTTGTTCTTTCTTTCTTTCTTTCTTTCTTTCTTTCTTTCTTTCTTTCCTTCCTTCCTTCCTTCCTTCCTTCCTTCCTTCCTTCCTTCATCTATATGTACTTTCTAAGCCTTGGCTCTGTATCAGGTACTAGAGCCTGCAGATGCACAGACAGTCACAACATGTTGGGATCAGGGCCGGGATGATGCATGTAGCATTTGGGGTGAGGAGGAGAGATGT
Source organism: Puma concolor (assembly GCF_028749965.1). Taxonomy (NCBI): domain Eukaryota; kingdom Metazoa; phylum Chordata; class Mammalia; order Carnivora; family Felidae; genus Puma; species Puma concolor. The sequence goes on along the minus strand of NC_141680.1, from coordinate 39,873,715 downwards.
CAGGGGATGCTTTGGGGAGAGATGGCATCTTATGGGACTTGAAAGATGAGCAAAAGGTCATCAGAAGAAGGGTTCATTTATGGAGCAGAGTGGTTCCGGCTGGGAAAGCCACGTGTGTGAGGCCCTGTGGCCAGAGAGAGCAGGGCTGGATCCTGGCGAGGGCTTTAGGGAGACAGGAGGGCGGAGGAGAGAGGAGGGATCCGGTCAGGAAGGGCCTTCAGCTGGAGGGCTCTGGAGAGCTGGACGCATGGGAGAAATGGAATCACGTGTGTCCTCTAGAAAGCATGCCCTGGAGAGAGTGTGAGAGACTAGATGGAGGGCATTAAGGGCGGAGGCTGTGGCCGTGGGGCTGGAATGGTGAGCTTGGGTGATGGGTGGGACAAGGGTGGCTTGGCCAGGCACTGGGGTGGCATGACGTGGCCTCCTGAAGTCAGCCCGTGGTTTCTTGTGCCAGAGCAGGACAGTGGCACGTGGAGAGACCTGGGGTTCTACTGCTGCTGGGCCACGCTCCTGCATGCCAGGGGACACAGTCTCCCAGGGCAGCTCCAAAATTCAGGCCCAGTGGTCCCCAGTAAGCCCAGCCCACACGCCTGTCCTTCCCTGGGCTGCCCCTGCACCTTAGGAAATAGCCTGGGGTCGCTGGGCGCTTCTTGTTACACTTTCTGTGGCCTGAGCAGACCCTAAGGTCAACCTGCCCTGTGTGCCAATCTCGCCATGGACTCGTTGTGTGACCTGGGGAGATTCCTTAACCTCTCTGTGTCTCAGTTCCCAATTCGTAAAATAGATCTAAAACTAGCACCGATCTCAAGGGGTTATTGGGAGGATTAAATGAGTTCATGTGTTTTAAAGCATTTGGAAGAGTGGTAGCAAAGAGTGAGCATTTTCGAAAAGTTAGCTGTCATTTTTATTTTTCCTATTGCCGCTGTGACAGCATGCTGCTTGGGGCCATGGGTGAACGCGTGGATGAATAAAGAACAGCGTGATCTCCGGGAGTTTCTCGCCGTCACTCACGGGCAGGTGCACTCACGTGACGTGGGTGCTGGGAAGGTGAAGCTGTCCGATGCGGGACAGAAGGTAGAGCAGAGAGTGGCCGAGGGTTGGAAGAGTATGCAACACATGTGTGAGCATGCAGGGGGGACGGCCCAGACCTTCAGGCAAGTCTGCGTGTGCACAGGCACGTGGGTCGCTACACACAGACACACGTGAGCAACCAGCTGCGTTGGCTCCTTCCACAAGCTGAGGGGGTGATGTCCTGTCCTCGCCAATTGGGAGGGGGAAGAGTGGCAGGGAGACAGATGTCGTGGGGGCTGAGAGGGTCAGACTCAGGGCCGGGCCAGGGTAGGGCAGGTTCCTGGGCTGTCTCCCTCTCCATCCCCTTCCCTGCCCGACTTAGTGGACTCTTTGCCTCTGACCTTGGCCCTGAACCCTCTAATTCTAAAGCCTTCTCATTTGTTTTTCACTTGATGCTCATGGCAGCCTGCCCTGTAGACATGATTGTCACCCCCATTTTAGTGATGAGGGAATTGAGGCTCAGAGAGGTAAGCAGATGGGTCCAAGGTCAAACAGCTTCTGGGTGCGGGTGTCCCTTCCCTGACCCCTCGTCTTGGCTGGGCCCCCCTTCCCAGCCCTCTTCTCAGGCCTTGGGCCCCCACGTCGCAGGCACCCTCCTGTCTCAGTTGCAGGATTGTGATGCGTGCAGACCTCTAGCATCCCTTTCCAGGCCGGCTAAGCCCTTCTGCTTGCTCTGCACACGTTCCTTTCCTGTTCTGGCTCCAGCCCAGGCCCGAGGGCTGCTTGCAGGAGGACCCGGGGAGCTGGGCAGAGCAGCCCGGCACAAACCGTTCTATCTCCAGAAGCAGCTGTGGGCCCCACCCGAGAGGGGCAAGACGGCCTTGGCTTCGGGTCTGAGCCAATGGCAGGCTGCCTTCCCAGCCCTGGGCTTAGGCCCGTCTCAGCCAGTGGGCAACCTGGGGAAGGGGCCTGGGGGCCGCCCCACTCCCCACCTCCTCCAGAGCATCTGGTTGCGATTAGGGGCAGAGAAGTGAGAGAGGGCCGGCAAGGGTCCAGCAAGCACCAGCAGCCAAGAATGACTTAATTGGATGAAATGTCTAATGACAAACCAGGGCCCCACAGCAGAGTCCTGGCCCCAGCCCCAGGCCTGGTGCTGGCCAAGCCTTGTCTCAACCTCTGTCCTTGCAGGCTCCCAAGAGTTACCTCCACTATCGCGTCCTCAATGGTACAGTGATTGGGCACCTACTGTTTGCTAGACACTGAGAATGCACATTTGCAGGAGGTGGGGAGAGTCCCGGGGGAGCTCGTCTGCCAGAGGGACAGACATGTAGTTACACCAGTGGGTGCTCTAGGAAAGAGGGTTACACCCAGAAGCTCTAGGGAGTGGCGGACAAGGGCATCGGACACAGGGTCGGCCTGAAATCGATGAATATCACAGGAAATATCAGACCCACCTCTCTGGTGATCTGTGTCCCATACACACGTCCAGGGTAGGTGTGACAATTGCAGTGACAATATAAGACACATCTTTAGGGGCACAAATCTTTCTAAAAAGGAAAAGCATGGTTTCTGTGCCATTCAGAATAAAGGTAATGACCTAGACGGGACAGAGAACACCGAGTCTAGGAATGGCTGCTGAATGGCCAGTGCGGCCACTTCCCCATCCTGGGCCCTGGGAAACACCGTTAATTGATCGTGACAATCTTTCTTGCTAAACGCTGATGGGGCTTCAGGGTTTGTCTCGATTAGAGCACTCCTGGCTGTCACTAATTGATTGGAGATGGCTTTTGAGATGAAACCTATTTGCCATCTTTGATGGAGGCTAAGCTCCATGTTTTATGGAGAAAGGGACTTGCCCAAGGTGTTTGCAGGTAGTCACAGGACTACACAGTGGTCCCCGCTATGGAGACATCTTTGATTGTCACAGTCTGGGAGGAGGTGCTACTGGAATCTAGTGGGCAGAGGCCGGGGATGCTGCTGAACATGTTACAATGCTCAGGACAGCCTCCACAGCCAAGAGTTCTCCAGTCCAGAATGTCAATGGTGCTAATGTTGAGAAGCCCTGAACTCAAAGAACTCTACTCTCTGACTTCTAGTCCCTGGAGTCTCCCGGAAGATGAGCTTATTATGCGCCATTTCTGGCAGAGAAATCAGGAACTGGTTTGGAATGTTCCAGAGCAAAGGTGCTCACCCTTGTCTACAGAGTTAGGTTCAGGGCTTCCCCAAAGCTCCCCTGGGGATTATTTTAAGAATCCTAACGCCCAGGCCACACCACAGAACAATTATATCAGGATCTCTGGGGTGGGAACCAGACAGTAGGAATTGTTAAAGCTCCTCCAATGATTCTGTGTGCAGCAGAGGTTGAGAATAACTACCCCTTTGGACATTTGGAACTTATCTCCCTCCCTAACCCAACAGGTGACTCTCTTTAACCTCTGTGAGCCCTTGATTCCTGTCTGCAAAATGGAGAGCATCTTATCTCCTGCGGAGGGCTGGGTGAGGTCTAACGGTGTGCTGTGTGCAGAGTGTGTGGCACGGAGGCGACACGTGGCGCTCAGTGCACAATGGGTGTCTCCTGCCCTGGCAGCTGTCTCCACGGTCAGTGATGGCATGGTGCTGGGGCCCCTGCAGAGTAAATGGGCTGCTCCCCTGCTTGGACCTTCACTCTGGACTGCCGGGACTCAGTTTACTGTCTCCTTCTCCCAGGTCAGGATGCAGGCGGAAGCTCTGGGCGGGCTGCCAAGCGGATCACGCAGGGATGGAGTCGGAGAGCCCGAGAGAGCCCCGGGCAGGCATCAGAGTCGGACAGGACCCAGCTGAGCCAAGACCCGGGTGGGGGCACCCTGGCCATTGACACACTGCCAGATAACGGGACCAGGGTGGTGGTGAGTGCTGGAGGAACGTGGAAGGGGAGGGAAGTGGCGGTGAGGGACTCCCCAGGTGCCCTGAGTAAACTTGTCAGCCCTGCAAATCACATATCCTTTGGGATTGGCCTTGGTTGTCGGCATGAAGAGAGGGATCCCAGGGGAGGGCATGAGAGCAGGGCCCAGCCTGGGACATTAAATCTTCGCATCTCAGAGCTTCATAGATTGCCCACCTCCTCGTGCACCCAGGGAGGTGAGGTGACTTGCTCAAGGATGCACAGCATGTGCACAGGCTTCCTGTCCGTGGGTTCTTACGTGACCCGAGGCCTCCACTAAAAGCTGAATGAAGGTGGCATTATTGGTCACATCTAGCTGCCCGCTCAGGCCCCTCTCCCTTCTCATTCCTGCACCATTTACAGACCCTGTAGCCCCAAAGGGTTAACGGCCAAAGAGGCTCAGGCTGCTTAGCCTCAGGGCAGGGCACTGAGTAGAGAAGACAATTAGCGAGAGAGAGAGAACGAAACGTCTGCCTGGGGCAGTTCTGGGGCTGGTGCATCCCGGCTGGGAGAGTCAAGGCCCAGAGGAGGTGCTGTCCTTGCAGCGTGTGGCCCTGCTCTCCAGCGGGCTTTCTGGGAGGCCGACGGGGGGCCTCTGTGTCTGGGGGTGAATCTGTCGTCACGTGTGCGTGTGTTTGCACCTGCGTCTGACGGTTTTTGTATATTATGCACCATATACGGTGGGTTACCACCGTATTTCTAAGTAATTTGCTCACGCTGCCGCCTCTTGATTAATTCCCTTAGACATTGTCTGTTGACTACCTGTTGTGTAGATGAAAATTTGCCTTTTATGCACTCCCTCGACCGTCATTCTACTGCCAGTGTTTTTGTTAAATCTCTGCTCTGCTTTATATCATGATAATCGTGTAAATATTGTTCACCACTAATCCAAGCAGGGTAATGTTATTGTTGACTTTCTTGTACAGTTTTTGTTTTTCCTGGATCCTTGCCCCAACCCCCTGTTTGTTTACTTTTCTGTACTTACCATAGCTATATATTCTTATATATCTACTGGCTTTAAAAAAATTTTTTTTCAACGTTTTATTTATTTTTGGGACAGAGAGAGACAGAGCATGAACGGGGGAGGGGCAGAGAGAGAGGGAGACACAGAATCGGAAACAGGCTCCAGGCTCTGAGCCATCAGCCCAGAGCCTGACGCGGGGCTCGAACTCACGGACCGCGAGATCGTGACCTGGCTGAAGTCGGACGCTTAACCGACTGCGCCACCCAGGCGCCCCTATATCTACTGGCTTTAAATAGAGTTTTTGGTGTGGTACAACCTGTCCTTCCCCCCCCCACCCCCCACCCCCCAGAAACCTCTCTCCTGTTGTCCTGCTCCAACCTGGGCTGGCTGCTTGCCCACCTGCCCACCCCACGGTCATTGTGGGACCTCCCTCTCCTCCAAGGTTGGAACCCCCTTATCTGTCTCCTGTGTTGGGTGCCCTATTCTCTCAGTCTTTCCTGCTTGCCCCCCTTGTTTGTTTAGCTTCCTGAGAAAGGTTACGCAGGAGGGAACGTTCTTTAGAAAACTCACATATCTGAAAATGCCTTTTTTAAAAAACATATTTTTCTTTTATTTTGAGTTATTTAAATGTTTATTTATTTTTGAGAGAGACAGAGCACAATTGGGGGTGGGGCAGAGACAGAGGGAGACACAGAATCCGAAGCAGGCTCCGGGCTCTTGAGCTGTCAGCACAGAGCTTGACACAGGGCTGGAACCCACGAACCGTGAGATCACGACCTGAGCTGAAGTCAGACATTTAACCGGCTGAGCCACCCGGGTGCCCCCAAAATGCCTTTATTCTATCCTTACACTTGATTGATGGTCTGGCTGAATATAGAATTCTAGATTAAAAATAATTTTCCTTCAGAGGTTTGCAGGCATCTTCTGGCTTCCAGTGTCACTGTTGAGAGGTTTGATGTCCTTCTTACTCTTGGTGTTTATATGTGCTCCCTCCCCGCTCTGGAAGCTCTTGGGGTGTAACCCCCACATTCTGGAAGTGCAGTGATGTGCTCTGACTCTGGGACTTACACCCACCAGTTCTGGCAAGTCCTCCTGTTTTATTTCTTTGACAATCTTCTCTCTGCCTATTTCCTTCTTTCTGTAGGTCTCCTTGATTCAACGTTCATCTCAGGGATCGATCACTGAACTTCTCTTTTCTGTTGTATATTTGCAGGGTTTGCTTGTTGGTTTTGGTCCATTTTCTGGGAGACTTTTCTCAACTTTATTTTCTGAATGTTACTGATTCTTTTTTCTTTGATCATATTTTTAATTTCTAAGAGCTCTTTATTATTTTCCGATTATTTCTTTCCTTAGGGAAAAAAAAGGCATTCTGTTCTTGTGTCATGGATGTAAGATCTTTTCTGTCTTAGGATAGTTTAAAATTTTAAATATTTTTTTTCCTGCTCTGTCCGTCCTTCCTTCCTTCCTTCCTTCCTTCCTTCCTTCCTCCCTCCCTCCCTCCCTCCCTCCCTTCCTTCCCTCCTGTCTTTTGACTTTGTTTTTCTGTCTTGCTTTCTAGTGGGGGAGTTGAATGCAGGGACAGTTTACCCAGGAGTGGGCAGGGTGAAGAAAACAGCAGGGGATGGTAAAGTGTCTTAGGAAGAGCAGCAGGAGCCATTAAGACGTCTACACCTGTGCTGGCAGGGAGGGTGGTTACCCAAACCAGCAAGAGCTGTGACTGTCTCTGCAAGAGGGTCTGCTTCCAAGAGCTGTGGCAGTGGGGACTGAAGAGGGACCAGAGCCAACTTGCAGCCTGGTAGGAAGGGAGCGGAGTCATAAATGCTCTAAACTCTCCCTCCTTCTGCATTATTGTTTCTGTGACTTAGTTTTCCTTTTACTTCAGGCTCCCGTAAGGCTTGGCACTATTACTGATCCTGTCTTTATTTATAATTTTGATATTTTGTTCACCATGGATTAAAAAAAAATTTTTTTTAATGTTTATATTTGAGAGACAGAGAGACAGTGTATAGTGAGGGTAGGGGCAGAGTGAGAGAGACGGAGACAGAATCGGAAGCAGGCTTCAGGCACTGAGCTGTCAGCACAGAGCCCAACATGGGGCTCAAACTCACGAAACGCGAGATTATGGCCTGAGCTGAAGTCGGACGCTCAACCGACCGAGCCACGCAGTTGCCCCGATCGTGGATTTTTTGGAGCTCATTTCTGTTTTAAAATACTGCTTTAAAATATCCTCTACATTGGGGCGCCTGGGTGGCTCCGTCGGTTAATCATCCAACTCTTGATTTCGGCTCAGGTCGTGATCTCATGGTTTGTGGGATCAAGCCCTGCATCAGGCTCTGCACTGATGGCACAGAGCCTGATTGGGATGCTGTCTCTCCCTCTCTCTCTGCAGCCTACCCTGCTCACATACCTATATGTGCTCTCTCTCTCTCTCTCAACATAAATAAATAAACTTAAAAATATGTATATTTAAAATTTCCTCTCTCTTGACGACTGGGTTTGTTAGTGCCAACTTAAGCGTTATACCTGAGGTCAGGGCCTCACCGCCTCACCTAATCTTTGAGGTGGAACCTGGTAGAACCTCAGAGAACAAAGTCCCAACTCACTTCCCATTGTGCCTTGTCTTCTCCATCCTCTAGAACCAAGGAGCCATGGTGGGGTGATGGGGTGGAAGACCAAGGCAGGAGAGATGTAAGGGGTCCTGGACACCCTTCCCCACTCCCCCACCCCCGCCCCAGCTTTGCTGGGCCATTAGTTAAAGAACTGATACTTGTTCTTGGCCAGACACCATGGTCAAAGGGCCATGTCCCAGTCCATGCAGAGAGGCCCTTGCAGAAGAGAGCCACAAAGAGGCAGACTTCTGGAAGCAATTGTCTGTGGGGAGTCAGAAAGGGCAGTGGGGATCCTTAAGAGCCGGTATGGATTCAATAACCCCAGAACTTAAAAAACAACAGAAATTCTCGGGCTCCACCCTGGACTGGTTCAGAAATGTTGGAGATGGAGACTGGGAATTTGTTCCTTTAAAAGTTCCCATGTGATCCTGATGGCCATCTAGATGTGGGGACTTCTGATCTGTAATATTTCAAGCCAGTTTTGAAAGTAGTTGCTAGAACGACCACCAGCACCTGAAGCTTTCCCAGGTACCACGTGGCTATACTTGACTACATGACTTCCCCCATCCCGGGAGCGTTGTGGCCCCCTCGACAGCCACACATCTAGAGACCTTGGGAAGGAGCAAGGTCCCCCCCCCCCCCCGGCAGGAAACCCCTTTGACTGCCCCGGGGGGCTGTGCCCAGCTCTGCCGGCAAGACGGGAGGATCAGACTTCTACCTTAGCTGGAAGTGGGTTCAGATGTCAGACTGGGACCCGGAAGCCTGCCTTGGCAGGCTGAGTGATTGTCGGCTTCACGCCAGATGAAACTACCAGGATAAATATAAATCCTGGCACTTTCGTTTAAAATAAGGTGGGAGAGATGTGGCTTAGCAGCACTTCATGAGGAAAAGTTGTGGGGCTCCTCACTGCTTGTGGGCTGGGGATGAGTCAGGAGTGTAAAGTAGCTGCCAAGGGTGGAGGTGGGAAAGCTGGCTGTGTTCACGGAAACCCACAGAAATCCGGGCACCAGTGCTGGGGCTCTGGAGGTCCTATGGAGGTATTTCTTGACCTGACCATAAAGCTGGAGGGCTTGTGCCCCCTATGAGATGGCCATCTAGAAACCAGGGGAGTCCAGAATGGTTGAAGAAGCCCGTGGGCATTTAGCCTGGTCTAGAGAAGGCTCTGACTCTGGCTGTGTTCTAACAGCTGCAGGGCTGTGACTGCTGCAGAGGGAATAGACTGTTTTTCTCCATAGAACTTGTCACTTCCTGCACCGAATTATCTATTTATTTGTTTATATTGCCCGTCCTCTGCCTGGAATGGAAGCACCACGAGACCCGAGACTTTGAGGACCGAGCTGTCAGTGCCTGGCACACAGGAGGAGCTCCTCCTTTGGAGGAACAGAGGAAGTAGGGATTTCTCCATCCCCAGAGACCTCGGAAGACGGGACTGTAGAAGAGAAGAGGTTGAGTTGGGGTCTGTCCTTGGACTCAGTGCTTCCAAGGACTCCAACTCTACTGGTTCTTGGATTCCCACACACATGAGAGAATGGCAGTGCTTACACACTCCAGAACATGTGTGCATACAGCCGCCACCCAACTGGGCTTCAGGGCGGCCTCCACTCCATTCCCAACTCTGCCCGGAACCCACTAGGCCTTGCGCCGGGCGGTGTTTGATGGGGGACACTGAGGACCACCCCTTTCAGCACAGCCAGGCCTCAAGGCCCCCCTCCCATCCCTGTCCAGGCTCTGTGCCCACCCTGCCCTGGACAGTGGGGCAGCCTCAGCCACGCAGGGGCCCAGCAGAGGGCCCCAGAGACACCCGCTTCTCCTGAATCTCTGCTCAGTGACCCTGAGAGCTGGGGTCTGCTTGGCTGGAGGAGACCCGATCTAGACAATGGCTTGGTGGCAAAGGGCTGGGCGAGAGGGGAGTGGTAGGAAGAAGATATTTCAGCTAATTTGGTTTGGTCTGTTTTAAAAGGGTTTCTTGAGCCTCAACAGGAAAGCATTTTGCTACTTCTCTATATCACAGCCTGCTTCATGCCTCTGCTCTGGGGCCATATCAAGGGGCCAAGGGCCTGGCAGGTGGGCTTTCATTCCCTTTGCTGCCCCACACACCCACCCCAGAGGCCTCTCATCTTCCTTCGTTGTTCCTCAGTACACCCTCCTGGCCGTGGGCTTCCCTTCTTGCTCGGGCCTTCTGCCCAGCCCCCATCCCAGACCTTCCCTGCCCGGTCTCTCTGACCGTCTTCCTGTCTTGCCCCCTCCGGCCCAACCCCTTCTCCCCAGATCCCTGCCCAGACCTCTAACCAGCCCTCCTACCCAGCCCCTCTGCCCAGCCTCCCTGATGGGCGTCCTCTGCTCAATCCCTTCTGCCCAGCATCCCCGGCCTGGCCACCTCACACAGTGCTCCTTCCAACTCCGACTGTCTCTCTTTGAGGCCTTGAGGCCTCCAGCCAGCCCTCCCAGGGCGAGCTGGCAGGCCCAAGGGCCCTGACCAGAGCCCTCTCCTTAGATTTTCTTCTCACGCCCACACTACCACCACGTCCCGGTGGAAATAGGACTCTTTTCTAGACCAGGTTTCCACAGATTTTCCACAAAGACCAATTCTGAGGCCCTGGAACCCTGGGAACTGTTTTTGGAGGGGGTAGGGTGGGGTTTGGGGAAGCCATAGTGCTAAGTCAGAGACCCTGGCTTGTGACACAGTTTATTCTGAGAGGCTGGAAAGGGGAGGCCTTGGACAAAATTCCTTTTCCAGCCTGGGGATTTCCAGTCATAGTGCAGGGTTTTCTTGGTTCTGTGTTTCGGATCTAGGCCAGAGTTTGGGAGGAACCAAGCTTGAGAACATCCAGATTTGGAGGTTCCCCTGTAACTGAATAGTTCTCTCCATGATAGGAAGAGCTCCATCCCCTCGCTCCGGGCTTCCCTATGGCCCGGCTTCCCTAAGTTCCTCTCCTCTCTGGCCCAAGTAAAACTTCCCTGCTCTTTCCCCACCGTGGTGGGCCTAAGAATGCTGAGAGACCCTGCAGCCAGGCAGGCACCATGTGGTTTGAGACAGTGGACAGCAAGAGGGACAAACGAGTGCAATACATGCCTGGTTTTTTTTTTTTTTTTTTTTTAATTTTTTTTTTAACGTTTATTTATTTTTTTGGGACAGAGAGAGACAGAGCATGAACGGGGGAGGGGCAGAGAGAGAGGGAGACACAGAATCAGAAACAGGCTCCAGGCTCTGAGCCATCAGCCCAGCGCCCGACGCGGGGCTCGAACTCACGGACCGCGAGATCGTGACCTGGCTGAAGTCGGCCGCTTAACCGACTGCGCCACCCAGGCGCCCCACATGCCTGGTTTTTACAACCTCTCAAAGGACAGAGTTTCCAAAAGGAGACTTCTAGAAGGCCTCCTCCCCAGATCGAAGGGCCTGGAGGAGACGGCACAGACAGACTCATAGCACAGACGCCTGAAGAACAAGCAGTGCTCACGGAAGGACCGCACTATGGTGGGCCAGGGGAGGGGATGAGGCGAGGAGGCCAGTACTGGGAGAATTCTGAGAGTAGTGTGTGAGGTGGGTGGAGGGAGGGGAAGGTCATGAAGAGACAAGATAAGAGATTTTATAGGATAGGGGCGCCTGGGTGGCGCAGTCGGTTAAGCGTCCGACTTCAGCCAGGTCACGATCTCGCGCTCCGTGAGTTTGAGCCCCGCGTCGGGCTCTGGGCTGATGGCTCGGAGCCTGGAGCCTGTTTCCGATTCTGTGTCTCCCTCTCTCTCTGCCCCTCCCCCGTTCATGCTCTGTCTCTCTCTGTCCCAAAAATAAATAAAAAACGTTGAAAAAAAATAAAAAAAAAAAATAAAAAAAAGATTTTGTAGGAAGAAGGGGTGTTTGGGAGGGGGTGTGTGGAGCCCAGACATCTCATCTCCAGCACTGTGGAAGCGGTCCAGCAGTCCCGGCCCCCAATCGTGTTCCAGCTGCCTGACCCTGGGCTGGATGCTTACCCCCTCAGTTAATGAACCGGCATTGGGAGCCCCTGCAAACCCCTACTAGTTTCAAATTTCCCAAATGGGGTAGTAGATACTGATCTTATTAGGGTGAGATTTAAAGCAAAATTTAGAGCAAAATGCGAGGCACATGATGAGTTCTCTGATCCTGTCATCTCCCCACCCACCCGCTTCCAGGCTCAGTACGGGTGCCAAGGACCAATCCTGGTTGCTCAGACCCAGGACGTCCATCTCCCACAAAGATTAGTCTTGTTGACCCTTTTCCTTTCCCTTAGGTAGATTTTTTGGTTGGTTGGTTGGCTGGTTGGTTGGTTGGTTGGTTTCTTTCTTTCCTTCTTGTTGAGGTGAGATTTACATAGCATAAAATTAACCACTTTTAAGTGAAATGCATTTAATACATTCACAATGTTGTGCAATCATTATCTACTTCCTGAACATTTTCATCACCCCAAAAGGAGATACTGTACCATTTAAACCCTGTCCCTTCGTTCCCTCACAACCACCAACCTGTGTTCTGTTTCTATAGATTTACCTATTCTGGATGTTTCACATATAAATGAGATCATATGATGTATGACCTTTTGTGTCTGGTGTCCTTCACCTAGCATGATGTTTTCACGTCTACATCTATTTTATGGCTGAATAATATTCCATTGTCCAGATAGACCATAATTTTTTATTCATTCATTTGTTGATTATTCATTCATTTGTTGATAGACACTTGGGCTGTTTCTGCCTTTTGGCTGTTGTGAATAGTACTGCTGTGAACATGTGGCCATGTATTTCTTTGAGGACCTGTTTTCAACTATTTGGGCCATGTACCTAGGAGCGGAATTGCTGGTCAAATGGTAATTCTATGTTTAACGTTTTTTTTGAGGAATCTCCAAATTGGTTTCCATAGTAGCTGAGCCATTTTACATTCCCACCAGCAATGTATGAGGGTTTCAAATCCTCCACACCCTTGCTAACACTTGTTATTTTCTTTCTTTCTTTCTTTTTTAAAATTATAATATCCTAGGGGGTGTAAGAGGTGGTATCTCATCGTGGTTTTGCTTCGTGTTTCCTGAATGACTAATGATGTTAAACATCTTTCCACGTGCTTGTTGTCCATTTGTATATCTTCTTCAGAAAAATGTCTCCTTTGCCTCTTTGCTCATTTAAAAAAAATTATTCTTTTTTTAAAAAAGTTTATTTATTTATTTTGAGAGAGAGAGCATTTGTGCGCACGTGTGTGCACAGGCACAAGCGGGAGAAGAGCAGAGAGAGGGAGAGAGAATCCCAAGCAGGCTCCATGCTGTCAGCGCATAGCCCGACTCAGGGCTTGAACTCGTGAACCGTAAGATCATGACCTGAGCTGAAACCAAAAGCCAGCCCCTTAACCAACTGAGCCACCCAGGTGCCCCTGCTTTGCCCATTTTTTAATTGGGTTGTGTTTTTGTCTTGGGCAGATTTCTTAACCTCACTTCATTGTCAAATGAGGATGCTATTGTCTAAATGTAATTGCAAAGGTGTTCTACAAGACTCTACATTCGGGGCCTGGCACAGGGGCAGGAATGATAAACATTAGCTGACTCTGAATTAGGCCCTGGTCTAGGTGACCAGTCATCTTGGTTTTCCCAGAATGGTCTTGGTTTTAGCAATGAACTTTCAACATCCTGGGAGATCCCAGTCACCAGGTGAACTAGGATGGCTGGTCAACCTACTGTGGTCCCAGGGACGGTACGTACTAGGTATCCTTGCCACATCATCGCTCTAAACCTCAGTTTTCTCATCTATTAAAAAAAAGTTGTTTTTTTTTTATGTTTATTTATTTTTGAGAGAGAGAGAAGCAGAACGTGAGTGGGGAGGGGCAGGGAGAGAGGGAGACACAGAATCCGAGGCAGGCTCCAGGCTCTGAGCTGTCAGCACAGCGCCCGACGTGGGGCTCAAACTCATGAGATGCTTAACCGACTGAACCACCCAGGCACCCCCTCAGTTTCCTCATCTACAAGATGGGACTGAGAATGGCTCATGGAATTGTTATAAAAATTGGGTGAGTTAATTTCTTGAGAAGGTTAACCAGAAAGGTAGGGGGTGGAAAAGGTAGTGCTTTCCCCCCAGATCTTACCTGGAACTACAAAACCAGTATGCTAGCAACAAAAGAGGATTTCCTGGCCTTGAAACTTCAGGTGCTATGCCTCGTATCCTCACTACTCAAAGTATGGTGGGGGACCAGTAGCGTCGGCAGCACCTGGGAGCCTAGGGGTACCAGGCTGGCTCAGTTGGTGGATCATGCGACTCTTGGTTTTGGGGTTATGAGTTTGAGCCCCACATTGGGTGTAGATTGCTTAAAAAAATTTAAAGAAAGAAAGAAAGAAAGAAAGAAAGAAAGAAAGAAAGAAAGAAAGAAAGAAAGAAAGGGAAAAGAAACGCAGGAACTTGGACCCTATGGAATCAGAATTTGATTCTCGGGTGATTTGTATGCACATCAAGGTTTGAGAAGCACTGCTTTGTGCCAAACGCTTTCAAGCAGGGAAAACAATCCTGGATGTGGAAAGTACATCAATAAATTCGTCACAGGAGGGGCACCTGGGGGATTCAGTCGGTTAAGTGTCCAGACTTCAGTTCAGGTCATGATCTCGCAGTTTGTGAGTTGGAGCCCCACGTCAGGCTCTGCACTGACCGTGAGGAGCCTGCTTGGGATTTTTTCTCTCCATCTCTCTCTGCCCCTCCTTGTGCTCTCTCTCTCTCTCTCTCAAAATAAATAAATAAACATTAAAAAAAGAAATTAATCACAGGAGTATTTATGAGAGCGTAAGAATTAGAAGCTACCAAAATGCCCAACGATAGAGAAATAGTTAGGAAAATTGTGGGTTTTCTTCTGAGTAGATGGCCAGGGAGCTGTTATAAATGATGGTTAAAAGATCACGTTCAACATCAAAAACTGCTCTAGGTATTCATGAAACCTGGCGGAAGCAGGCCACACAATTGGATGATCAGCAGGATTATAACCGTGTGAAATTATATACACATAGAAAAGACGAGAAGGAGATATGCCAGCGTGGGACAGATGAGGGATGGGGGAGTCTGTTTTTGCTTTTGTTTTTCCTTGTCCTAATTCTGTGTGGTTGTATGATACATATTTATGCCGTCAAAACCTTGGGTTGGCTGATACTTCTCCCACAGCCCACATGTTGAGTCAGAGCCAGGATAAGATGATTCTTCCATTTCCAAGAAGCGTTGGGGGCATTAAGAAATGCTTTGTCTAGGGGCGCCTGGGTGGCGCAGTCGGTTAAGCGTCCGACTTCAGCCAGGTCACGATCTCACGGTCCGTGAGTTCGAGCCCCGCGTCGGGCTCTGGGCTGATGGCTCGGAGCCTGGAGCCTGTTTCCGATTCTGTGTCTCCCTCTCTCTCTGCCCCTCCCCCGTTCATGCTCTGTCTCTCTCTGTCCCAAAAATAAATAAACGTTGAAAAAAAAAATTAAAAAAAAAAAAAAAAAAAAAAGAAATGCTTTGTCTAGAAAGCTGGTCCGTACCCTCTTTCTGAGTCTGGTCCAACCCCCCACTTCCAGGGCCTCCCTAGGTCAGCCTCGTCCATCCTGACACCTCTTTACACTAGGCCCTCAGTACTGATGCCAGTGCCCTTTTGTCCGGCCTGGGTCCCTCCCTTTCCAGGGCTTTCTGCGCTTCTGTGGTGACAAGTGTTCTGTGCGGGTTTATTTCAACCTGAGGCTCGAATACCTCCAGAGGGCAAATAGAGGTTATTATGTGGATACACGAGGCAAGGGAAAATAAGAATAACAGGTGATGTTATAGGAGCCCTTCCTGAGTGCAGACCTCATTCTATGGCCTTACGTTTAATTCACCCACCTACCGCCCAGGAGGCAAATGTTTCTAATACTGTCTTGGAACAGAGAGGTGAAGAGCTTGCCCAACGTTGCAGAGCTCATGAGTGACAGAGCCAGGACAAGAACCCAGGTCTTTCTGCCTTTGGAGTCCAAGGATTTAACCACTATCTCATTGTGGAGAATGAGTGGCATATTGGTCCAGACAGGGGGTGCTTCTAGACAAGTGATTTTCAGCTTTATTGTGCAAAAGAATCCCCTGATAAGCTTGTTCAAATTAGGATTTTGACCCAGCAGGTTTGGGGTTGGGGCCTAGGATTCTGCATTTCCAATGTGCTCCCAGGTAATGCAAATGCTGCTGGTCCGTGGGGCATATTTTGAGCAGCAGGGATCTAGAAAAACATTCTGGGGTCTCATAAGGCTTCATGGAATGGGGGTGGCAGTGAACGGGATGCTCCCTCCCCCAGTAATCCCACCAGCACCTCCTGGGTTGGACCCAGCTGCCTGGAGCACCGTCCTGACAAGCCTGGCTGGCCAGGCCTCTCCGGCAGGCCCCGCAGGGTGCCCTTGGTTGCCTGCCCCAGCATTTTCACCTGCCAGTTGGCTGGCATTTGATGGGTCGATGGTGACAGCTTAGCCGGAGTTCCTGTCCAGAAACGTCTTGAGCTCAGCCAAGGTAAATGCTGTCCCGCTGTCAGAAATGAAGTGCCTGGCCGGCTCCAGGCATGAATAATTGAGGCAGAAGAGACATTGTAACAGCGGACGTTTAGGATGGAGCCGGGGTTGGTTTTGAGGAGGCAGCCTCCACGATGAAAACCTGTCTTGGAAACGTCCCACAAAATCATCGTAATAGCTCCTACTTAGCAAGCACCTACTGTGGACCAGGCACTGGGCTAAGAGCTTCACATTGATGTGTTGTGTCTAATCCTTTCAAGAAGTCTGTGAACGACGTTACTGACGAGGGACTGAAGCTCAGAGAGGAGAGTAACGTTCGGCACCAGCTACTGTGTAGTGGAGCCAGCTTTTGAACTTGGGTCCGTCTGACTCCGCAGACCCTGCACTTGATCCTAGAGCAGTGGTTTCCTTTCCTTTTCTTTTCTTTTCTTTTCTTTTCTTTTCTTTTCTTTTCTTTTCTTTTCTTTTCTTTTCTTTTCTTTTTTTTTTTCCGGAGCAGTGGTTTTCAAAGTGCACCCCGTGGAACCCTAAGGGTTCGCAGAGGTGCTTCCTGCATGGACTGCCATGGAATGGAGGGTGGTGGAGAAGGAAGTCGCACAGCAGGCCGGGCTCCAGGCCCTTCTTTCCTTCCCCCAGAATGGCCGTACTTTGATGTGATGCATGTATTAAGTTTCCACGGAAGATTAATTGGAAGAAAGGATTTCATGACCAAGAATGTTTGAAATCTACATCATGCCGCCTCCCAGAACGAATGTGGATTGCGGAGCGGGGCTTTTCAAGGAAACAGTTCTCTTTGGTGGGCTTGCCAAGTCATCTGGCTCAGGCTATGCCCCCGACCCTCTGTGAGGTCAGGCCACCACTGTCATGGCTTCTAGCCTGCAGTCCACAGTGTCTGGAGGGCCGCCCTCAGGGGTAGTGGGACTTCCCCACAGACCGCAAGTCAGTGACAGGCCCGAACCGGGTGAACTCCTGGGGCAAGTTCACTGCCAAGCACGGTCTCTAAATCCTTTTTGAGAGACGTGTGTGTATGGATTACAGTGAAGAAGCCTGCAGTCTGGCCTGCCTGGGGAGGCTGCTTAGGACCTTGCTTGTATTAATTAGGATACACATTCAGCTATTTAAAAAAAATTTTTTTTTCAACATTTTTTATTTATTTTTGGGACAGAGAGAGACAGAGCACGAACGGGGGAGGGGCAGAGAGAGAGGGAGACACAGAATCGGAAACAGGCTCCAGGCTCCGAGCCATCAGACCAGAGCCCGACGCGGGGCTCGAACTCACGGACCGCGAGACCGTGACCCGGCTGAAGTCGGACGCTCAACCGACTGCGCCACCCACGCGCCCCGACATTCAGCTATTTTAATAAATGCTCAACTGATGATGGACTTGGGCACGAGAGTTTATTCTTCTCCCACATGTAATAGTGTGAGCATAAGTAAGCAGGCTTGACATAGCATCTCCGTGGTGTTGGGGACCCAGCTTCCCTCTATCTTGCTGTTCTCCCCTCGACAACTTATGTCTTCTGTGTTGTGGTCCAAGATGGCCCCCCTTTCCTACTGAGGACAAGCATCCTCCTGGTCTTCCATCGGCCAGCCAGACATTGTCATGTAGCCACACTTAACTGAAAGGAGGGCTAGGAAACATAGTCTTAGGTGGGTGGCCATTTGCCTAATGAAAACTGGAAGGGGGGGGCACCTGGGCGGCTCAGTCCGTTACACGTCCAACTCTTGATTTTGGCTCAGGTCATGATCTCATGATTCGTGAGATCGAGCCCCACGTCGGGCTCTGCACTGACAGTGAGGAGCCTGCTTGGGATTCTCTCTCTCTCTCTCTCTCTCTCTCTGCCCCATCCCCTGCTCAGATGCTCTCTCTTTCTCTCTCAAAACAAATAAAATGCAAACATTAAAAAACCCTGGAAGGTTCTGCTTCTAAAGGAAGAAGGAGAGAATGGTTGTTGGGAAACATTTATCCAACTCTGTCACGGGTGAACTTCCTACATCAAAACTTTCCCCTCTGTAGTCAGTCAAGAAGCCATCAGTGACTGGCTTTATAGAAGAAAAACATGGCGGCCTGTGTGTCATCAGGGAAAAGTCTCCCAGAAATTGAGTTTCTCACTTGTCTCTTCCCATTCATACTCTCACGGTCTGTGCCGGAGAAGGACATCTGGGGTCTCTCTGGATGACCCTCTGATCACCCCATGAACAAGACACTTCTAGTTAGTGCCCTTTTGGTTCCGAGGAGCTATTTGAACTGTGTCAGGAGAAAGGTTTATAGTGAGGGGTAGAGGCGCATCTGGGTGGCTCAGGTGGTTGAACGTCAGACTCTTGATCTCGGCTCAGGTCGTGAAATCAGGGTCTTGGGATCAAGCCCCGTTGTCAGCTCTGTGCTGGGTGTGGAACTGCTTGGGATTCTCTCCCTCCCTCTCCCTCTGCCTCTCCCCTGCTTGCGCTCTGGCACACGCTCTCTCTCTCTCAAAAAGTAATATATATTTACCGAGGGCTAGAGACCTACCGTGGGATCCAAAGACTGGAGATAACGGACAGCCTGACCTCAGAAACCCGGAAATCAGTCAGAAACCAGGGCTGCTTTCTCTGTGTCTTCAGGCCCACCTCAGTGCTGGCCTCTCTCTCTTTTCTTTTTTAATGTTTTTCTTTATTTTTGTTTTTGAGAGAGAGGCACAGAGTGCAAGCAGGAAAGGAGCAGGAAGAGAGGGAGACACAGGATCCGAGGCAGGCTCCAGGCTCCGAGCTGTCGGCACAGAGCCTGACGTGGGGCTCGAACCCACGAACCGTGAGATCAGGACCTGAGCCGAAGTCGGACGCCCAACCGACTGAGCCACCCAGGCGCCCCGATTCTTGTCTCTTTTTTTACTCACCCAGCATCTATTTATTGAAGCCAGATGCACATGAGGTCTTCCTTCTCCTTTCTGTGGACAAGCAGTCACGCTTAGGACACAGTCACCCACGTTCTGCGCTTGCTGCCCTGACGGACTCGCCCCTACTCTGCTGTGTCTCAGCTGGTGGAGCCGAGGGCACCTCTTCCTTGCTCCGAGAGCGACTCCCTAGCTACTTTCACTTCCTCAGAGAAGAGCTTGAGGAGTCAGGGGACTTCCTCCTGTGGGCAGGACGTCCCGGCTATGGGATGCTTTCCACAGACTTGGAAAGTCTTCCCAGAGGAAGCAGCTGTTTCCTTCACACGTGGCTTTTGTATCACCTGCCACTGGTGCTCAGGGAGGATGCTGTCCTTGTCACCAGACCACGCATCCTCGGCACAGCCTCCGGCCCCG
This sequence comes from Puma concolor, assembly GCF_028749965.1. NCBI lineage: Eukaryota > Metazoa > Chordata > Mammalia > Carnivora > Felidae > Puma > Puma concolor. The sequence goes on along the minus strand of NC_141680.1, from coordinate 39,854,456 downwards.
TCGGCTGCGGGATCCTTGTGACTGAACGCATTCAGCAGACAGATCCCAACGCCTGCCAGGTGCCAGGTGCCAAACCCTGCACTAGGTAGGTGCTGGGGGGTGAGGAGATGAGCATGACGTGGTCCCCTAAGCTCTGTGTCCCATAAAGGACCCACGCTGGTCCTTCGGATGTGAGAAGTTTTAACCAATGACTGAAAAGTGGCCCACGGCACCTTCCAGTGGGGCAGTAACTTAAAGACCCGAGAAACAACAGACAGAGGAAAAGCCATTGTCATGGCGCGTGACTGCCCCGGTTTCAGATGGGGCCAGTGAGACGCGTCCCTCGTCACCCCACCCTCTGCCGTCTTAGCTGAGGCAGCAGAGACGTGTTAGCATCTGTTTGGGCTTTCCGACCGCAGAGCGTGGCTTCTGCCCAGGCCCCTCATGTCTGATGCGTGGAGATTTGGCAAAAGCTCTCACTGGTGAGTCCCAGGAAGGAGGTAATGGACACCAGACCCTTCTCCAAGCCTCCAAGCAGCGGTTTTAAACACAGGTCTGCTCAGGTTCCTAGCTGAGCGCTGCATCTGGTTGACTCCCACCACACCGGCGGGTGTCTGGACCCCGTCTGGTGCCGCCTCGCTTTGTTGGGTAACACGATCCCATTCTGGACACCAGCATGCGTGGTGGTAGAAACAAAACAGAGGATAAGCAGGTCTTCGACGGGCTGTGCTTTGTGACCGTTCACTCGTCAGCACGTCCTCCAATAAAGCCTATACTCTTGTGCTTAACCACCGTAGCTAAAGGCAGAGCTCACCCGTGTGGGAATGGTCTCACAGGAAAGGTAGGTGTGAGGATAAGAAGCCTAAAAACCAAGTAAATCATCACAAGTGTGCAGCATATTGGGAGGGAGAAATCCAGGGTGGGGTGAGTAATGGGAGCATCAGGGAGGTGCTCTGAGCTAGTGATTGCTGACTTGAGGCCTAAAGGAAAAGGAGGACTCAGCTCCTGAATGGAGTGGGAGAGAGGTTTTGAGGCCCAGGAGGTGCCAAGGCCCTGAGGCAGACAGCACTTGGTGATTTCAGGAAGTGAAGAAGCCCAGCGGGGCTGAAGCACACAGGGTGTGAAGTACATGGGGGTGGTGGGTGGGAGCCAGACTACCATGTATCAGGAAGGGCTTGTGTTTTCGTGTCACAGAGGGCTGAACGAGCATCCCTCCAGAATATCATTGGGAACCCAGGTTCCATCCAGCTCATCACTTCACCGTCCTTACGTGGCTCTTGTCCTTATCCTCACAAGATGGCTGTTGAAGCTCCAGTCATCTTCTCTACATTCCAGGCAGGAATAAGGAGAAGGGCAAAGGGAAGAGGGACAAGCAGTCAAATGTGAGCTGCACGAGAATCTTCACTTATTAGCCAGCCTATAGCACGTGGTAACCCTTAACACATCCAGGGAATGAGGTGTTTTAGCTGGCTACATCGCTGCTTGCTACAGGCCCAATGTTCTGTTAGCAAAGAAGAGGAGGGAGTAGATATTGTATAGGCATGTCCAGAGTCTGCCCCACAGGGCCTTGTAGGTCATGGTAAGGAGCGTGGTCTGCATCCTGATACAGCTGGGGAGCCATAGATTGTTCTAAGCAGGGCGATAACATGGAAGGGGGAGACGACTCAGGGTTGCCCTACTTGAGCCACAGCAACACATATCTTTCGGCCTACATAACAGTTTTCTAGAACTGCTCTAACGCATTGCCACAAACGTTGTGGTTTAAAGCAACAGACATCTATTCTCTCCCGGTTTGGGCTGCTGGGAGTCTGAAATCATAGTGTCAGAGAGGCCATGCTCCCTCTGAAGACTCGAGGGGAGAATCCTGCCTTACCTATTCCTAGCCTGGTGGCTCCTGGCTCTCCTTCGTGTTCCTTGGCTCATCAGCTACATCACTCCAATCTCTGCCTCTGTCGTCACATGGCCTTCTTCCCCGTTACCCTGTGTGTCTATATCCAAATCTCTCTCTCTCTCTTTTACAAGGACACCCACCATTGGTTTTAGAGCCCACCCTAATCCAGCCTGACCTCATCATTTTTTTAAAAGTTTATTTATTTATTTTGAGAGAGAAAGAGAGCACGAGCAGGGGAGGGGCAGGGAGAGAGAGGAAGAGAGAGAATCCCAAGCAGGCTCTGCACTGTCAGCGTGGAGCCCGGTGTGGGGCTCGAACCCATGAACCATGACCTGAGCCAAAACCAAGAGTCGGACATTCAACCAAGTGAGCCACTCTGGCACCCCCCAGTCTGATCTCATCTTAACTTGATTATGTTTGCAACGATTCTACTTCCAAATAAGGTCTTACTCATAGGTACTAGGGGTTGGGACTTGAATATACCTTTTTTGTAGGACACAATCCTGGAGGGCATGCAAAGGGACTAATGTGCCATCTAGACGCTGCTTTGCTCTCTTGGGCTGCTCGTTTCCCCCTCACCCGTAAAGACAGCCCAGAAATTAGGGAGGTGGGTTTACTTCCAAAATTTTGACCCAGTGCCAGGTGCGAGGCAAAAGGAAGGGGTCTGGGCTCCTGGCACGGGGCTGTCCTCACCTTGGCAAATACGTCTTCAGCTCTGAGGATGTGAGGGTCTTCAGTCGCGGGGGCAGGGGCAGCCTCACCCATCCCTGCGTGTCAGTGGCTCATAGCTTGGGGTGGGGGGAGGCATGGAGGGAGCAGACATTTAAATAATGGGCTGAATGGTATCTAAACTTGAGTGCCTTTCTTCCAGCAGGCAAAATTTTAGGCTCACTGATGCCCTTTAATAAACCACTTTTTTGTCTGGAGTAAGTGGGGGGAAATGCAGGCTGGAGCCATGGCTGTGGCAGGTGGTCATAGCTGACCCTAAACTGGCTTCAGAGTTGGGGTCCTTCAGACTGCCCAGTGTAGTGCTATTCAGGTCCCCCTCCCTTTTTGCTTTGAGGTGGAGTAAAAACTACTCACACGTGAGTCCCAGGAAACAGGCTGGGGGCCATCACACTCGTCTTCTGGGCACATCTCTTTGCATAAGTTGGTGTGCATAGAGCTTCGTTTCTCGGCGGGTGATTTTTTTTTTTTCTGTTTTCATTTTTTGGGGGTCAAGATGGGAATCCTCCTCAGAGGTGGAGGAGAGCTGAAGGTGCAGGGGGCAAAGACATGTGGCATCTGATCCCCCGGGGAGTGGGTGGAAGAAGCAGACCCTGAAGGAACTGCTTTCCCAAGGGAGGCTGTGAGTTCTGGGCATCAGCACAGTGGCTTCGGTGCCCATGGGCGGAGCTAGGAAGCAGCGCTTCCTCCTCTGGGTCCCCAGGGTGGATAACCGGTGGCAATGGGAGGTGGCATCATTGGCACGAGCACTGGCCCTTACCCCAGGGGTGGTGGCATCAGGGTGGGCCCCTCAGGTGGTCTTCTGAGTAAAACCAGAAATCCAACAAAGGTGGGTCCATGTGACCCAAATAGCACACATGAGTCACCTCTTGAGAACTCCCGTGGATGGCGGGGGCTATTTGCAAAGGATGGATGTCCTCACTGGGCAAGTAGCGGGGAGAAGATCGATGAGAAGGTGATGGTTTAAGCTGAGCATTGAAGAAGTGGGGATCTGCTGGGGGGAGAAGGCAAGGAAGGTCGTTCCAGGCAGGAGGATCGGCATGTGCAAAGGCATGGGTGACCACTGGTGGCCTGAGACTGTCAGGGGAGTCTGAGCTGGTGAGTGGGTGCACAAGGCTGCACGGGGCATGAGAGAAGGCAAGAGCAGCGAAGCTAGAGACGGTGGAGCTGGCTCCTGATGAGACCTCGCATGTCAGGGTTGGGTTTGGGTTTTGTCTGGAGGACGGTGGGAGCCCCAGATGGCTTGTGAGCAGAGCGATGTGGCCTCGCACGTGTTTTATGTGTGTTTGACAGCCGCGCTGAGGGTGGGTGGAGGGGTGGGCAGTCTGGAGGCCGGAGGGAAGGAACCAGGCAGTGGCGGTGGAGATCGCCCCCTCCCCGCCACACCATGTTTCTTCTGCTCATCTTCCCCATCCCCCCACCCTGCCCTGACCCCAGGTCCCCAGAGCATGTCACTTGTCAGAAGAGCAGAGTCTGCCTCTTGGCGGGTGGAGAGAACAGGCATCCCTCGTCCCTGCTCATGCTGGTCCCGGGGCAAGAGCTGGCTGGGCAGCTGGCGGCTTGGCAGGGACAACATGGTCTGCTCTGATGTGTCTGCAGCCACTGCCACCGGACAGCCTGATTAATGACCCGCCGCGTCCAGGTCTCCTCACGGGTCAGCAGCCCCGTCTCGGCAGCGGCAGCCAAGCGAACCAGCCTGCTCTGCCTCCTTCCCCCCGTGGCTGGTGCTCCCAGATGGGCTGAAATGCTGTGACATCGCCTCCTCCCCTGGCCCTGCCACCCTTTCTGCTAACTATTCCCTGTCCTCTTAAAAGTCCTGGCCCTAAATTCTCCCGTGCAGAAGAGGCTTTACAGAATGAACTCCCAGCCTGCCGCGTTCTGGCTTGTTCTCTATCCTCCCCGCATCGGGCGCGTAGCAGAAGTTAAAAATATGTCTCGAAGGAACCATTGCTGCTTCTCTACCCTTTCTCTCTGCGGGAAGGTCTGTGTCTGTGTGTTCCATTCGCATAAGTCCCACCTCCTCCATCAGACTAGCGATTTCCCAAGATCAAGGGTCGGCCTCCATCTTTGGGCTGGTGGCTTCTAAGATTCATTTTTTTTTTTCTTTTTCCTTAAGCAGGGTAACCGCAGGGCAAGGACTGGGTCTCCCCTTCAGTCCGGGGGCTCCCCAAAGACAAGAGCTCTGTTTGGGGCTGCCTTGTCCGTCTCTCCCTCATGTCCCAAGCTGAGCTCTGCCTTGGGCGTGCTCTGTGGGTACTCAGGGGCCACAGGGAAAGCCTCCTGGCCTGTCTGGGAATGGCAGGGCTAAGCGTGGGTACAGCGGGTGTGGATTTGGCTGGGGCCAGAGCCATTGGGGCATGGCGAGGGGCTTGGTACTGAGCTGTCGTCTGGGGCCAAGGGGAACCCAGGACATCCAGGCCTACACGAGCCTTCGAGGCTACAGGCCCAGTGTCAGGGAGGGCTGTGACTTCGCATGTGTGGGGGGGGAGGAGCAGAGGATGGCTCCTGGCCACCTGCTCCTCATACCTCCTGTGGGCTCTGTCTTGGTTGTGTCAGGAAGACAACCACAGCTACTATGTGTCCCGTCTGTACGGCCCCAGCGAGCCCCGCAGCCGGGAGCTGTGGGTAGACGTGGCCAAGGCCAACCAGAGCCAAGTGAAGGTCCACAGAATCCTCTCCAACACTCACCGGCAGGCTTCAGTGAGTATGCCAGACCCTGGCAGCACTGCCCTGGGCTGGGAGGCTGGGGGCCAACCCTCCATGCCCGCTCAGTGGGCATGGTTGTGACCTGAGGTCTGTGATCTGGGAGATGCGTTCCGGGGAACCCTGGGAGGGGGGGCGGTGGCCAGAGTTAAGGTGGCCACCTGTGGTCCTGGGGGCTTGCCCTGGACGTGCCTGCCCCCTACGTTGTCCAGACAAGCATGGGACAGTGTGGGCGCCCAGCCTCCTGGCCTACAGCATGGCCCATGCTGACTCTCTCCCGTGCCCTGCAGAGAGTGGTCTTGTCCTTTGATTTTCCTTTCTACGGTCATCCTCTGCGGCAGATCACCATAGCAACCGGAGGTAAGGCTGTGTTGGTGGGACTGGGGGAGATTTGGAGTCTCAGCCAGAACGTGAGGGACCTACCTGGGGAGGTTTATTGGAGACAGGGGTGTATAGAGAGACTGGGGAGGGTACCGCGTTGGGCTCTCTCGGGACCTCACTCTCAGGAGAGAGAACAGTGTGTGTGTGTGTTGGACCACCTTCCTGATGTTGGCTGACTTGCCCGTGTGTGTGTGTGTGTGTGTGTGTGTGTGTGTGTGTGTGTGTCCCTCTGGGTCAGCTCAGGCTAGCGTGGGCAATGCCTGTGGTCCCTGAGCTTCTGAGTCTGTGAATGAGAGAGAGGAGGAGACTTCACGAGAACGTGATTCTTGGGATCAGGCTCCTTGTCGAGATGAGGGGCCCATCTTTGATTCCTGTGCCCTTTCCCAGGGACAGGGAGAGGTGGGAGTTCTGTGCCCACCTGGAGGGGCAGGGAGAACCTTCTCTGGTCTGGGGCCCTTTTGCTCCACACACCAGACCAAGAGCCCAGCAGGTGGGGGTTGGGGACAGAGGTCCAAGATTCTCTTCCAGCCCCACCTGCACTATCCCTTCCTGCATAAGGAAGCAACCTCTCTAGGCCTTCTCTAGTGACTTCTATGCATTTGTCCGCACCCCAGGCTTCATCTTCATGGGTGACACGATCCACCGGATGCTCACGGCTACTCAGTATGTGGCGCCTCTGATGGCCAACTTCAACCCTGGCTACTCTGACAACTCAACAGTCGCTTACTTTGACAATGGTGAGAACAGATCTCAGAGTTTAAGTTACCTGGCTCCAGGGCACAGCCCCTTTAGCAGAGCCCAAAGTCTAGAGAGGACAAGGCACTTACCCACGGTCACACAGCAAGGCCACCACCCCACCTTCCCGTGTTCAATTTCCTCATCTAGAAGATGGCAACAAGATGCCTGCTACCTAGCAGGGTCTGACGAGATAACAAAAGAAAAGTGCTTGGCTCTTAGCAGAGGTGACAAATATCAGAGACCTTCGTTGTTTCTTACTCTCACCAGATTGTCCCTTGAGCACCCAATCACCCTCAGACCTATGTGGGCCGCCGATTCCGCGGGGCCCTCCTTCCTGCACTACCTTCCTGTCCAGCCGGGTCTCTGCTCCCCTCCCTAGGGACGGTCTTTATTGTTCAGTGGGACCACGTCTACCTCCAAGGCCGGGAAGACAGAGGCAGCTTCACTTTCCAGGCAGCTCTGCACCAAGACGGCCGCATTGTATTTGGCTACAAAGAGGTGAGTGAGCTTAGCTGCAGAGGTGGCCGGGTCTTGGAGTTTTTCATTCAGCAAATATCTGTAGAGAACCTGCAACGTGCCAGGCATAGGCCTCGGTGCTGGGCAGACAGCAGTTAATGAGATGGCCATAGGCCCTGCCCATGTAGAGCTAGAAGTCTGGTTGGGGAGATGGACAGTAATTACAGGGACAAATGTAGAATCACCACTGTGACAAGTGTTCCTAAGTCGAGGTGCCTGGTGCGAAGGGAGCCTTTCATGACGCCCTTCCTTCCTTCCTTCCTTCCTTCCTTCCTTCCTTCCTTCCTTCCTTCCTTTTCTTCCTTTCTTGTTTTCTTTCTTTCTTTCTTTCTTTCTTTCTTTCTTTCTTTCTTTCTTTCTTTCTCTTCCTCCCTTCCTTCCTTCCTTATTTTCTTCCTTTCTTGTTTTCTTTCTTTCTTCTTTCTTTCTTTCTTTCTTTCTTTCTTTCTTTCTTTCTTTTCCTTCCTTCCTTCCTTCCTTCCTTCCTTCCTTCCTTCCTTCCTTCCCTCCTTCCTTCCTTCCTTTTCTTCCTTTCTTGTTTTCTTTCTTTCTTTCTTTCTTTCTTTCTTTCTTTCTTTCTTTCTCTTCCTCCCTTCCTTCCTTCCTTCCTTATTTTCTTCCTTTCTTATTTTCTTTCTTTCTTCTTTCTTTCTTTCTTTCTTTTCCTTCCTTCCTTCCTTCCTTCCTTCCTTCCTTCCTTCCTTCCTTATTTTCTTCTTTCTTGTTTTCTTTCTTGTTTCTTCTTTCTTTCTTTCTTTTTCTTTTCCTTCCTTTCTTTCTCTTTCTTTCTCTTTCTTTCTTTCTTTCTTTCTTTCTTTCTTTCTTTCTTTCTTTCCCTTCCTTCCTTCCTTCCTTCCTTCCTTCCTTCTTTCTTTCTCTCTTTCTCTTTCTCTCTTTCATGAGGCTTTTTACCTGAGCAGAGGTCAGGGGAGGCTTCCCTGAGGAAAAGAGTTGAAATCTGCAGGATGTGTAGGAGTTAAGGAATCAAAGAAGAGAGAGAAAAGCACACTCAAAGGTCCTCTGGCAGGACAGAGCATGGCTGGTACAAAGCATAAGAAGAAGACAGCAAGACTGGAGGGGAGAGTGGGGAGCAATACAGGGCAGGAGAACACCCAGATGTGCCTTTGAGAAAGGTCACTCTGGCTTCAGAATGGAGAACAGGTTGTTGGTGGCTCAGAGGAAAGGTTGGGAGATGGTTTTGGAGAGAGAGGTGTTGCCGGCTTGGAGTAGGGTAGGGTAAGATGGAGAGAACTGGACAGATTTAAGAGCCAGTTAGCAGGCTAATTAATAGGAATCAGAGATGTGTGAGGTGGAGGAGGGCGGAGATGAAAGAAAGGGTGACTCCCAGGTTTCCGGCCTGCGTGGAGGTATGGCAAAGAAAAAGGAAATGTGCTGGAGATGGTTGGAGTAGACTTGCAATTTGAATGGGGGCCCACTGGATTTGAGATGCCCTTGAGTCCTCCAAGAGGTGGCACGGAGCAGGCAGAGGGGTGTGGAGGTCAGAGGGGACGTCCAGGCTGGTCCAAGGGTGTTTTGAGGGGGTAGATGGAGCCTCTTCTCCCCGGCTGCAGATCCCTATGTCTGTCCTGGAAATCAGCTCCTCCCAGCACCCCGTCAAAACAGGCCTGTCAGATGCCTTCATGATTCTCAACCCGTCCCCGGAGGTACCAGGTGAGTCCCCAGGGGTCCCGTGGAGCGCTCAGCGGGCTTGGACTGAGCTCCGACTGACCCAGACTGGGTTGGGGGCGGGGGGACTGGCAGTGGTGGAGGTGGCTGGATGGCTGATTGCTGAGGGGCGCTGAAGGAGGATGAAACACATAATGAGTTCTAATTTTCCTTCATTAAAGCAGAGGAACCATTTTTTCCCAATGAAATCTCCAGTGGGAGGCGACGCTCTGGGTTTGGAGGGGAAGGGGAGCCACTCAGCACCACATCCACTTAGAAATTCTCCACAGGCACCAGATTAGAGTTTTTGAGTCCTTCCAGAACACAACCATGATTACATCCCTACCCCACGTGGTAGGAGCATCACCGGCGGTTCAGGGGATGGAGGCCAGTCCCAGCCACATTATTAACTGTCTGTACTTCAGGAAATCACATCTCTCTAGCCTCAGTTGCCTCATCTGTAAGATGGGGGTGTAGCTGGAACAGTGCTTTTTCCTTCCTGGTCCTCCTCCAGTTCTGATATTTTTTGGCATCACAGCACTTTTTCTTCTTCTGATCCCCTGCTCACCCCCATGGGGGTCTTGAATTCTCACTTCTGGGGGAGGCACTGTAGGCACACTATCCATTGCTTCTGAACCCTTGGCTCAGAGTCTTTTGAACCTGACCTCTTTTGCTATGCTGTGTATACAAAAGTCCCTCTGTCTCACCTATAGGACCCCCAAGCAGGAGACCCCTGTCTGCTCTTCTCTGTCCCTGCCGGTGCTTGATGGGACCAAGGAACATTCTGAACTCCACCCTAGCCACACCAGGCTGGTTGAGAGGATGTGCTTGGGAGCCACCAAAGTGCTATCCTGTAGACGGGCACGGCACTACCTTTCTGGACACTCCAGGGCTTCCCGGGGAAGCATACATAACTTACATCTGTTAGTTGAGTTCCATCAATACACATGCTCTGAGTTCCTGCTATGCACGAGGCCACTATGTTCTGGGTGCTACTGAGATACGATGAAGAGGAAGATATGGAGGGATTCATCATCTGAGCAGAGCCTCTGTCCTTAACAGAAATCTGAGGGAAGGGACCGAGGGCTCATGTTAGAAGTCTTTATCCAGGAGCCGCCACATGCAAGGTTGAGTATAGTGTTAGGGGCTTGGCTCTGGAGTTGGAAGCGGGGATTCGAGTCCAAACTCTCCGTAAGCATCTGACCCCTGGCAAGTCACTTAACCTCTTAGAGCTGATTTCTCTGTCGGCAATTGGGGATATAAGTGGTTCATGCTCCCTGCAGCGAGTGACTTGTGAAGATGAACACGGTGACGTCCAACAAGTGTTTGGCCTGATGTCTGGCACGTCGAGTTTGTGAGTCCCATATTAGAATATCTTTCTCTGCCAGCCTTTATCATGCGACTCAGTATTTTATAGTCCAGCAGGGCGTCTGGTACAGTAGCAAACAGTGCAGAAAGAGGAGCACGTGATGTCCTGATGCTGGTGTGTCATAGGTCAGATGCCAGGACCACAGCACTTTCATGTGACTTCTGCAAAAAGTCACATGCTAGAGCGGCTGTTTGCACTTGATGCACCACACCTTGGAGGTTTGTGCCGTCAACATGAATTACCATCCTGTTCTTTATGAATGCTCTCCCTTATCGGAATCTATAAAATGATATTTTTTTCATGAATAAATGTATCCGGTCTAAAACTCAAAAGATACAAAAGGAGGTATAGAAAAAATCAGGTTTCTCTCCCATCCCCGACCCCTCTCCCCTAATTTCCCTTCCTGGAGGCCACCAGGGCTGCCCGATTATTTCTAGAGCTATAAGCCTACAGAGAAGTATACGTTTGGATATTTAACACAGAGAATGGCATGTGATGTCACTGTTCTGCACTTGAACAAAGTATATCCTGCCCATCCTTCCGTATCAGCCCACACCTCGTTCTTTTTAATGGCTACTTGATAGCCTGTTGCATAGATGTACCTTAATTTAGCCAATCCCCTGGACATAGACTTTACAGTTCCCAATATTTTGTTACGACAAATAACGCTGCAGTGAATATTCTTGCAAACAGCTATTTTTATGCCCCTTTGTGAGTATTTCCATAAAATAAGTTCCCACTACTCCACTTACCCATCCTGACCTTCCCTGAACACCCAGGACACTAGCAAGCAGCTCACCAAGCCTCTGCTCCAGGCAGCATCTGTTCTAACTGGTTGGGTAGCACATGTACTGAGCCGGTTGCTAAATAGTTTCAGTGTCACTCTGATTGTATTAGTTAGCAATTGCTGCGTAACAAATTATCCTGAAATTTAGCAGCTTAAACACACACACACACACACACACACACACACACACACACACACGTTATCCCAGAGTTTCTGTGGATCAGGAAGCAAGGCACAGCTTAGCTGCGTCCTCTGGTTCAAGGCCTTGCACAGGCTGCTCTCAAGGTGCTTGCCAGGTTACAGCCCTCTCAACAACTGTTTGGGGTGGGGGTCTGCTTCCAAGAGCTCTCACGTGATTGTTAGCAGGGTTCACTTCCTTGAGGAGGCCCCCCCTTTGGCTCCTGACACGTGGACCTCCTCATAGCATGGTAGCTGGCTTCCACCAAAGCAGGCAAGCAAGAGAGCAGCAGAGGGTGAGCAAGACAGAGGCCGGTCTTCTTGTAACCTAATCTTAGAAGTGCCATCCCATCACTTTTGCCATATTCTGCTGGTTAGAAGCAAGTCGCTAGGTCCAACACACTCAGGACAGGATTCCACAGGGTGTCAACACCAGGAGGCAGGGCCACTGGGGGCCATGTTAGAGGCTGCCTGATCACCACACGGATAATCCCATCCCCAGGCTCTGAGATTTACAATATCCTTTTTTTAATAAATTTTTAATGTTTTATTTATTTTTGAGAGAGATAGAGCACGAGAGGGGGGCAGGGGAGAGAGAGAGGAAGACCGAATCCAGGCTCTGAGCCCGCACAGAGCCCGACACGGGGCTCAAACCCACGAACCGTGAGATCGTGTCCTGAGCCAGAGTTAGACGCTCAACCGACTGAGCCACCCAGGCGCCCCTGACCTTTACAGCATCTTATGTAGTCATCCTCCCAACACTGTAAGTGGGGTCTGTACTTTCTAAATGAGGACAGAGGCTCAGGGACGCGAAATGACTTGCTTGTGGTCACATGGCTACGAGAGAGACCTGAAACCCAGATCTTCTGTTTTTCTTAAACCCCGGAGTCGACCATTGAGACTTGCTAAATCTAATCCACCCCCATTCCAACCAGAGGGGCAAATCCTTTCCTCCTCAGTTCCCCAAAACACCCACACCTCCCAGGCTGTTTTGCAGGAAAGGCAGTTCTTAGTGTCCACGTCCCCCTGCCCGTGTGCATTGCTGAACCCCATCTGCCTCCTCGGTGGCTCCCTCACAGGGCTTTGTGGGCTGGCGGAGTCTCAGGAAATGTGTGTTGGATCCAGCTGTTGTATGAGGGTGAATTAGAGGAAGTCGGATCCCCCAGGGAGTGTCTGCATCTGAGGTCTCTCTGTGATTCTGGAATGAAAGGCTGTTTTAGAGCAAGCCAGGGAGATACGGGGAGGCGGGAGGAAGGGCAGGGGATAGCCCACCTGACACAACAGGAGGCAGGGCTGTGTTGTGGGAGCTGCTGGATTAGGGGCTCCAGGTGCTGTTTGCTGAGGTGTGAGGTCCACCCGCCAGGGAGAGCCGGCACCTGCCCCCCCCAGACACTGCCCCGCAGCTCCCAGCCTCTCATCCCCTTCCTTCTGTCCCCCATTCCTTCTCGTCACTGCCAGATCTGATCATGTCATTCTCTGGCTCCTTGTTGCTTGCACCATGAAGTGAAAATCCTCAGTGCGGCATTCAAGGCCCCGTGCAGCTGGCACGGCCCACCTTCATAGACTCCTCTCTAGACCCTCCCATCACCTGCCATTCTCTGTCAGGCCATCACCGGTCTGCATGCTCTGTTCCCTAAGCATGCCAAGGGCTGTCCACATCTCTAGGACCCAGTTCCTTGCCTAACATGGCCCCCATTTCAACTCTTTTGCCACTTGGCAAAACTCTCCCCATCCACTGCTGCAGCTCGGATGTTGCCTCCTCCGTGCGGCAGAACTCACGGTTTCCTCAATCACCTTCTCCCCAGCGCTCAGCCCTGTGCCTGCCGCGGGGCAGACACTCAAAAATGAAAAATCCGCACAAGAATGAGTGTCACCGAAGGGACCTTGTCCTCTGCTCTCTGGTGCCCCCCAGTGAGAACAGGGGCCTGATGTCACTTGTGGTGAGGAGTGAGTACTTGGGTAATGAGTTGCATCTCTAGCCTGGGCTCCAGGCATAGACGTGAAGAGGAAGATTGAGGTGTGGGTGGGGCATATTCATATGCATGCATTTTCCTGGGACAGCATCCATGGCCGTCACGGGGCTTCTAAATGGGCCACCACCTCTGCTTTGGGGAGTGATGGATTTGATGTGGCTGAGAGGTCAGATTCCTCTGGGTCTGCTATTCGACCCACAAGCAGAGAATTCGTTTGGCTTACGCTGAGCTGCCAAATAACAGTAAGTCCCAAATAACCATGGCTTAAATGAGACGCAAAGCCAAGGACAGCTCTCTGGTCTGTAGTTAGGGTTATCCCATTATCACCACAGATACTCCCATTGTCCAAGCCCCCCCTCGGACACCGCCACCAGAATGGAGGGTGTCCCTGTCTTTGAACCCTAGCTCCTCCCTGCCTGGAGCGCTAGGAGAGGTGGAGTTTGGTTTCCCCACTATTCCAGAACCGCCCAGCCCCTGAACCTGGCCTGGGGGACCGTCTCCTTCCCCAGGCTCCAAATACCTTCCTGCCACCTTTACCTGAGGGTGGAGGGAATTCAGAGCAGTCTCACTCCTGGCATTGAGGGGAGGAGGTGCTGCAAGCGGCCAGAGTTCTTCTTGCCATTTACATATAGAAACTGCCACATCGATTTTGCAGCAGAGAATCTGCAGAGCGTGCCCGATGCAAAGATCTACGTGCGGTTAGCAGCAGCTATTTGCAGAGGCAGGCAAAACACACAGGGTAACTTATATGCTCTTTATTTGGCTGCCAGGGGCCCCCAGAAGTCAGTATAATTTCCTCTATTCATTTGCTTAAAAAACTCTTTCTTTCATGGACAGCATAAAAGCAACGTTAGTGTAGCGACGTCAGAACCGAGATGCTGAATTAGTGGAATCAGTTAATGAGGATTTCATTATTAAGGGCTCCAAATTGTAGTCCTGTTCCTTTGTGTTTACCTCGGGGGGTCCCTGCTAGGGCTCCATTTATGATTATTGAATGAATAATCGAATGAGCAAAGAAATACATGAATGAGTAGGTGAAAACTTTTTCTGGAACCGCCATCTTATATCTTTTGTATCGTGACCACCCATTTTGGAGGGCAGTTTGTGACAGGACTTGTCAGTCTGATCTCTTCTGACTGATCCAACCCTTCCCCACTGGTGTCTTGTTTTGAAACAACACGGGACATGCAAACCTCTCTTTTGAGCCATTAACATTTCTTGGTGGGGCGCCTGGATGGCTCAGTCAGTTAAAGCATCCAACTTTGGCTCAGGTCATGATCTCACGGTTTGTGAGTTCACGCCCCGCATCGGGCTCTGTGCTGACAGCTCGGAGCCTGGAGGCTGCTTCAGATTCTGTGTCTCCTTCTCTCTCTGCCCCTCCCCCGCTTGCACTCTGTCTCACTCGCTCTCTCAAAAATAAACGTTAAAAAAAAAAAATTTTTTTTTTTTTTAAATTTTCTTGTTTGGGCAGCTGGGCCTTCTGTGTCTGGACCCTAGTATTTCTGAATCTTTGATGAGTGGAAACAGAGATAAAGCAGAATGTCTCAAACTGCCAGAAATGTGGCTTTGGGGCAGCCTCTGTCTCAGTTCTGGAGAGATCTGTTGGTCATGCAGATGGACGTCATCGTCCTTGGGTGAGCCCCAGATGTTGGCGAGCTAATCCAAAAGCAAATAACTCAGGCGGGGATATTAAGAGTTCTGTTTATAGAGAAATAAAAATATTCCCAAAGCCATACACTCAACCAAGTACAAGTTGGCAACAGTTGAAGTGAGCAAATATTTTTAATCAGAAGTATATTTCCATGCACCCACCCTCCCCCCCCCCCTTCCTACCACACTCATCTCCCCTGCCTTGGGTTAGGGCTGTGTCAGGTTTTGCAGGGCATCTGACCCTGTCTGGCTGCATCCTCACTTGAAGCACATCCTCAACTCTGTTCCCCAGCCCAGGTGGTGGGGAGACCCATCCCTAGATTCTGGTGTGAGGTTTGCTGGGAACCTCTCCTTCCCTGGCTGCTGTGTGTCCGTCTCTACCCCTGAACCGGGCACGTTGACAAGTTCATGTCTCCATTTTGCCCAACCCTGGCTCCATTGGTCCCTCCCATTTCTCCTTCCTTCTGATCCTGGGTGCAAGGTCTCTCTCACATCCTTGCAGGGGGAGAAATCCTGAAAGCCAGCTCTCCCTCCACTTGGAGTTCTAAGTTAGGAAGGGGCATGTCTGGCTTTCTGCAGCCCATTGGGGGCCGCCCTTTTGGGAGAAGCTGTGGCCTGTGGTGGGCTAGGGAGGAAGGGCATTCTTCCTTTGGGCTGTGGGCTGAAGTTATAATAAGTTGCTGAGGTTCTTGTGGCTCCCTATAATCCATTCATTCATTTACAGTCATTTCTTGAGGCTCTGTTATGTGCAGGGCCTGGTGCTAGGGGCTGGGGGACAGACACAAATAACTAGCA
This sequence comes from Puma concolor, assembly GCF_028749965.1. NCBI lineage: Eukaryota > Metazoa > Chordata > Mammalia > Carnivora > Felidae > Puma > Puma concolor. Next base: position 39,839,106 of record NC_141680.1, on the reverse strand, counting down.
GGCTCTGCCCTGGGGGAGCTCACAGCCTGGTGGGGCAGGTGGCCAGCAAAGTTGATACTGATGGATCAGTGTAACAGGTGACACTAGACATTGTGCAAGAGACTGTGAAGCTCAGTAGAGGGGCCACCAACTAACTGTGCCCGAGGAGGGTGGAGAAGCCTTCAAGGAGGGTATGACCTTTGAGCTAGCCTTGAAAGAGGAAGCAGATAAAGGAAGAAAGATTCACATAGACTCCAGACCCCATGGTCTCAGGCTCCTTGGAAGACCTGGAATTTCACTTTTTTCCCCCCTATTACATTTTCGTGCTCAAAAGGATGATTTTTCAGAAGGAGAGACAGCCTCTGGGGGTGGTGGGTGGGATGGAGCTGTGGAAGGCTGCCTGGGTGTCCCCTATCTAAATTTTTTTTAATGTTTATTTATCTTTGAGAGAGACAGTAAGACAGAGAGACAAAGTACTAGCTGGGGAGGTACGGAGAGAGAGACACACACAGAATCTGAAGCAGGCTCCAGGCTCTGAACTGTCAGCACAGAGCCCGACGCGGGGCTCGAACTCACGGACCGTGAGATCATGACCTGAGCCGAAGTCGGACGCTTAACCGACCGAGCCACCTAGGCGCCCCCTTGATTATTTATTCTTAAAAAAAACATTGTAAATGTTTCCCTTCTACTCTTTTAGAAACACAAATCCAGTAGTCCCCCACCTTATCCAAGGGAACATGTTCCAAGATTCCCAGTGGATGCCTAAAACCACAGGGTAGTACTGAAGCTTATGTATACTATGTTTTTTCCTATATGCACCTACCTATGATAAAGTTTAATTTCTAAATTAGGCACAGTAAGAGATTAACAATAACCAGTAATAAAATAGAGCAATTGTAACAAAATAATGTAATAAAAGTTATGTGAACGTGGTCTCCCTCTCAAAATATCTTATTGTACCAATCTCACCCTTCTTGTGAGGATGGGAGGTGACTGATACAATGCCTGTGTGATGAGATGAAGTGAGGCGAATGACATGGTTGACCGCGGGTAACTGAAACCGTGGAAAGGGAAACTGCGGATAAGGAGGACTACTGTAAAGAAACCGTGGGGGCACCTGAGTGGCTCAGTCCGTGAAGCGTCCAACTTCGGCTCAGGTCATGATCTCGCAGTTGCGTGAGTTCGAGTCCCGCGTCAGGCTCTGTGCCGAAACCTCAGAGCCTGGAGCCTGCTTCGGATTCTGTGTCTCCCTTTCTCTCTGCCCCTTCCCCTACTCATGCTGTCTCTCTCTCTCTCTCAAAAATAAACATTAAAATTTTTTTCAAAAGGAAAAAAAAAGAAACCATAACCACGGTGTGCTAGAGACCTTTGTGAGGAGTCACACGAGCAGAGTGACCACATCTTTCCCCAATTCTGTGTTCAGTGACTCCAAACTGGTAGTTTGGAATCAGCACGGGGAGTATTTACATCACAGAAATCAGCAGATGCCACAAGTCAGGACTCATTCATTGCATAGCATGTTTCCAGGACATTCTGCAGTTGGGAATGTTTCAGGGGCTGAGGTGTCCATCATTACTCTGCTGCAGAGCAGTGTGGGGTCATAGGAAGACAGCATGTCTTAGCACCAGACCAACTGGGGGTTCAATCCTGGGTTAAGTAGGAGGCATTGATTCCAAGACTGGGGATAAATATATGATAGAAACATAGATGAGATGTTCTTTTAGGAAGCAGATGCTCCCCTGGATTCTTCATTCGGGGGGCGGGGGATGGGACATCCAGCCATTGCACAGGATGCTGAGAGTTGAGATGCTCAGCTGAGAGAGAAACATGTATCCTTGCCTATTCTGGGTTTCTAGTAATAAAAACCCAACTCAACAAGTTTAAGTGGAAAAGGGGATATGAAGTAGCCCAAAGAACCAAAGGAAGAATTGATGGCTAGGGAGACAGGGACCAGGGCAGGTCCTGGGACACCAGAGCCTAGAAAGCCACCAGAACTTCCTGCTTCATCAGACCTGTGGCCATTCACAGACCTGGAGCGTGCATTTTCTCAGCTTCATTACTAGAAAGCACAGGGTCTTTTGTTTACAGTTGAAAAGTCCCAGGGAAGGTCTCTGATTGGCCCAGCTTGCATCAGATGCCCAGCCCTGGACCAATCACTGTGTAGCCAGGGAGGCGGGGTCAGGGAGGAACATGGTAGCTTCAGGGCAGGCCACATGTAGGAATGGACTAGGGGTAGTATCCCCAAGGGGGGTGCTGTTTCCTAAAGGAAGAAGGGGTGCTGGGCAGGCCAAACACTATGCAACCCCTTCCCCTTGTAGGGAAGCTCATTCACAAAGCTCAGCACCTACCTGCCTGCCTTTCAGAGCCTAAGGAAATCAGCCCCAAGTCATGGTTCTTGGGTGGGTATGGGGATGTCGTGGGAAACATCAAAGCATCACAGATTGTCATTTTAGGAGAAGTCATTTCATCTACAGTTCCACTTTTTTCCTCCCAAGGGTGTTGTGGGAGGTGTTTCTGTCCTTCCACATCACAAATGAGAAACTGAGGCCTAAGAAGGGGAGCAGAACTGGAATCAGAACTCAGGTCTCTTGACTCTGATGTCCTGTAGGGAGTTCCTGCAGGGACTGAGGCAGGACATAAGCCAAGCCCCAGGCCCTAAACCTTGCTCTGGCTTCCATCCAGGAGGGGAGAGTTTCTCTAAGTTCAGCCTGTGCATCTGCAGATGTTTGCAGAGTGCTCACTGTGGGTCAGGTTCAGGACCAGATGCTCCCAGTCTAATGGCTCCGCCCTCCAAATAGACTCTAATGACCACACAATATGGTGAGTGCAGTGGGAACAGGGCACCTGGCCTGAGTGGAGACGGGGACGGAGCTGGCTAAGGAAGGAACCCTGCGCTGGACCTGGAAGGTTGAGCTAGACAAAGAGAGAAGGGGTGGAAGAACATTATGAATCAAGAGAACAGCAGCTGTGAAGGCTCGGAGCCATGCAGAAGCATGGGAGCTCCTATGTCCTGACCTCAGCAGCAGCTGGGCCTCTGCCCTGAGCAGTTTAACCTGCCTACAATACAAAGCTCCCCTCTCAGGGTCAGTTCTTGTCTTCCTGTCTCCCTGCAGCTCCAACATCATTGTCCCAGGTTGATGAGCTTACTTCCTGCCCTCAGCGGCTGCGTACTGACTCCCTGTTCCACTCGCTGCAATCCCCTGCCCACCTGTCAGGCTCCAGGTACAAGCCTTGGAGCCCTCCGGCCGTGAGGTGCTCCTGATGACAGGCTCTGCCTCTGTTTCAGAATCTCGGCGGAGGACTATCTTCGAATACCACCGTGTGGAGCTGGACCCCAGCAAGGTCACCAGCATGTCAGCTGTGGAGTTCACCCCACTGCCAAGTGAGTAGGGGTCATTCCCAGTGTCCTGCAAAGAGCGTTATAGTCAGACAATCTGGGTTCCATTCCCACGCCCACCACTGATCCCTGGGTGGATATGGCCACGTAATTTCTCTGGGCTGCCATTTCTCATGTGTCACATGGGCCTGGCACTCCTTCCCTCCCAGAGCTGTGGTAAGAGTGAGAACCACAGTAAGTAGAGTCGAGGACACGAGTGAATGGAAGCTCTGACAACCAACTGGCGCATCCCCGGCCTGGGGCGTGGTTTGTACTTGGCACATGACAGCTATTGTTACTAACACACAATTAAACCCAGGGAAGGTGTACCTCCCAGAATTTTTAGACTCAGCCCCCAGGAAAGGTAATCCAGGAACTGAATGGATCAGTCCTTAAATTTCTTATTGCATTTTCCTTAGAGGAGGGGCAAGGTGGGAGTCCACAGGCAGGAGGCAGTAAAGCAATTTATCCTGCAGCCCTCCAAGAACCATGGCCAGGCCCTCTGCACCGCCCCCCCGCACCCCACTCACCCTCCACCCTCCACCCCACTCCCCTACAGTTGAAGGCACACTATGGCTGAGGTCCCAGCTGCTGCTGACCCCACAGGATCAAGGTTAGATGCTCTTCAGGATATGGTCAGGGCATCTGGGGAGAGAGAGGGAGAGGAGGACAGCACTCCTGGTCTTGCCATTTTTTTTAAGTTTATTTCTTTATTTGGGGGTGCCTGGGTGGCTTAGTCGGTTGAGCGCCCCAATTTGGCTCAGGTCATGATCTCACGGCTTGTGGGTTCGAGCCCCGCGTCAGACTCTGTGCTGACAGCTCAGAGCCTGGAGTCTGCTTCAGATTCTCTCTCTATCTCTCCCTATCTCTCTGCCCCCCACTCCCCCCAACCACCCCCCCCACCCTGTTCATGATCTGTCTCTGTCTCTCTCAAAAAATGAAAAAACATTTTTTAAAAGGTTTATGTATTTATTTTGAGAGAGAGAGAATCTCAAGCAGGCTGGAGTCCGACATGGGGCTTGAACTCACCAACTGTGAGATCATGACCTGAGCCAAAATCAAGAGCCAGATGCCCAGACGCCCAGGTGTCCCTTATTCTTGCATTTTTATTTGTTTTTTATTTTTTTAATTGTTAAGGTTTATTTGGGCTCAGCAGGTGTCCTCCCCTGGAAAAGAGGAAGGACACAGACACCACAGGGTCACAGGACCACTTGCAGGTCACAGCGCCACCCTCACCCCCACTGCGCTCTTTCCGGGCAGGAAAGATGTGGGGCCTGAGAACCAGGGGCTCCTCAAGGACGCTGAGAGCAAACCTCAGCCCTAGCCCTTGAATAAACTGCACTTAGGAGCAAAGACATCCAAGGGCAGGGTAACTGCCTGGGCAGAAGTGAAACGTCCCGGGAATATGTTTCTGGGACACCGTCTGTATGTTTCAGCCACTTCTCACCCCTCCGGTGAATTTCGTGAGCATTTAATAGCGCACAGGACATCTGAAATGCAGACGAGAATTAAAGGGCAGTAGATTTTACACGTACCTCACGGAAGCTCCCAGGGTTTTTTGACTAGAGCCTTTCAAGAGGCCTCCGGAGTCACTGGAATGAGCAGGCCACGGGCTCCTGTGTGGGTGCCCATGTAGATACAGCTGCCAGGGGAGGGGCCAGCGCTACCAAGGCTGTGATTTGAACCCCTGGAAGGCTGGTTACCTTGGTCCTGAGAAAACTCTGCATCCCCCCAGTGCAGGATGGCTCTGTTACCTTTGGGTGGAGGAGGACTTAGCCAAGATTCTTCCAGAGGTGTGGATGGGCTGTCTCTAAGCCATTGTGCTCTGTGGTTGGTTCTTCCCGGTCCCTTGTCTAGAAGAGACACTCATGAAGAGGTGGCGTGGGCTGAGGGTGGGAGCAGGGGGCAGGGAAACCCACAGTGGGATCTCAAGGCTTTTGGCTCCCACAGACCTCAGGTCAAACCCAGACCTGCCACTCTTAGCTTCATGACTCTCTGTAAGCCTCTCAGTTCCCTCCTCTGTAAAATGGCGATAACAAAACCATCAATACATCAATTGCGTAAACATTTGTAAACTGCCTACCACGTGCCAGGTGCTATTCTAGGACCTCTGGATACACCAGGGAACGAAGCAGCCAGAGAGCTCTCGTTCTTTTGAAAGGACACAGTGCCACCTACAGCCAGTCCCTCCCATAGTGACTGGAGGTGGCCACGCTGTGCCCACAACAGCTTTTCTCCCACTCACCAAGGGCTGGTTCCCGGCTGCCATCTTGTTGGGGGTCCACGGAAAGCAAACTGGCTCCCCGATTAGTGGATTGCGGTAGAGTCCCGTGAAGACTCACAAAGTGAAGAAGTGTGTGTGATGTGTATTGAATGAGTGGTCATTTCTCTGAGTGAGTTGTCACTTCTTGCTGCTATATCGGGGTGTTCCGTTCAGCTGCTCATCAGATGAGCCTTTAGATTATACACAGTTATTCTGGGGGAGGGCCTGGCTCTGCTTGTAATAAAATGCATGGGCTTTGTGGCAGCTGCTTGCTACTCAGAGGTCATTCTGGTTCACTTCGGTGGGTGCCGTTCGATTGCAAACGAAAACTCTTAAAATCCAGCCCCCATACCTCCTGCCCCCCACCCCCGGCCCTCTCTGCTCCTGTGCCTGGCTGGTGCCAGAGGAGGGGTCCACGCACCCTCCAGCAGCCTGCTCCCACTAACTCCTCTGCTCTCTGGCTCTGCACTGCCCCAGGCCAGGCCCCAGCTCTCGCTCCTCCTCTAACACCCTCAGCTTGTCTACTCCGCCCAGCCTGTTAGCATCCCGGCTGCTGTTGAGAACACGGCTGAAAGGCTGAAACACGCTCCTCCCAGGCCTCTGCGTGCAGGGGCTCTTCTGCTTGCACTTCGCCTCCTCCAGGAGAGCAGCCAGGCTTGCTTCCTGCCTTCTCCCAGGCTCTGCCTAAACGACCTCTCCTCAGAGAAGCCTTTACCAACCTCCCTGACCAGAATGCATCCCCCCGCCGCCCCTGTCATTCTGCCTCTTGGTTTTGTGCCACTTTTTTTCACAGTCCAGTGCTGGAAACCCTAGTGTAGACTTCGTGTATTTGTTTTTTTAATGTTTATTTATTTTTGAGAGAGAGAGAGAGAGAGTGCGAGTTGGGGGAGGGTCAGAGAGAGAGAGAGAGAGAGAGAGAGAGAGACAGAATCCGAAGCAGGCTCCAGCCTCTGAGCTGTCAGCACAGAGCCTGACACGGGGCTCGAACTCACGGACCGCGAGATCATGACCTGAGCCGAAGTCAGATGCTTAGCCGACTGAGCCACCCAGGCGCCCCCTTGTCTGTGTATTTGTTGGCCGTCTCCTCCACTCAACTACAGGGTCCATGCAGGCAGCATTTCTGTCTTTGCCCCTTCACCACTGCATCTCCAGCACCCGGGACAGGGCCTGGCCCGTGGTAAGCGTTCAGTAAATATTTGTTGAAAGAATGAATGAATGCATGCATGAGTGGATGAATACCTGGTAGGACCATTGAAGTCCTTTGCAACCCTGTAATTGTGGGCCACGGCCCAGCAGTATAACTTCCCAGACTAGGTGAGATCCCTTTGTACGTGCTTCACAAACCTCATCGCAATGGTGATTATGTAGTTATTTTTGTTTGATTATCTGTTTGAGTGAGTCTGCCTCTGCAGGGAAGACTTCCTGCAGAATCCCCAGCACCCGCTGGGGGCCTGCCCCCCTGGTGACAGAAAGAAGGAGGAAGGAGGAAAAGGGAAGGAGGGAGAAAGAGATGGAAGAATCAGGGCTGGACTCAAGGGAGGGTGGCACTAATGACCTCTGGGGTCCCTGCCAGTCAGAGACTCCGTAGTTCTGTAAGGACCCAGCATTTGGGAGAGTTGCGCCTTTTGGAGGTCTGTGGAGGGTCTGATGCTCAGGGACAATTGCCTTCTCTCTTGCAGCCTGCCTGCAGCATCGGACCTGTGATGCCTGCGTGTCCTCGGACCTGACCTTCAACTGCAGCTGGTGCCACGTCCTCCAGAGGTTTGTGCCGGGCTGACCCTCTGGTTCCCCAGGAGGCCTTGGAGGAGGGGCAGAGGGTGGCACGGCCCCCTCCCTGCCTCGGGCCTCATTGCCAACATGAGAGCATCTCTAGCCAGCCCATTGTGCCCCGTAGCACAAGAATGTCACAGAAGTGAGTTTCTCCCCGAGGCCCGATCGAGGTGACTGTGTGGCAGGGTCCCCGTGGTGACACTAGGTTTCTGGAAGATTATTCAGAGATTCTATCTACTGTAGCGCCTTCTTACACCCGGAAGGGTTGGTTCATCCTAGCGCAGGGCTTCCCAGAGAACGGTCCACAGATGTGAGGATCCCAGAATCAGCTAGGTCTCGTGTTGAACATGCAGGTTCCTGGAACCTGCCCCAGGCCCCCTGCATCAGGATCTCTGGGAAAGAAGCCCAGAAACCTGCATATTAACACAGTGCCCTCATCTGCAAACAAATGTGAGACCCGCCAGCTCCAAAGACCCATTGCCGTTGGATGAGGGTCCCGTGACCCCCCAAACACCGCCTTAAGATCTTTCTCGGGCCGTAATGGGGTTTCCTGAAAATCAGGGGTGTGGAAGTTGCAGGCATCCGTGGAAAGTTGGGGCAAGCTACAAAGCTGTGTTTGCTTGGTGTTGGAAACAGGGAAAATTCTGGGTGAGATTCAGGCTGAGGGATAAAGAGGGATAAATTTCTTAAATCCCCACTCATCTTCCACTCCTTGTTCTGAAATCATTTCCTCACAGATTAGACTCAGAATTCGAGCCCTGTTCTCCTGTCCAAGATAAATAAATAGCAGGAAGGGAAAACAAAACAAAACAAAACAAAACGATTTCTTTGGGGACCAGGGCTCTCATGAGAGTGGGAAGCCCTATGAAGCAATCTTGAAAGTTGCAAATTACAGTGTCTCTGAGTTCCAGGCAGCTGGCAAGCATCTGTCAGTGTTTCCTTTGCTCCTTTCAAATAGCCCAGGGCAGAAATAGGAGCTAAAAGGTGGCCTGCCCGGCACAGGACACAGCCCCGGGGGCCAAGGGGAGAGGGGTTTCTGGGTGTCCTTCCTACCTGGAGGTTGGGGTCCTCCTGGAGAATAGCTCTGCAGCACCATCCATCTTATGTACTCTCGAGTTTGAGAGCTACTGTCTCAGCGCCGAGAGATAATCCAGATGACCTCGGATGAGCCCCGGAATCCTGGGGCTGGCTGCCACCACATGACTCAGCGTCCAGCGAGAGCTGAGCCATAAGAACTTCAAAATGGGTCAGATGAAAGCAAAACCCTCCCATTGACACATCCCCATTTAACACATACGCCCAAACCCAGAGACCGTGACAGTTTAATGAGGGTTGGTCAGGTTAGGGGAGGGCAAGGCCTTGGGTGTGGACACCGCTTTTGCTGTGGTTATGTCAGCTATAGGACACAGAAGTTCCATCAGAGAGCAATCAAGGCTGACGCGGTGCTGAAATCCTGTCCCCAGATGCCCATGGGTCTGGGCTCACCCCAGCGTGGGCCCCTCCTTGCCAGCTCTCTGGAGCCTCAGCACCAACTGAGAGCTGACTCCAGGTCTCTACAGAGCCAGAGGGCAGGGCTGGTGCAGAGGGGCCAGCCCCATGGACTCTCCCACCAACAGCTGCTTGCAGTCACCGTGTGGGTTCCCAGCTTCCCCTTCCTCGCCACCCACTCAGCCTTCTGCAGCCTCCCAGAGCTTCCCCTCCTTGCCCTGGGGCTGGATCTGGTTTAGATCATTTCATTTACCAAGGCCAGTGTCTTCCTTTCAGTCCACATTGCCCCTCCCCCGCCCCAAGGGCCCACTCTGGAGTCTAAAATGACTTTAACTGCAGGATTTGGCCCGGGAGAATGAGCAGTCATAATCCTTGCTTTACAGTGTCCTTGTGAGGGTCCCATGAAATACTACAGGAGCAGCATATGGCCGCGGCGGCACTTGGCATTCAGGAGGCACCCAATAGTGGCCATGCCTGATGTCCTTCTTCTCTGCATCTGGGTTGGTTGGCTCGGAGCTTAGAACGTGGTGCTCCTAGACCTATGTCAAAGGCTCAGTGCTTGGAAGAATCAATTAGTTTGGCTTAAAAGAAACTTTAGTTGCCAGCCCCCAATAGACCGCCTAGTCCTCAATGTCCCAAAGTAGTGGGCACAGAGGACCTGGGAGGGGTAGTGGGGGGGCTCAGTTCAGCTGTCCCTGCTGCAGGAGGGGCAGCTCGGAGCCCCAGGAGGCATCTTCAGAAGGAAAAACTGACCTCCGCCTCACTGGGTCCCTGGCAGATGGGTGGGCGTTTGCTAGTGGAGAAAATTAACTAGCGATGAATTCTTCCTCAGCACTGGTGGCTCATGATATGATTCTTCCCGTGCAGATGTTCCAGAGCTTGAGCAGGGCTTGGTGGATTCCCCTGGCACCAGAGTGAAGAATTTCCATTTGAGCACGGTGCCATGGAGAACATTTTCTGGTTCATCTGCATACGCCCATCCCTTCCCTAGGGAAGCACTTGGCACCTTCCAGCCCAGCTGAGCTGCACAGTGTCCTCTCCCGGGACGCTGGTCAGCTGGTTTTCGATCTCTCCTAGCTGCTGGCACGACCCTCCTTTCTGCCCTTTAGTGATCACACAGGAGGTATTGGCTAAATGTGCTGAAGTCCACCTTCAGCCCAGCTTCTCCTTGCCAAGTTTAGGCCCCTCCACAAAGAAAAAGGATTGTCTGTGAATGAGTGAAACTCTCCCCAGAAGACGTTGCTGTGAATTCCCTGAACTCTCAGCAATTTCATGGCCGCCTAGAGTCAAGGGGATCTTAGAGCTCATTTGAGGTCATACAATTCATCTAGCTCCCTATATGCACACATCTGGGCAGATGTGACCTTGGTCCTGGGGAGCTGGGTCAGGAGGAGAGTGGAGACGCCAGACACCTGCCCTTCCTTTTGGAGGAGTAGTTGGGGAAGAAGGGTCTGACTCCTGATCCCACAGCTGCCAGGTGCCAAGGAGGGCACCTGCCCGGTGGTCCGGATCACCGCAGCCCTGGGACGTTAGCCCCCTCCGCCCCGTCATCGGAGAGCTGCTACTGAACAGGAGAGAGTGAAGAGGAGGGCTTCTCTGGCAACCCCATCACACTTCTTACCTTCTGGTCCCCCGCAGGTGCTCCAGTGGTTTTGACCGCTACCGCCAGGAGTGGCTGGCCTACGGCTGTGCCCAGGAGGTGAGAGGCTTAAGTGAGCCAGGTTGTGGGGAGGGGCAGGGCTGCCAGCAGACCCGTTCCCCACCCCCACCCCCACCCCCCCATAGCTCTTTGCAAGCCGTCTTGGTTTCTTGGCAAAGAAATTCTCCCCTCCATCTGGGACTTGTCTCTCAGACTGCTCTGAGCCAGTTAGACCAGACTTGGGAGATTTTAGAGGGTTCTGCGGGTCCCTGAGAAAAGCCCTTCTGGAAACTTGGCCTTGAGTGGGCAGCTCTCCGGGAGCTGTTTTGGTGCTTGCAGAGGGTATGCTGGGCATGGTGTTGGCCACAGCTGGATCGTCTGGGAGGCTGGTGACATTCTCCGAGCAGCTGCCCTGCCTCCAGCCCTCAGGCTCTTCAGGGAGTGAAGAGGAGTGTTCTGGGAGTGAGGAGGGGATTTCCTATTTGGAATCCCATACAGGTTCCTTCTCACTGCTCAAGTTTTCCGGAACGCACTACGGCTTTGATTCTGGGCGGGGAGCATCCTGTTCTTACACCTTCCACCCACACAGACAGATCCATTCATCCGTGCATCCTTTTCCTCTTCCTTCCTCTCTCCATCCCGTCCTGCAGTATGAGCACACTGTGTGCGCCCAGCACTTCCCTGCAAGTGCCTATACCTGCTCCGATTGAAGCCCAACAGCTCCAGGAGCTGGGGGCCGGTGCCCCCTACTGCTCAGAGCAGAAAACTGAGGCATAGAGCGATGTAATGATTTGACCTGCCTCTCACAACTGGTGGGATAGTGAAAGTGCAAGGCCCCACGTTTAGAAAAGAATTTTTTTTTAATGTTCATTTATTTTTGAGAGAGACAGAGTGCGAGTGGGGAGGGGCAGAGAGAGAGAGAGAGGGAGAAAGAGACAGAATCCGAAGCAGGCTCCAGGCTCCGAGCTGTCAGCAGAGCCCAGTGCAGAGCTCCAACCCACGGACCGCGAGATCATGACCTGAGCCGAAGTCAGACGCTCAACCGACTGAGCCACCCAGGCACCCCAACAAGGCCCCACATTTAAACATTAAACCCCCCAGGGGCGCCTGGTCATGATCGGCTCGGGTCATGATCTCGCGGTCTGTGAGTTCGAGCCCCGCCTCGGGCTCTGTGCTGACAGCTCGGAGCCTGGAGCCTGCTTCGGATTCCGTGTCTCCCTCTCTCTCTGCCCCTCCCCCACTCACGCTCTGTCTCTCTCTGTCTCAGAAATAAATAAACATTTAAAAAAAATTTTTTTTAAATAAACATAAACCCCCCAGACCCCACGGCTGTGTGCTCACCACCACCTATTTTATTAGTAAGCCTGGATGAGCTTTCTAAGGCCTTAAAAAAAAATCTTGTCTAGCAGCCCACTTCTGACACTGGCCGTGCTGAATGTACAGATTTGCTTTATTTGTTTAAGACTGGCATCTCAGCTCCTTCCTTGAGGAAGGATTCGAAGCAGCGGACAGATAAATTGCCCTGGGAGATAAGACGTTTTCAGGATAAAGTGGGAGGCTTAAATGCACTCAGGGCTCAGCTTTGGTTAGTTTACATGCTTGAACCAAGCACGGGAGTCTTAAGTTTTCTGGCCGCTGAGGGATGAAGGGGCCCCCTCCGTCCTCCCGCTCGAGGGCTCTTTTCTGCGTAGCACGCTGGCCGGTGAGGTCCAGGGTGGTGCTGGGTCTTTCTTGCAGGCGGAGGGCAGGACGTGTGAGGACTTCCAGGACGAGGGCCGCTACTCGTCCTCCCCCAACGGCTCCTTCAGCCCCTTGGACGGGGACCTCACCACCACCTCCTCCTCCCTCTTCATCGACAGCCTCACCACCGAAGGTAAGGCCTGAGCCCCAGCGGCGAAAGAAGCCATGGGAAAGGACTACCACCCTGGGATGGGACATCACAATTATTCCTGTCAGGGATTAGCTCAGGGAATAGGAATCGCCCTGACTTTCACAGATGAGGGGACCTAAGTCTCAGAGAGCTGGGCTCGCGTGCTGGGCATAGGCAGAGCCAGGTTTCAAACAAGCGGACTCCGCGCCCGGACTCCAACTGCTGTGCTGGCCCACATCGGGACTGTGGGATGGAAGCCGCTGCGGCGAGGGGAAAATTGTCGTCCCGGCTCAGGGCCGGGTATTTTATATATAGTCCACCTCAGTTCATCTCAGTAGCACTCCTCACAGAAAGCGTGAGGTCTTATCAGCCCCGCAGCAGGTGTGAACTCAGTCCACGCACTCAGACGTGAGAGAAAGATGGCCTCATTTTTCTACCGTGGTGTTTCTGGCTCTGAACCCTTGCTCGGGGGGAGTGGTGGATCTCCGCTGTTCTGGGGCTTGGCTTCCTGCTCCTGTGACCTTGTGTGGACAGAGGGTCAGAGTGGGGGCAGCCGTGTCCCAGAGGATGGCTGGTGATCCGTGCCTGCCTCTTCAGGATCTGGCTGTCCCCGGGGACTTCCGCCATCCTAAGGCCTGAGGGTCTTGCACCTGCCAGAGGTACCACACAGCATCCGGAGAAGCCTTGTGCAAGCCCCTCCGGGATCCTTTGGCTCCCACTGAAAAATTCCTGTCCCATCTTTCGGTACATCACATCTAGGTTTTAGCCCTTTTCCCTTAGGCTCAGAATGAACGATGTGGGCTCTTACCACCTCCCCGGAGCCACATAAAGAGACAAATGGAAAAGAGGAAAGGAGAAAAGAAAAAGCCAAATGTTTGAAAGCATTATTCAGCCACAATCCCATTTTGTGTGTGTGGAAAAGGGCCCGTAGGGGGCAGAGTCGGTTACTCGGGGTTGCGTGAAAGGTAAGTGGCAGAACGGTCTTTCCCTGGTGCCCCCTGCCTTTCTAACTGCAGCCTAGTGAACTGGAGAGCCAGATCCCATGGATCCGGCCAGAGGGAACCCTAGAGGAAAGGGGAGAAATGACAGGTGGTCTAACATTTTGAGGGGCCTAACCATGGGCCAGGTAGGGTGCTAACGCTGTGCAGACATTAACACTCACTTGGTCCTCCTAACAATCCTGCGCGTTAATGATGTCAGATCCCCATGTTATAGAAGAAACACGAAGGTTCAGGGAGGTCAGTGACTTGCCCAGGGTCACACGACCAGGAAGAGGTGGTCAGGTCTCATTCGGCTCAAAAGCAGCAATCTTGTCCCTCGACTGCTTTCCTTGGTGCTGGAAAAGAATTTTTTAAAGGTCTTTGTGGATTCGGGGGACTGGAGAAATACAGCAAAGGGTGAACAAGCAAGGCACATTGGGTAGCTTCCATTAATCTAAAATTGCCCAGAGGGAGCTGGGTAAGGCTGGGTATTGAGAGCAACTCCTGGCTGCTAAGGGGGAGACAGGGGTTAAGTGTATTCAATGAAAAAAGAAAAGGAAGAGATGGGTTGCCCTCAGGAGTTTGTAATTCAGTCCAGGAGTTGGAGTCTATCTTGGGGTACAAGGACATGTGAACGAAGGGGATACAGCCAAAGGGACTCGCCTGGGCAGCACAGAGCCAGAGAGCAGAGGAGTTAGTGGGAGCAGGCTGCTGGAGGGTGCGTGGACCCCTCTGGCACCAGCCAGGCACAGGAGTAGAGAGGGCCGGCGGGGGGGGGGGGGGGGGGGGCAGGAGGTATGGGGCTGGATTTTAAGAGTTTTCATTTGCAATCGAACGGCACCCACCGAAGTGAACCAGAATGACCTCTGAGTAGCAAGCAGCTGCCACAAAGCCCATGCATTTTATTACAAGCAGAGCCAGGCCCTCCCCCAGAATAACTGTATAATCTAAAGGCTCATCTGATGAGCCGCTGAACGGTACACCCCGATATAGCAGCAAGAAGTGACAACTCACTCAGAGAAATGACCACTCATTCAATACACATCACACACACTTCTTCACTTTGTGAGTCTTCACGGGACTCTACCGCAATCCACTAATCGGGGAGCCAGTTTGCTTTCCGTGGACCCCCAACAAGATGGCAGCCGGGAACCAACCCTTGGTGAGTGGGAGAAAAGCTGTTGTGGGCACAGCGTGGCCACCTCCAGTCACTATGGGAGGGACGGGCTGTAGGTAGCACTGGGTCTTTTTTGTCTGCCAGTGGTAGATGTGGACGGGGCTATAGTGGATTTTCAGTGGTTTAGATGAGAAACAAACTGATTTGAATCACGTTAATTTCCCCAATGATGTTTAGGGCGATGTTGGTTGGTTCGACTAGCCAATTCATTGTTTTCCACTTGCGGTAACAAAATAGACTCAGTGTTGTTTTCAAATCCCTTGTTGGGGTGCCTGGGTGGCTCAGTCAGTTAGGTCTCTGACTTTGGCTCAGGTCATGATCTTATGGTTTTGTGTTCGAGCCCCATATCGGTCTCCATGCTGACAAAGTGGACCCTGCTTGGGATTCTCTCTCTCTCCCTCTCTCTCTGCCCCTCCCCCCACTCATGCTGACTCTCTCTCAAAATAAAAAAATGAACTATAAAAGATATTTTTTAAAATCCCTTGTTTATTGAAATCTCTGAAGAAAACATCTATTATAGGTCTACAATTTTCTATTTGTTTTGTTTTACTTTCACTTTTTAGGGGTGCTTTGTAAATTTAATTTTTATAATTATCTCATAATTAAATGATGATTTACATGGTTCCAAAGTCAAATCTAGAAAATCAGGTATATTCAAATAATTTTACTTTCTAGTTTTCTCCCCTCAACCCAGTCCTCTTTTCCCTACAGGGGGAAAATTTTTTTTAATGATCTATAGTTTATTCCCCCATTATCCAATGTGCTTTTTTTTTGGAGTTCTACTAGGCTTGTACTGGTATGAATTAGCAAAACGCAAGATTTTATCAACCGTCTCTTCTGAACCTTATAAACTCATCAGAGACTCTGGTCCATAACAGCACCTCCCAACGAACACAGAGACTCTTTGGAACATTTGCCAATTAACAGAAAGCCAATTCTCCCCTCTCCCCAAATGCTTGCAAAATTTGGAGCCCCCACTGTTCACTTCTCAGTGGAACTGGCCCTGTGGCTAGGGATGTTGGAATTCTATCCCGTGTTTATTGAACAAAAAATAACATTTCTTCATGTTTTAGCTTCGTTTCAAAAAAGGAAAAGATTGACTTTGTTTTCTCCAGGTACCCCTCTCCCACCACCATTGGATAAAATGCAGTAGCCTGTATCTTTTTTAAAATTTTTTTTTTCAACGTTTATTTATTTTTGGGACAGAGAGAGACAGAGCATGAACGGGGGAGGAGCAGAGAGAGAGGGAGACACAGAATCGGAAACAGGCTCCAGGCTCTGAGCCATCAGCCCAGAGCCTGATGCGGGGCTCGAACTCACGGACCGCGAGATCGTGACCTGGCTGAAGTCGGACGCTTAACCGACTGCGCCACCCAGGCGCCCCAGTAGCCTGTATCTTAATACCCCAACCCTACCCACTCCCTTGTCCTCCCTGGTATCAGTATCGTCTACTGGAGAATTTAGACTCACTTCTGCTGGAAGCCGTCCGCTGTGGAGGGGCAGGGTCTAGTTGCCAGGCCAGCTCCCTCTGACCTCATCAGCTTGTTATAACCTTGGACACTTAACTCTTCCCCCCAAAGATGAGTTTTCAGACCGGAGTGATTTTCTTTGGGAGTTTTTTTTTTTTTTTTTAACTATCTTTCAGGATATAAAGTAGAATTACAAGCTCACCAAAGTCCTGTTAACTTCATCAAAAACTTGTCTGACTTCAGCTCCCATGAGGCCAAAAATTTTGCTTGACAAAGGGATTTCGCCAGAAAATGATTCCACAACAAGAATTTTTAAGATCAATGTGATTTTTTTTGAGATTTCAAGATTTATTGGAAACGCATAGCACAGCAGGAAGCCACACCCAGGCACTGGGAGTGTAAATATGCTGCATGTGGAGGGATTTGCAGTGCAGGGAAAAACTGGGACCTGAGATGTAGAAACAGATACCAAAATGCAGTAAGACACAGAGGAGGACACACCCACCTGTCCTCTGGAAGTGACAGGGCCAGGATTGGGGTGAGGCAAATGAGGCTCTCCACTCAGGTATAAAATTCAAGGAGTCACCAAAAAGAAAGCAATAATCAATATAAATAATATTTTAATGCAATATTTATAAAAACAAAAATAGGGGAGTTTGGGTGGCTCAGTCGGTGAAGCGTCCAACTTTGGCTCAGGTCATGATCTCATGGTTCATGAGTTCGAGCCCCGCGTCAGGATCTTTGCTAATAGCTCAGAGCCTGGAGCCTGCTTCAGATTCTGTGTCTCCTTCTCTCTCTGCCCCTCCCCCATTCACACTCTGTCTCTCTTTCTCTCTCTCAAAAATAAAAAAAACATTAAATATTTTTAATAAAAATTTAAAAGTTAAAAAACAACAACAAAATTGATGCCAAAAATTCCACAATGAACAACACATCAAAACTTCAAAAAAAGACAGAATGGGATCCTGCTTCACTGTGTGAGCTAATCCCAGGCCTACAGAGGGCATTTTGGGGGTGGGACTTTTCAAAGAGGAATAGTGAAGGGGAGGAAGTGTATTCCCTGCAGGAGGAACAGTTTATGCAGTGACACAGAGGTCTGAGAGGTCTCCAAGGTCTGGGGAGTCTTGGGCAGCTTGTTATGGCCACTGCCGTGGTGTTGAGTTGTGGTGAAGGACAAGCGGAAAAAAGAGAGGGGACAGATTGTGAAGAGCCTTGAACATCTGTGAGCAAAGGGGAATCAGTAAAAACTTCTATTTTATTTTATTTTATTTTATTTTATTTTATGTTTTTAAGTTTATTTATTTTCAGAAAGAGACAGAGTGAGAGCAGGGGAGGGGCAGAGAGAGAGGGAGAGAGAGAATCCCCAAGCAGGCTCCACACTGTCAGCACAGAGCCTGATGCAGGGCTCGAACTCACCAACCTCAAGATCATGACCTGAGCCAAAATTAAGAGTCAGATGCTTCACCCACAGAGCCCCCCAGAAGCCCCCCACCCATAAAAGTCTTTAAAATGACATGGGCAATGGAGGCGCAGGAGGGAAAGAGGAATGAAATGTACCTTATAGGCGACACACCCGGGTTGTTCAATTTGTTTCACGTTTCGGTGCTTCAAGCAGTAACCCTCTGTCCTCTGGAGCATTCTCCTGACATGGAACTCTTGCTTGCCTTTCCCCGGAGAATCTTTGGGGAAGAATGGTCAACCATCGGAACTTATGTAGGAAACCACAGGACACACACCTGGCGCTGTAGAAAGGGTGTTGGCATGAAATCTGTCCTTCGAGTTGTGCGTGGGGAGGGGGTGGTCTTCCAGCAGATCTGAACTGGTGACACACCCTTTCCTCAGCTTCCCAGGGGCCCGTAGGGGAAGGAGAACAGGAAAAGTCCTCACCCAGGCTTTGCAGGCAGCCATCCCCCACCCCCAGCCTTATCTCTTACCCTCTCCACCCTCCAGCGGCACTGCACTGCCTTTTATTTCTCTGACTCTGGGCCTTTGCTCGTGCTTTTTCCTCTGCCTGGAACCCTTTTTCCCCAGCCCCACATCTCACCCCTCCATCTTGACACCCTTTGTCTGGATGAGGCCCCCAGTCAGAGCTCCATTTTGCTGGGTTTTAATTGTCACTCCATCTCTCCTGCTTGTTAACTCCCTGAGGGCAGAGACCGTGTCTACCCCCAGTACCCTCTCCCAGTGCTCAACTCAGTAGTAGGCGTCCAATAAATCCTGCTTGGATGAATGGACACAAGACTAGGAAAAGTTGGTTTGTTTGCGGACTTCTGTCATTACACTGCTGTGTGACTTTAAGCAAGTCACCTCCCCGCTCTGTGCTTCAGTTTCTCTGCCTCTAAAATGAAGGCGGAGGGGCGCCTGGCTGGCTCAGTCAGTAGAGCATGCGACTCTTCATCTCAGGGTTGTGGGTTTGAGCCCCACCTTGGGTGTAGAGATGACTTAAAAATAAAATTAAAAAAAAAATTAAATTGAGGGTGGGACTAAACCTCCTTAAAGTCCCATCTGGACCTAAATGATTCCACTAATCTTATGCCTTCTCTCCTCTTTAAAGACGACACCAAGTTGAATCCCTATGCAGGAGGAGATGGTGAGTACTGAGCTGCCTGCCCTGCCCCTTGGACCACCCCTTCCCCCGCTACCCCCCAGAAGAGGGTGCATCAGTCACCTGGCCTCTTTGCTTCCGTTCTAAGGTGGGGAGGAGGGGAGCAACGGCAGCCTGAGCTTCCCAGACCTCCTGCTGGGCTCCTGGGCAGGGGCCCACTAGATGGAAGGAATGTGTCTAGACACTTGTCATCAGCCAGGAACCACCTGTAGATCTGTCTTGAATCCTCACTGCCCTGAAAGCAGCGAGAGGAGAGAAAGGCTGAGCTAGAGCAGGCACGGCAGCGCGGGGCCCCTCACCATTGGCCTCTTGTCCCCACCGGCCTCATGGTCCATGAGGGGTGGAGAGTAGCTTTTCCCACATCAGGTTTCCTTTGATTCCCAACCTGGGTTGGCAGAGAGTACACAAAAGTTGTCCACCCCAATTTTTGTAGGCGCCGGAAGTTGGGGTCCTTTGCTCCCAAGATTACCTGGGAGGATAATCTCTCCAGTGATGTGATGCGGCCCACCTCCCCTGCCCTTTGCCCAGAGCCAGCTCTGGCCCTTGCTGCAACCACTGCACGGGGGAGATGAAAATACCTTCCAGCTCTAGGGACTGGGAGATTGTTGTCCTGGGTTCCCGCAGGAGAGGAGAGGCTGTTGATGCAGCATGGTTTGATCCAGTCTCCCACCAGAGGTGAAGCCATTACTGCTCTGCGGGCAGCTGGTTTGAGTGTGTGTTGTGTGTCTGGGGCGGGGGCTGGGCCACATTCCCCTTGCTCTGCACCACATGCTCATCAGCCCCAAACCCTGACCATCAGATCACCAGGGTCACTTTGGGCTGCGGGCTGACTGCCAGGTCAGGGGAAGCTAGCTTGGGGTGTGTCACCTCAACTGTCCCACCTGTTGGCAGATAGTGGCACTAACCATGCATCGGAGTGCCCCGGGGACAATTTCCCTACTTGGGCTTCCTCTGCTTACAGAGAAAAGGGGTTGGGGAGGACGAGGATTGGAATATATGCAACATCCCATTAAAAATCCCCACCTCCTGTTGATTCTCATTCCACCCACTAGCTCTGTGAAAAGGATTTGAGGGGCGCCTGGGTGGCTTAGTCGGTTAAGCATCTAACCCTTGATCTCAGGTCAGGTCTTGATCTCAGGGTCGTGAATTCGAGCCCTGTGTTGGACTCCACAATGGGCATGGAGCCTACTTTAAAAAAGAAAAATGATTTCTTTTGCTTATGTGCTCATCTGTCTTTTTCTACTTCATTCTCTCCACATCCCTTTAAGGTAGGGAGCAGAAACAAATAGCCACCGCAGGCAATAAGGGAACATGGGCTCCTTAGTGGTCGGCGTGACTGTGTCCTTGAGCAAATCACTTTACTTCTCTGTATTTCCATTATCCCAGCCGTACAAGAAAGGGGTTGGACTAGATGACATTCCAGCTTGATAGTCTACGGCAATACTCAGTCTCCTCCTTGGGATGTATCTCAAATGCTCAGGGTGTTCTCAGAGATTGCCTACTGGTATATGAGCCTTCAGAGGACCTGATTCATTCTTTTACTGAGCTCCTACCATGGGGCCCGCCATTTTTCCTAAGAGCTGAGGACACAGAGGTGAATAAGACACCGTCCTTGCCCTCCAGGAGGCCACAGTCTGGTAGTGGACAGTGATAAGTGAAAATATGGTCATTTTGTTATCATAATGGCTAACACTGCGGTCATCCAAGATACCAGCCCTGGTCCTCAGCAGTTGACGTGAATTATCTAGTTTTGACCCTTACAATAACTCTATTAGGTAGTCATTATTATCCTTCTCTACAGAAGTGATAAGTGAGACACAGAGAGGTTACATAATTTGCCCAAAGTCATGCAGCTAGTAAGTCAGCACACCCTGGATTTGAACATGCCGCCATACTCCAGATCCGAAACTCCTCACCATCTCATACCCTTTGAGGATTCCTTAAAGGCACTTGCGGCACGAGTATTGGAAAAAACTTCTCTTGCGATCCGTTTTAGGAATTTGGGCAACTTTTAAGTGATTTTAGAAAACCACCTGAACCATGCCAAGGGCAACATAAATGCTATGCTCATGACTCCACCCACTCCTTCCCCACCTTTTTACATATTTGATAAGCAGACCCTGAGGTTCTTCTAGATTTCATCTCTGAGATTTTGTCAGAACCTCGGGCTTCATGGCCCCACCTTCCCTGCTCCCCTGTGGCCACTCCCTACCCTAAATGGTCTCTCCACAGGCCTTCAGAACAACCTGTCCCCCAAGACAAAGGGCCCCCCCGTGCACCTGGGCACCATCGTGGGCATCGTGCTGGCCGTCCTCCTGGTAGCAGCCATCATCCTGGCTGGGATTTACATCAACGGCCACCCCACCTCCAACGCTGCGCTTTTCTTCATCGAGGTCAGTGTTGAATTTGGCCACAGCTCTGCTGTCTGTCTGCCTCTGCATCAGCATTTCCCCAGCCACTGGGTACCTGCCTCTCCCCACCTCACGCCTCACACCCACATGTCCGACTCCTCTTCCTATCTGAGGAGACTTCATTGACTCCATCCTGCACACTGTGCACTGGCTGGTGCCCCTTTAGTCCCTAACCCCGAGGGCTCCCCCGGGAGTGCGGCACCCCTCCTGTCCTGTTGAACAGCCCGTCTGCCTTTGCTCCCCCATTTGTGAAATCAGAACAGCCTCCAGAGGAAAGAAGGAGAAATCACTAGGGATTGTGCAGCCCCTCCTTAATGATTTGTGGTCTCTCACCCCCATATTCCAAGCCTGGTGTTTATTCAAAGCCATAATGGAACCGGGATCTCTGCCTCTTTGCCTGCTCTGGGGGTTTTTAGGTTAGAATTGACAAGGCATGATAATCCTAAGAGTTGCTCTCTCTGGGAGCTTTCGTTGAGGATGCTATGATTTGGAATGTCTCAGAATTCTGAAGAAGCAGCTCAAAGTGCAGCTTGGGAAGTAAAAGCCAGCCCTCTTCTCTCTGGGCCACTGGGGCTCAGCAGCTCCCTCCTCTGTCCTCCGCTCTCAGTCCCTCCCAGCTCTGCCTGTGGTCCATTAGTGCTGCCTCTGTGCCCACAGTCTTCCCCACAAAGGTCACAGGCCCATTGACCTCATCAATCAGAGGCGCAGGTGGTGCTTGCGAGGGGCTTTCCCCTTTGTTTAGAAGCCCCTGTTTCTTGTAAGCCCTAACCAGTCCTAAGTATCACCCAGCCCCAGGGATGTTGACGGAGTAGGTCTGAAGTAGGTCCAGGAATCTGCATGTTTACAAACTCCCCAGCTGACTCTGCTGCAGGACCTGTCCTGCCGTGGCTTCTTCAGAACCTCCCAGATCATTCCATCTCTCACCTACTGCCTCACTGGAGTCTCAGGGCTCCATGCAGTACGTTGCTCAGGCTCTTACGGTCCTGCAGTCAATGCCACGAGCGGTGAAATGACCTCCTCTCAAACTCCTCAGGCTCCCAGGAAGGTTCCCAGCAGTTGATGGATCACAGTGGGGAGGCTTCTGGGGAGGAGGGCCCTGAACTCCACCTGGCTCACAGTAGGCCCCCAGCACCCTTGTAAAGAGAGTCTCGGTGCTCAGCACTGTCCTCGGGGGTGTGGAGGAGTCCCAGGTGGGTGAGGCCATGCCCGCTGACTCTGCGTCTGTGCCCCCGACAGCGGAGACCTCACCACTGGCCAGCTGTGAAATTCCGCAACCACCCCAACCACGCCACCTACACGGAGGTCGAGCCCTCGGGCCACGAGAAGGAGGGCTTCGTGGAGGCTGAACAGTGCTGAGAGCACCCGGTCTCCCCTTGGAAGGACAGGAAAGAAGACCCCGGGACCCCAGAAAAGACCAGTCAAAAGCAAAGCGGAGAAGTGACTTTCCTTGGCTTCCTCTGAACATGTCCTGGCTGGGAAGATGAAGATGAGTCCATGGCTTGTGTCGCCAGAGCCACAGTTTGGCCATCACACCCCATATCCTGAAGCAGGGGGCAGAAAAGCAACCACGTGAGGTTTTTAAGGGATGACAACCTGATTTCATCCTGTTTTGATGTAAGGGGTCTCTGTCCCCTTCTGGGTCTCTCAGTGGTCTCCTCGGTGGTACTGCCCCAGGGGCCCCTCCCACCTGGAGATGGCCAGACACCCTGCTCCGGTCACCTAACGCCCCTCCGTGTGACACAGAGGCCAAAATTCTAGATTGGGGCGGCCCCATTCCAGGGTCCATAGACTCCAGAGCTGGTCCTCATGGCTATGGATTCAGTGTATTTTCCCCAGCCTCTGTGGTTCTGGAAGTCTGAAGAAGTTTTATCCATCTGTTAAGCACAGGTATGGCTTTGTATGGCAGGTTGTCATCAGAGGAAAGCCAAATGGGAGGAGACAAAACACCTGGCGGGGAAAGTTGCATTTACCCTCTTTCGACTGACTTATCCTTTCTGCTGGCAACCAGTCCTTCCGCAACGAACGTGCGTGCAGCCCACCTCATGGGCTTTACCGCAACTGCGGCCCAGCCTTGGCCTGGTGAGCCGCGCTGTGTGTGGCCGCATCCACAGTGTGGGGCTCTTGATTCCAATGGCACATTCGGCGGCCACTGAATTCACTGGCCTGGCCTGTCAGTGTCAGCAGGTACCTTCAAAGGCAGGGCCTGCCAGACTAATTCTTTTCTTCCTCTGAGCTGAATGTTTCTAGCCATTAAAGAGAAGAAACAGGCTGGCAGGAGGGCTTCTGGAGACCTACTCGGCAGGGAACTTCAGTTGGATTCTGTTGAGGAGCAAAGCGGCCGGAACGGATGGGCCAGAGGAAGCCGGCACGGGCAGGAAGGACTTTCCACGCGACCTTGACCTGGAAAGTGGCTTCCATCTTTTTCCAGCTCCGGTGGAAGCTTTTGGAGCAAAGAGCTAGGCTCGCAAACTTCACCTGGTTTTAAGGGAATTCTGTCCCAGGGATGAATTGTGGCTGCTTCCTGAAGAGCCTTTACACTTAAAATCCATAGCTCAACCTCATTCAAAGTAAAGAACAGCAGCAGCAAATAAATGTTAAATCAACCTCTACTTGGTCACGCCCTTTTATGCGTATCGCTGTGTCAGTGTCACCCAGGACACTGCAGAAGAAAGAAGTACAAGGCCTCCTGAGGTGGGGGTAGGGAGTCTGCCAATAACCAGACACATGGGAACACTTGACCCAATGTTTTCCAGACGCTTCGTGATTTATCCTCAGTGAGGCCACTACTGACAACCCACGTGGGGAAAATGCTGGATATATATATATATATATAATATATGTATTATATTTATAATACATGCATATAATATACAATCATAATATATAATATATATTATATATATAATATATATTATATATATTATATATGCATATAAATATTTTCCCATAAACCAGACAAGGAAGAGCTATGGAGAGGGTCAGAATCTGAGAAAGAAAAAAGTGCAACCAAGAGAATAGGGGTCCTTTCCAAGCTTCTGAAGGACAGAAAGGTCTATAACTGAGCTTTCTTAATGAGAGAAGAGCAGCCAGGCGCTAAAATGAGCTGGGCTCCCAGCACTCCCGGCTGGCAGGAGGGTGATTTTTGCCCTTGCCTGTCTAGCAAAACATCTATGACCTTTATGTGTCTAAAAAAGCCAGTGGGGCAGTTCCTGTTGTGGCCCAATGCAGGGCACAGCACCATTCGCACCCCCTCCCAAACTCCAGCAAGCTTCTTCCCAAGTGGGAGCTCTGCCCACTGTTCAGGATTCCTGAAGGGAAAGAACATGGAGAATGAAGAAAGGCGTAGGGATTCGGTGAGGCCTGTGCCGTAACCCCCGCAGGTGGAGAAAGCTCGGGATGCCTCTGCCAGGTCAGAGCAAGCCTGGCTGACCCCTGTGTTGACAGTGGTGACAGCAGTGGAGCCGTTTGGCAGCAGGTGGCCTTGTTTGTTTACAGCAAAAAGAGCTAAAAATGTGTCACTAGGAGAGGCCCCTGGACATGAAGAGTCTTTAGATTTCTCGAGCCAAAACACATAACCAATGCTCCTGAGTTATAGAGGCAGGCATCTCACAGAGTTAACGCCAGTTCCCGGCTACCTTTAGGATCTGTGACAAGATAAGCATTTCTTAGACTCGGGAGTTTTACACCAAGGTTTAGTGCTCGAGAGGTGCTCGAGAGAGCCTCACTTGGAGAATGAGTGGCCAGAAGGAGACACAGGGGTCTGGCGGTCAACCCTCCACGTTTGGCTGACAGTCCAGCAAGGCCAGTAGCTCGAGAGAGCCTCACTTGGAGAATGAGTGGCCAGAAGGAGACACAGGGGTCTGGCGGTCAACCCTCCACGTTTGGCTGACAGTCCAGCAAGGCCAGTAGCACCTCACATAAGTGCGCGATCAACCACAGAGGGCTTGCAGACTTCCAGGACCTTCTGCCCCACCGGCAGATAGTCTCCTAGGAAAGCAGGTCGTTGGCAGGTACCTTTCCCACGTGGTGCCTTTGGGTGTCCTCACCATGATCTCACTGCGGGGCGGGAGGGCAGGATCCGTGGGAGTTCACCGCGGCGACAGGAAGCTCCAACTCTGTGAAACAGGGCTCTGGGAAGCTGTGTTGTACCCAGAAATCGGAAGTTCTCAGGGAAGCTCTGTTTTATACCAGAGCTCTTTTTTTTTAATTTTTTTTTTTTAACGTTTATTTATTTTTGAGACAGAGAGAGACAGAGCATGAACGGGGGAGGGTCAGAGAGAGGGAGACACAGAATCCGGAACAGGCTCCAGGCTCCGAGCTGTCAGCACAGAGCCCGACGCGGGGCTCAAACTCACAAACCTTGAGATCATGACCTGAGCCGAAGTCGGCCGCTTAACCGGCTGAGCCACCCAGGCGCCCCTATACCAGAACTCTTAAGAGAGCCCGTGTGAGGGGAAGAAGAGGAATGCAGAGGCCGGGTGTGAGAGGGGCCCTGGGTCAGGCTGACAGCACCAACCATACTCCTTCAGTCTGCTGCCTCCAGATGTGCGGGTTTGTCCGGGAAGGTCCTGGGGTTTTGGATTCTAGAACATGAGCACATATGAGCCGAGCCATCAACCCCAGCACCAGGAATGCCCCAGGTATTGCAGACGAGGTTTCCAAACTCGAATGACTGGCCATCTCCCTCCCGCCAGAATCAAGTGCCACCCGCTCATGCCAGCAGGCCTGCGATGACACTAGAGGCCACTTTTTCATGTCTCAGCCTGCAGCCCGAGGTTGAGAATGTTCTTTTGTCACCATCAGAGGTGCTCTATGGACCACTAGAAGTAAGTTTTTCAATTTGTGTGTCTTAGCAGGGCTCCCCTGTGTGTGTATATATTTAGGCATGCATACACATATGTGCATACACATGTACATTTTGTTGCTGAAAACACTGGATGGAGCTGTAGCTGTGCTCAGGCTTAAGACAGTAGCAAAAGCTGGGGCCCCTGGGTGGCTCAGTCAGTAGAGCTTCCGACTTTGGCTCAGGTCATGATCTCACGGTTCATGAGTTTGAGCCCCTCATCTGGGCCCTGTGCTGACAGCTCAGAGCCTGGAGCATGCTTGGGATTCTGTGTCTCCCCCTCTGTCTGCCCTTTCCCCACTTGCACTCTGTCTCTCAAAAATAAATAAACATTAAAAAAAATTTTTTTTTAACTTTTATTTATTTTTGAGATAGAGAGAGACAGAGCATGAACGGGGGAGGGTCAGAGAGAGGGAGACACAGAATCTGAAACAGGCTCCAGGCTCCGAGCTGTCAGCACAGAGCCTAACGCGGGGCTCAAACTCACGGACCGCGAGATCATGACCTGAGCCAAAGTCGGCCGCTCAACCGACTGAGCCACCCAGGCGCCCCCCGTTTTTTTTTTTTTTTTTTTTTTTTTTAAAAAGGCAGTGGCAAAAGCCACCAGCCCACCACACTATTTGAAAAGCAGAGTGTTCAACACTTGAACTGATCACTCATCTGGTTGTGGGCAAGGCTAAGACTCTCTTCTCCCAGTCCTGGAAAAGATAACAGATTTGCACAGAGCACTGATCAGTCAGGGGCTGCACTCAGGCTCCCTGGCCTTGGGAACCCACACCCGGGAGCGTCACAGATCAAATGCAGCCAACCTCTCTCTCTTTCTTTCTCTCTCTCTCCTTCTCTCTCTCCCCCCACTTTTTCCCCTGCCCCACCTCCCAACAAAAAAACTACCTGAACTTACACTCAGTGTTAATAATAAAAAAGCAACTTTCTTCTATGGCTTCTGCTGTGTGCAAAATAAAGTGCCAAGAACTTTGAGTACCTCCTGTTCATCCCTGCTCCTGGCAAAGTTCCTGCACTAAGGAGCATAGGTGCAGCCCTCCAGCAACCTGCCCATCAGGGGTCCTCCCCCAGCCTCCCATCCTACCTCCGGGAGAAACAGTCTGGAAAGAGATCCCAGCTATTTATTTGTTTGGGGTATGTAAATCCCTGGAAGTAACCCTTGCGGGGTTTCTAATCTACTATCTAGAGATGTAAAATCAATCTGCAGAAGATGAGGCTGCCACATTTCTGGATGTCTTCCGGTCAGACCACTTGAGCGGCCTCTTTGTGTTATCACTCTGCGTTTTTTTGTTCACAAAACACCGTTTAGACAGACCAAAACAGAGAGAGGAAAAATTTGAACTCCTCACGGCCAAAATCAGCGATGCCAAATTTCAGGCTCCAAACAAGCTGATTTATAAATAAACATGCCACGTCTCCAAGTAAGGAGGAATGAGTTGGAGAAGGCAACAAAGGCTGGTGAGGGAAAGCACTAAGCTATGTAGCCGGTCAGAAGGTGGGAGCTATAGCCCCAGCCTTGTCCCTGAGAAGCTGTGTGATGTGGGCCAAGTCGCCCAACTTCTCTGGGTAGGAATATGCTCGTCTTCTTAGCAAACAGCCTCACCTCCTTCCACCTCCCACCCCACAACCCTCGCCCTTTCACACAGCACCTCAGACCCAAGCGACCCTTCCTTTTCCATTATGCTGATAAGGTTACCAACTTGTTCTACTCTGCCTGGGACCTTCTTGTTTCTAACACTGACAGTCCTATGTCCCAGGAAACCTCTCAAGGACTAGCACCAGTTGGTTAGTCTAGCCTTAGAGTCTATCCAGATTCTACAGGCTGAAAAGATAAGATTAATAATTTCAAGCACTGTAGGCAGGGGCGGGGCTGACTGGCTCAGTTAGTAGAGCAGGCAACGCTTGACCTCAGGGTCCTGAGTTCAAGCCCCACACTGGGTGTGAAGTCTACTTTAAAAAAAAAAAAAAAAGGTACAAAAATTTTCAAGGACTTTAGAGTCTCGGACGTAGCTACTCAAAGTGTGGTCTCTATAGGCAACCCCTAAGGATTAGCCGGAAATGCAGAAGTCAGGCCCACCCAACCCAGACTTCCTGAGTCAGAATCCGCGCCTGAGTAGCTCCCCAAGGTGACTCATGTGAAACCCAAGAAAGTTTAGGAAGCACTTCCAGGAAGCAAATTTACCTACATGATACCAGCCCACTGGGGAGGCATTATTCCCCCGTTTCTTTCTTTTTTTTTTTTTTTTTTAATTTTAATTTTTTTTTTCAACATTTATTTATTTTTGGGACAGAGACAGAGCATGAACGGGGGAGGGGCAGAGAGAGAGGGAGACACAGAATCGGAAACAGGCTCCAGGCTCTGAGCCGTCAGCCCAGAGCCTGACGCGAGGCTCAAACTCACGGACCGCGAGATCGTGACCTGGCTGAAGTCGGACGCTTAACCGACTGCGCCACCCAGGCGCCCCTATTCCCCCGTTTCCTAGATGAGGAAACTGACGTTCAGACAGGGGGTTTATACTTGTTTATTTATTAATTTGACCCATACTCATTAAGCACCTACCGTGTGGCATGTGCTGGGTACCATTAAGTGACTTGCCCCAGGTCACATATCTAGTTAAGTAGCCGGGACAATCTCCACACCCAGGACTTGGGGTTCCCATCAGAGGTTATTGCCTGTGCACCACAGGGCGGCACCAGACCCACACAGCCACGGTTCAGTTGTAGAAGCTGACTGCAGAGAAAACAGAGTCCTCCCAGGCCTGTAGGGAGCCTCAAAAAGATGCATAACAATGACTTCAGATACTCATTCTTGGCTCCTGGAACTGTGAGCTTATCAGGTATTTATCTCCACAGTCCCAAGAGCTTGAAAATGT
This sequence comes from Puma concolor, assembly GCF_028749965.1. Lineage (NCBI taxonomy): Eukaryota > Metazoa > Chordata > Mammalia > Carnivora > Felidae > Puma > Puma concolor. Next base: position 39,810,360 of record NC_141680.1, on the reverse strand, counting down.
CCTCATTTGTTGCTGCCTCCAACCCGTCCCCCACTGGGAGACCCTCTCGCAAGATTTGGAAGCACTTTCCCTAAGGCTTTACAGAACAAGGACCATGCCTCTGTGCTATTTTTCTTCTTGAATGGAGGATAATTGATTACTTCATTTGCCACAATGGGGCTGGAGAGAAGGGAGGGGGGAAGGGGGAGTCCTCACTTGAACTGCTAAAACCAAAGAGAAAGTCTCTGGGGGACGATTTTTCTGACGTTCATGAGGCATTTTTACATTTGGTCCCTCGAGATAGCTAAATCATGCCCACAGTTTTCCATAAAGTTAAAAGCACTGAAAAAGAAATATCTGAATATAGGCCAATAACATTTCATCATTCATTCCCCGTCGTACAATCCAACCTTCCCTTCCAGCTTCAGTCTTTCCTTTTCAATTCAGAAATTGACTGTCACCACCATGGGATCCGACGGAGGGTCCAAAAGGTATAATCTAAGGCTCACCAGGTCCAGCTGAGGAAAGTCTCAAAATCCTCAAGAAATAACAAATCCCATCTCTCTTTCAAGGACCCACAGGTCTCAAGAAACTCAGATGTGGTAAATCAAGTGCCTAATGGTGAGCCTTTTTGCCCTGACTCCTCTCTCCCAAGGAACAGTAACTAATTCAAAGAGCCTCTCCTCAAGGCCAAGAGGGCAGCCAGTTCCAGGGCCCACCCTGTCCCCTCTCTAGAGGGTCCACACTCCTCGCTGTTCTTTGGGACTCTTCTCCCCCAAGACCTCTATGGACTGAGCAAAATCTTCCCAGCTGCCTTTGCTCTTTCTTCTGCCTCCCGAGACAAGCACTCAGCCCTCTTCCTTGCAAGGGAGGAACCAAAACAAACAAAATCGGGCACTGGCAAAACTTACTTACAAAAGCCCTGATCCCATTTACTTTTGTCCTCTGAGATGACGATGGGGGCGGGTGGCAGACAGCTCACATTTACTAAGCGCTGACTATATTCCAGGCAATGTGGCATGAGATTTATTTGTATTATCACCTAGGAGGCAGGTGTTATTGTTAGCTCTACCTTACAAGGAGGCCACTGAGGTGCAAAGCACAGGAGGAAATTTGCTCCAGATCACCAGCTAGGTCACTCAGGCAAAGTAACTAAACCTTGGCAAAGGTAACTAGAAGTCAGCTGGCCTATTGTTCGATGTCTCTGCTTTGGTTCCTGGGGTCAGGCCTGCCCTCTGTCAAAGGCCCTGTGAACTCTGTCCTCCATGGAAGCCAGGGAATGGAATTAGATCGAAAGAGGCAACATTGCCTCAGGTTTTAAATCTCTGAGGCCGCCCAGATGGGGCGCCCAGTTCACCAGGTGTTAGGCTCTCTAGAAATGAACCCCCTTGTGGTGCTCCTCCTATCCTTTGGGTCACACATCTTAAAGACTGTTACCTGATGTTTTCTTGTCCATAAGAGCCCAGATTACAAGAATGGCTTTGTCCAGTTCCCCAACCCCTTAGTTTTACAGAGGGAAAGCAGAGGCCCGTGAAGGCCAAGAATGACTCTCCCACAGCCACAGAGAAAGCAGGAGGGCCCAGGCTTGCTGGTTCTCAGAGCTAGCATGTGCGGTGGGTAAAGCACAGGGGCTCTGGTGCCCCTGGGCCTCGGTTGAATGCTGACGATGCCACATGCCCCCTCTGTCACCTTACACAATCGCTCCATATCCCTGCTCACTTATAGCATCAGCTAAACGGAAGCGATGAAAATAGTAGCACCTGCCTCATCAGGCTGTGTAAGGATTAAATATTCCAGCATTTGCAGAGCACTCAGAAAGTGCTCTCCAGGTCTCCATCTCTCCTTCTCCTCCTCCTCCTCCTTCTTTTTAAATGTTTATTTATTTTTGAGAGACAGAGACAGAGCACAAGCAGGGGAGGGGCAGAGAGAGAGGGAGACACAGAATCTGAAGCAGCTCCAGGCTCTGAGCTGTCAGCACAGAGCCCAAGGCGGGGCTTGAACCCACGAACCGTGAGACCACGACCCGAGCCGAAGCTGGACGCTCAACTGACTGAGCCACCCAAGGGCCCCTCTTTGCCTCTTTTTCACTTGTTAATTACTAACTGCTGCATGATGTATTATCACTGGGGGCGAATGGATTTTCTGGCACCTTCTACCACCTTTATGTTTGGGTGTCGTTTCCACCAGAAGATGGTGCTCTGCTGGGCGACCTGTTCAGCAGGCAGCATCTCTCTCTCAGAAAGCCTCCCACTTACCCCAGGGTGGGGACAGACGTCGACAGACATCCTTGCAAAGGGGTGGCTCTTGTGACTCTAAAGGAAACAGGCACTGAAATGTCTCCTCACTCTTCACTCTTAGCTTTCTATATTTATCTTCAAAACACTAAGTTATTTTCGTGTTCTTTAGAGGGAAAAATAGAGGAATATGAGAAAGGGATATTGCAGAATTTCCGCAGAAATCAAGCCCTGAAAACTGCCCTCAGCGATTAATTTTGAAGGAGGGTCTCAGTACCCAAGGCTGACTGTTTTGTAAGTAGTCTAGATGAGGCACTGGGTTTTCTTTTCTAGTTCCTTTTAAACCTAAATTAAAAACAGATTGAACTAAACAAAACTGGATGCATCACAATCCCAGATATCAAGATCTACTGCAAAGCTGTAGTAATGAAAACAGTATGGTACTGGCACAAAAATAGAGACACAGATCAATGGAACAGAATAGAGAAGTCCAGAAATAAACCCACGATGATATGGTCAATTCATCTTTGACAAAGGAGGCAGGTATACGTAATGGGGAAAAGACAGTTTTTTCAACAAATGGTGCTGGGAAAACTAGACAGCCGCATGCAAAAGAATGAAACTGGACCAGATTCTTACACCATACACAAAAATAAACTCAAAATGGATTAAAGACCTAAATGTGAGGCTTGAAACCATAAAAATCCTTGAAGAGGGCATAGGCAGTAATACCTCTGACATTGGCCATAGCAACATTTTTCTAGATGGCTCCTAAGGCAAGAGAAACAAAAGCAAAAATAAACTGTTGGGACAACACCAAAATAAAAATCTTATGCATAGCAAAGGAAACAACAAAACAAAAGACAACCTACTTAATGAGAGAAGATATTTACAAATGACATATCCAATAAAGGGGTTACTCTCCAAAATATAAACAGAACTTACACAACGCATCACCAAAAAAACAAAATATCCAATTTCCAAATGGGCAGATGGGGCGCCTGGGTGGCTCAGTCAGTTAAGCATCCGACTCGACTCTTGGTTTCAGCTCAGGTCCATGATCTCACAGTTGGTGAATTTAAGCCCCGCTTAGGGTTCTGTGCTGACAGCTCGGAGCCTACTTGAGATTCTCTCTCTGTCTCTCTCTCTCTCTCTCTCTCTCTCTCCTCTCTCTGCCCCTCCCCTGTTTGTGCTCTCTCTCTCTCAAAAAATAAATAAATAAACTTTTTAAAAAATGGGCAGAAGACATGAAGAGACATTTCTCCAAAGAAGATATACAGAGAGCAAACAGACACATGAAAAAATGCTCAACATCACTCATCATCCGAGAAATGCAAATCAAAATCACAATGAAGTATCCACTTCACACCCGTCAGAATGGCTAAACTCAAAAACAAGAAACAACAGTGTTGGTGAGGATGTAGAGGAAAAGGAACCCTCATGCACTGTTGGTGGGAGTGCAAATTGGTGCAGTCAGTATGGAAAAGAGTATGGAGGTTCCCCCCAAAATTAAAAATAGAATGACCCTACGACCCAGCAATTGCACTACTGGCTATTTGCCTAAAGAGTATGAAAACACTAATCTGAAAAGATATATGTACCCCTATGTTTACTGCAGCATTATTTACAATAGCCCAAATATGGAAGCAGTCTATATCCATTCATCTATATATGAATGGATAAAGAAGATAGGATACACACACACACACACACACACACACACACACACACACAGTGGAATATTACTCAGCCATAAAAGAATGAAATCTGGGAGGGGTGCCTGGGTGGCTCAGTTGGTTAAGTGTCTGACTTGATTTTTTTTTTTTTAATTTTTTTTTTCAACGTTTATTTATTTTTGGGACAGAGAGAGACAGAGCATGAACGGGGGAGGAGCAGAGAGAGAGGGAGACACAGAATCGGAAACAGGCTCCAGGCTCTGAGCCATCAGCCCAGAGCCCGATGCGGGGCTCGAACTCACGGACCGCGAGATGGTGACCTGGCTGAAGTCGGACGCTTAACCGACTGCGCCACCCAGGCGCCCCACGTCTGACTTGATTTTGGCTCAGGTCATGATCTCATGGTCTGGGCATGGAGCCTGCTTAAGATTCTCTCTCTCCCTCTTCCTGTTTTTCCCCTGCTTGTGCACACATGCACACCGCACACTCTTTCCAAAAAAAAAAAAAAAAAAAAAAGATGAATGCAATCTTGCTATTTGCAATGACATGGATGGATCTAGAGGGTATAATGCTAAGTGAAATAAGTCAGAGAAAGACAAATACCGTGATTTCACTCACATGTGGGATTTGAGAAACGAAATAAATGACTAGAGAAAAAAAGAGACAAACCAAAAAACAGACTCTTAACTATAGAGAACAAACTGATGGTTATTGGAAGGGAAATGGGTGAAATGAGTGATGGGGATTCGAGTATGATGAGAAGCCATAAGGAAGCTGAGGGCCAAGCACAAGCTAGCACAGCGCCCCGCCACTCCCCCCACCAGGTGGGGTATGTGTGACATTACTCAGGCACTCCGGGATGTGTGACATTACTCAGGCACTCCAGGCTGCCCAAGAACAAAGGAAAGGACAGGAAACGAATGGTTAAAGTGATAGAGTCTCCATCAGTTTACAAATATCTCATCAATGGCCTAATCTCCAGGAACTCCCTACTATCTTAATAATGCTTCCCTAGAGGGAAAAACAACCTTAGCTTGGCAATACCTATGCCTCCAGTAATCTGTAAACCCTCTTTAGCATATGGAAATCCCTTTAAAAAACTTCCTCTTGACTTTACCTTCCCCAACTCTACAGTAGATAAGCAGTCACTCTGCAGAGCCCCAGTGCAGCTCTTCCTGCCCACGGTCCTGTCTCCGTGCTTTAATAAAATCACCTTTTTACACCAAAGACGACTTCAAGAATTGTTTCTTAGCTGTCAGCTCAGAACCCCCACCAATACCCCCAAAACCCCATCAGAGTATACTTATCATGAGGAGTGCTGAGTAATGTATAGAATTGTAGAATCACTATATTGTATGCCTGAGACCAATATAACACTGTTAACTATATTGGAATGGAAAAAAAAAAACAAAACCCAGATTAAACTAATAAAGCCTGGGTGGCTCAGCTGGTTAAGCGTCTGACTTTAGCTCAGGTCACGATCTCAAGGTTTGCGAGTTTGAGCCCCGAGTTGGGCTCTGTTCTGACAGTTTAGAACAGAACCTCCCCTGCTCGCTCTCTCTCTCTTTCTCTCTCTCTCAAAAATAAACATTAGGGGCGCCTGGGTGGCGCAGTCGGTTGAGCGTCCGACTTCAGCCAGGTCACGATCTTGCGGTCCGTGAGTTCGAGCCCCACGTCAGGCTCTGGGCTGATGGCTCAGAGCCTGGAGCCTGTTTCCGATTCTGTGTCTCCCTCTCTCTCTGCCCCTCCCCCGTTCATGCTCTGTCTCTCTCTATCCCAAAAATAAATAAACGTTGAAAAAAAAATTTTTTTTTAAATAAATAAATAAACATTAAAAAAAGAAAGAAAGGTGAAAAGGCTTCATTTTCTTTCAAAGGCACATAAGGCCAAGACAAGTCCAGATGTGGCTCTCTTATAGGGTATGTGTTCAGGTGGGCTGCAGGCTCACGGACCCCAGGGAGAGCAGGAGGAGGGGACCTCTAATCCCTAGGCCCACAGGATAACCAGAAAACCCAAATTTAGAACCCTCAATTCTCCCTTTGGAGGCTTCCCCTCCTTCAGGAGAGAAGGTCGCTGTCCCAGCAGCTTCCAGAAACAGCACAGGCTGGGTCTGCTGGTTTCTGGTTATTTGGCAAAAAAGCATAAATTAACTCTCAGTCCTCAGCACCCAAATAGATGACTCATAGTCAGCCCTGCTGCATAAAGAAAGGACACAAAATGAAGAAATGCAGAGCAAGCTGCCAGAGGCGCCGGGTGCCTTTCTGGAGCATTTCTGGAACGAATGCCTTCCTGGCCTGGTATTCGCAATTCAGATTCTCAGTTTCTGGGGAAAATCACTTACTGCTATATAAACACCCTGGGAGAGTGGGTGGTGTGGGATCATGGCCCAGGGCGGGTTAGAATCAAGCACCAAAAGGCTACAAAGGAATTTCTCTTTTCCTTTGTTAGTGAAGATTTACCAAAAAGGCCCTTTGAGGAAGTAACTGCCTTTGAGATCTCAGAGACGCAGAACAGACCCCACAGGGTCTCCTCCAGGCTTTCTCTCTGTTCCTTGACTTGGATCTGAGGGTTAAAGAAATAATTCACCGCTGTGGCGGTTTCTGTTACTTCCGTCTGAGTTCCTTCCTTTCAGGCAACTAACTGTACAGATTTGACAACTAGCAATTATAGGAACCTAAATGAGCTCGCGTCTCCCGCACCACCTGTATTTCCTACACTCCGGAAAACAAAGCGCCTCAGCAGTTTGGCATATACAGGGCTCCTCTCCCACCTCCACACTCACTCAGAATAAAAGGATCCCTCCTAGGGGGCTTTACAGCTTTCAAAACACTTTCACACACTCAGGTCTCAAAGGCAGGGCAAGCAGAGCTCACACCATCCAGCCTTGGGGACACTCGACTGCCTGTCCCTTCTCCAGGCCCAGCCCCAGCCGAGCACGATGCTGAGTTCAGTATAAGCATAACTATACGTCTTAGCGATTAATCTTCTTAGTGGTCAAGAACATGTTCTCAATATCTCGGTTATGGTCTGAGCTCCCTAGTTCTTCCAGGTTGGCAGGGTAGAAACTAGATCTCATTGTTAGGATAAAGGAAACTGAAGCTCAGAGCATGAATGGTTTTCCCAGGCCCCACTGCCTCGGACCGGAACACCGCATGGGAACTTCACCTCAGCCCGCCACCAATAATATGGCAAGGACAGCTAAGGTTATGGAGTGTCTTTTGCGGTCCTGCAGTGCTAAGCATTTCGGTGGCGTTTCAACAGAAGATAAGAAGGGAGGCCATGACCTTTACTCATGGTTGGATTCCCACTGATGTCAATGAAAACATGCCTCTTGGGCACCTGACCTTGGACCCTGCAAAGCAAGAGATGTGGGCATATAGAAAATAAGAGCTAGTCGCATAGTCACAGTTACGGTACTTAGGTAGAGTCTGTGAGAAAGATGAGGTCGCCTGAAACAGAGAACCATAGAACCGAATCCACATTTATGGTCTAAACTGGTAACTCTCAGACGGAGGTATGGTAGCTCCAAGGAAAACCAAGATGGAAGATCTCCAGCTGCTCCTTTCAGTAGAGTAGCCACGAGCTACACATGACTACTTAGCACTTAAAAGACATGAGCTGCTGGGGTGGCTCAGTCAGTTAAGTGCTGGACTTCAGCTCAGGTCATGGTCTTACAGTTTGTGGGTTCAAGCCCCGTGTCAGGCTCTGTGCTGACAGCTCAGAGCCTGGAGCCTGCTTTGGATTCTGTCTCCCTCTCTCTCTGCCCCTCCCCCACTTGTGTCCTGTCTCTCTCAGAAATAAGTAAACATTAAAAAAAACTTTTTAATTAATAAACAAAAAAAGAAACACAGCTGGTCCCAGTTGAGATGTGCCATAAGTGTAACATACACTCTGGATTTAAAAAATTTAATACCAGAGAAAAGATTGTAAACATATGTCTTTAATAATTTTGATATTGATTACCTGTTGAAATTATGTTTTGGATATGTTGAGTTATATAAATTATTAAAATTAATTTCACTCCCTTAATGTGCGATTAAAAAACTAAATAAAATTAAAATTTTGATTAAATCAAAATTTGATTAAAAAATAAAATAAGAGGGTAAATTAAAACTATGTGTACTGTGATGGAAAGAATCCATCTAAATTTTTTTTTTTTTAATGTTCATTAATTTATCTTGAGAGAGGGAGAAAGAGAGGAAAAGAGAAAGAGGGAGAGAGAAAATCCCAAGTAGGCTCTGTGCACAGCACAGAGCCCAATGCAGGGCTTGAACTCATGAACCATGAGATCATGACCTGAGCCAAAATCAAGAGTTGAATATTTAACTGACTGAGCCACTCAGGTTTTTTAACCATTAAGTTGGTTTTTTAACCATGATCATCCTTTATCAGGAAAATAAACTATGCCTGTGTAATTTACTTTAAATAAAGACATTAAGTGACTTGCCCGTATCCATTCAACAAGTGCAGAGCCAGGACTCGAACCTGGATCTATGACAACTCCTAATTCCTGTTCTCATCCCCATGAGAAACTACAGAGGTAAGAAGGCTTTGGAGGTGTTAAAATCAAGGGGAGAGAGAGAGAGAGAGACCTGCCTTGAAAGGTTCCCTGAGGAGACAGAACCAGTTTAGTCATGCAGGCAAAGCTTAATTTAGCTTATTTTGCAAGGCTAACCTGACCTGGATTATTTCTTGCTTGTGCCTCTGCAAACGATAAGCAAAACTTGAACTGTTTCCCAGCTTGCTAGGAGGGAACCACTGAAAATTGTCATGTTGTAACCAATCACTGTGAAGAATAAACAATCACTGCTTTTTCATTATCTAAGCTGCTTGACAGCAATATACTCCTGAGCCTCATTCCATGTTCTGGTCTGAGTGCTCCCGGTTTGCAAACTGCCTTTTTGGTGTCTGCACAATAAATTTCTCCTATTTACTGCTTCAGTGATTCATTGGCTTTGCTTTGGCTATTTGGAACCTTTGACAGAGGGCAGAGGAGCTGAACTCCCACCCATGTCAGGTCATCCCTCTGCAGCATTCCTGGAAGACGGACGGCTAGCATCTGCTTGAATACCTATGGTAATGGGGAGGTCATTACCTTTCCTGGCAGCATGCCCTATTGTTGGCCACCTGCTTATTAGATTTTCCTCCACTAAATGAGGAGACATCAGTCCATCCTAAGTTCTGTCCTTGAGTTTTGTATACTCAGAGAGGAGGCAGCCAACTGGAGCTTAGGCCGAAAGGACAGGCTGGCTTGCACTGGCCTTTAAGGAGAGGTCTCAGATACAGCTCCGGCAGTTTCATCACTGCTTTGTGGGGAAGGGCGCCCTAATTTGCCCTACACCCCACTCAGGCCACCTCACTGCCCAGCACGTCCTACAGACTTGACCTAGGTAAATCTCACTTGCTTCATGTGCACAGACAGCCTCCCTGATTGGCTGTGGGGCCACAGCTGCAGCAAACATCTGAATTTCCATTCATGCTAAGGCTTCCCACCACTGAAAGGATAATTATCTGCCCGCTGTGCTGACAGGTTCCCATCTGGTGAGGGCTGAATGCTGTGTCTTTAGAAAAAGGCAAGCTTCTGGCCTGGCTTTGCCAGGTTTCCTCAGCTACTCTAAGGGGAAAAAAGACATTGCTGGGGGTAGGGACTGGGACTCAGGGTTGGGAGAGGCATAGAGAGAAGAGGAAGGATCTGGGATGCTAATGAATTCCTTGTGATCTCACTCTCCTTCCAGCACACCCTCCTCTGCAAAACTCAACAGGGCTGCTTTGCCAGCCAGAGCTTGCAATGTGCCCAGGTAGACGGAACCCCGAGTCCCAGCGCAGCCTGTGAATTGTTGGCTGCTTGCTAACGGATGAAAGTTGAGGACATGGGGTGCCTGCGTGGCTCAGTCGGTTGAGCATCTGACTCTTGATTTTGGCTCAGGTCATGATCCTAGGGTCCTGGGATCGAGCCCCGTGTTGGACTCTGAGCTAAGTGTAGACCCTGCTTAAGATTCTTTGCCCCGGGGTGCCTGGGTGGCTCAGTCGGTTAAGCGTCCGACTTCGGCTTGGGTCATGATCCTGCAGTTCGTGAGTTCAAGCCCTGCATCAGGCTCTGTGCTGACAGCTCAGAGCCTGGAGCCTGCTTCAGATTCTGTGTCTCCCTCTCTCTCTGCCCCTCCCCTGCTCATGCTCTGTCTCTCTCTGTCTCTGTCTCTCTCCCCAACATTGACAAAAAAAAAAAAAAAAAAAAGATTCTTTGCCCCTCTCCCTCTCTCTTTCCAATTAAATAAATAAAGTCGAGGACAGAATACAAGAGGAGGGATCTGCAAAAGGGATTCCCCCCCACCCACCCAGCTCCCGGGACATCATACTGCAGGGGTCTGCTTTCCTGGTCTGTCCCCCTCACAGTGACAACAGAGCTGTGAACCAAGAACACTCACAACCATGAGAATTGGCATCACTAAACCTTACCACTGCCTCTTCCCTCCTTTCCCTGCCACTTTCCTTTAAAAATTTTTTTTAGGCAGTCGGTTAAGCGTCCGACTTCAGCCAGGTCACGATCTTGCGGTCCGTGAGTTCGAGCCCCGCGTCGGGCTCTGGGCTGATGGCTCAGAGCCTGGAGCCTGTTTCCGATTCTGTGTCTCCCTCTCTCTCTGCCTGTCGCCCGTTCATGCTCTGTCTCTCTCTGTCCCAAAAATAAATAAACGTTGAAAAAAAAATTAAAAAAAAAATTTTTTTTAATGTTTATTTATTTTTGAGACAGAGAGAGACAGAGCAGGAATGGGGGAGGGTCAGAACGAGAGGGAGACACAGAATCCGAAGCAGGCTCCAGGCTCCGAGTGGTCAGCCCAGAGCCCCACGCGGGGCTCGAACTCACGGACCGCGAGATCATGACCTGAGCCGAAGTCGGCCGCTTAACCGACTGAGCCACCCAGGCGCCCCTCCCTGCCACTTTCAAAATAAAAAGAAAATAATAATAAAAGAAATGCTCTTTACAGGTTTTAGTAAAGGGTCTGAAGCCTATAATTTGATCCCCAGTTGCAATTCATCTAGAGAAGCTGTGGGAGGCCCTGTGTGGTCAAGACCTCAGGTCAACCATCTGCCAGCAGCCACGGTTTGCGGTCCTAACCACGACCGTTTCTAAGAGTTGGTGTAACTAGCAGAGTTAGGCTCACGTAAACCCCTAGTAGCATTATTGATTCCAGCCATGTGCTTTGCCCTAAGGCTCCATCTACATAGTTGCCACAAATGTGTGAGCCAGGAATTATTCTTATTAACATTTTGGAAATGTGGAAACCGGACTCGGAAGAATTAAACGACAAGATCACCCAGACAAAAAGTAGCAGAGAAGGGATTTGAAGCCAGCTCTGCCGTGCTCTAAAATCTGTGCTTTAAAAAACAAAATAAGGGGCACCAGGGTGGCTCAGTCAATTAAGCGTCTCTCAGTTTGGGCTCAGGTCATGATCTCACGGTTCGTGAGTTTGAGCCCTGTGTTGAGCCCTGTGTTGAGCCCTGTGCTGAGCCCTGTGCTGACAGTGCGGAGCCTGCTTGAGATTCTCTCTCTCCCTCCTCTGCCCCTCCCCTGCTCATGCACACATACTCTCTCTCTCTCTCTCTCTCTCTCTCTCTCAAAAATAAACAAACTTAAAAAAAATAAAGAAGTCTTTATAAAAAGTTTTTTAAATTTTATTATGGGAAATTTCTAACATACAGAAAAGCACCACAAATAGCCATATACCCAACACCAAGTTGTAACAATCACCAACACAGAGCCTTTCTTGCCATTCTATGCTTGCCCCTTCTCTTTTTTTAGGTTACTTCGAAGTAAACATTAGACATCATGCCATTTTATCCATTAACAATTCAGTTTGTATCTCTAAAAGAGAAAGATCTTCTAAATCTGTGCTCTTGACTCCCTCAAAATAATGACCCCGGGTGAGAGATTACCACAGAATGTCCAGAAAAAGTGTTAAGATTTACATCACCCCCAGGGGGGAATGAAGCATTCCCTGGCCGCCTGTGGCATTTCAGCATAATGTGGGGAGGCTACAGTCATGATCTGTTAAGTCCAAAAATGCCCCTCTGGCAGCCCAACCCCATGAAGACCCGCCCACCTGGCCATATGGACAAACCTTCCTGCCTGTTACCCCCAGTAGCATCTCTCTAAAGAAAAAACATAGGGTGGCTCAGCCGGTTGAGCGTCCCACTTCAGCTCAGGTCATGATCTCACGGCTCGTGGGTTCAAGCCCCACGTGGGGCTCTGTGCTGACAGCTCAGAGCCTGGAGCCTGCTTCGGATTCTGTGTCTCCCCTTTCTCTGCCCCTCCCCTGCTCATGCTCTGTCTCTCTCTGTCAAAAATAAATAAACATTAAAAAAATAAATAAAAAAGAAAAGAAAATGTAAAAAATAAAAATAAAAAAATAAAGAAAATGTTACCGAACCAGTTTCTTCCAGCTGTGCTATCTCAGGACACATTACTGAGTTGGCTGTCCAGTGCTCATGGAATAACATTAACATTTATTCAACACATCCATACGTCAGACGCTGACCTAGGAATTTTTATGTGGCGGGAACCCAATGCTTGATTTTTTTTTAAACATTTAGATTTGATTTTTGTGCTTCGCATTTCCGTTTGGTTTGGGATTTCATCATAATGTTTCAACTGAAATACTATGGAAGGGATCCTTCAAGGGTTGGATCCATCAATCAAGCAGTATTTCTTGAGAACACGTGTGTGTGAGTCACCCTGGAAGCACCAAGAATAGAATATAGCTCCTGCTTTATACTGCAGTGGAAGAAGTTTCTCTGTATTGAAATCCGCAAATACTTTGCGAATCCCCGTCTCTCACGCCACAGGCCTCGTGGTCCCCATCCCAGGGAGCTTCCGAGTCTAGCAGGGGGGATAAGACAAAGTACACAAATGAGCAGAACTCCAAGGCAGAACATCCCAACTGTCGCGGTTGCAACTGGGTGACTGGTGTGAAAAACAACACGTCATGGGAGTTGAAAGGTGATAGCAGTAAAGCGTGAGCTGGAGAACTCAGGAAAGCGTTGGTGGCACCTGAGACGTAGAACGTCCCCCAGGACTCTGTGACATGCTCTACACCCCCGTGTAAAACAGACTCAAGAGACCACCCGCTGGGTCTACTCTCAGCGTCGCCTCACCACGACAGCGGTGCTGGTGCTCACCGAGTGTAGCTGGCTCTGGTCCCATCTGCGTTCTTCCTCCATGAGCCCGAGGTGCCCCCTAACAGCTCTGGGCTGTCTACACTTACTGTGGAAGCCTGGCTGCTGCTGGTGATGGCTCTCGAGGGGTTGCTTGCTGACCCCAGACAGTTGGGTGATGCTGCAGCTGTGTCTCCAGCGGCGGGTTTGCTCACCGAATCAGTGGTTTCCTGCACACTGGAGGGATGATGAAATGGTCTGAAGCACCAACGGAGGAAAGAGTTATACCTCCCGGAATCAGGGCTGAAAATAGACCCGTGGTTGGGATTTTTACAGGCAGGGGTGACGGGGGGATGGAACTATTAGCAGAAGGCACAGATGCATGGGGCACCTGGGTGGCTCAGTCTGTTAAATGTCCGACTTGATTTCGGCTCAGGTCATGATCTCACTTGAACCCCACATCTGTACTAACATCGCAGAGCCTGCTTAGGATTCTCTTTCTCTCTCTCTGTCTCTACACGACCCACCCCCCCCATCAAAATAAATAAACATTTACAAAAAAAAAAGGCACAGAAGCCGGAACAGAGCATGTTCAGGGAACCCCATCTAGAAGGTGGGCCATGGGGGAAGACAGAGAGGGAAAACCATGGAGGTGCATCTGAACAAGCAGGCTGGGCACTTGATGAAAACCCATTAAAACATGCTAAGGACATGGGGCACCTGGGTGGCTCAGTTGGTTGAGCATCCAACTTCTGCTCAGGTCATGATTTTGTGGTTCGTGAGTTTGAGCCCGGTCCTGCACTGCATTAATTCGTTGTTTCCCCAGAGCTTGGCACATAGTAGGTGCTCATTAAATATTTATTGAAAGAAAGAAATAGAAAGGGAAGAAAGGTGGGAGGGAAGGAAGGAAAAAAAAAGGCAAACCTGTGGTATGCTATGAAGATGGTTTGGGGAGAGGCACCAGAGACCTTTCTGCAGTGACGGAGGAGTTAGAAATGGTCAGGTGGGCGATCCACAGTACTTCAGTAAGAGCATCTCTGGCATGGCCAGTGGGGGAGGAAAGCAAAAACAAGGATCCTAGGATGACTGGGAAAAAATGATGGGGCCATTAATAGAAATAAGACAACCAGGAGGAGAAGCATGTAGGTGGGGGAAGGCAGTCAAAGGATGATTTTCATTTTGGACACTTTGAGTTCCAGGTCGTGCCCAAAGTCAGCTAGCCAAGAGGCAATGCAGCGGGAGCTCTGGAGCCCGGGGGCATCCGCGGAGAGGTTCCAGTGGCAATCTTGGGAGCGGGTGAGGTCACGGGGCAGAGGAGAGAGGAGACCCAAGCCTCGAGCCTCGAGCCTCGGAGGCAGAGCCTTGAGGAATGCCCACACCAAGGGAAGAGAATAAGCAGCAGCTGGAGAGACAAAAGGGAAACCAGGAAAGCGCAGCACGGCATCGCGGAGGGGGCTGGTTTCGAGGGGGAGGTGATCAGCGGGACCAGATGCTTCAGAGGTCCAGTGGGACGAGGTCTGAAAAAGCCCGCAGGATTTGGCAACAGGAGGTCACAAGAGCCCACAGAGGGCGCAGTGACTGTGACGCTGCTGAGGGATCCAGATGGTGTCTGGTAGGGAAGGAGCGGGCAGTGAAAGCCTGGAGGCAGCCAGCTAAAGCGCTCTTTGAAGGGCCCTGGCAGCCACGGGGAGAAGAAAGGAAGGACCAGGGCGGTGTGGTGGGAGGTAGGGTTGGAGGAAGATGGGATTTCTGGAATGGGTGAGATGATAACAGATTTGTAGGCAGACGAGAAAGAAGCAGAGAGGTGGAAAGGAAGGGGACAGAGGCCATTTGGGGGAGCAGAGCAAATCCCAGAGAAGGAAGGGAAAACCGAGACAGCATGTATTTTGAAAAAGCCTACCAATCAGAGCAGCACATAGTGATAACAATAAGTCCTTGTATCTGAAAAGCAACGATGGGGCCCCTGGGTGTCTCAGTCGGTTGAGCATCTGACTTCGGCTCAGGTCATGATCTCACATTCACAGGCGTGGATGTGCCCCTCCCCTGCTTGTGCTCTGTCTCTCTCTGTCTCTCGAAAAATAAAATAAAAAACGTTGAGTAGCAGTGAAATGCAATCTACAGAGCACTTTAATGTGCTTTATCTCATTTGATCCTTGTGAGGGTCGTATTATTATCTCTACTAAAACATAAGGAGGTTAAGTGATTCACCCAAGATCACACACCTAATAAACAGAAGAACTCAGGATCAAAAAGTCCCTCATGAGACGCTTATTGACCAAATGCCTGCTGTGCCAGCACTGTGTTAGGTGCCAAAGGTCCCAAAGAGAACAGAAATGGCTCCCGCGCTCAAGGAGCTCACAACCCCGGAGACTGACCTCCACACTACTGACTACTGCTCCAAGACATAATTGTGTTCGGACCGAGGAAGGCAGAGGGTTAGGATCCAAGGGAGGCTTTCCAGAATTGGTGATATTGAGCTGAATCTGGAAGGATAAACAAGAATGAGCTGGCGACAAGCAGGCTGACAAGGGGAAAGGCATTTCCAGCAAAGGAGAGTGGTGCAAGAGCCTGGAGTCTTTGGAAGCTAAGAGCAATTCACTCTGCTGGAACAGAGGGTAGGTGTGGCAAGGTCCGGGAGAGGCATGTGCCAAGTCCGGGGTGGGGAGGCGTGGCGTGCGTCCCTGAGGACCTCTAATCAGGTCCTTAAGGTGAGAGCACCAGCAAAGGGTTTTAAGCGAGGGAAAGCTATCAGATTTGCGTTCTGGAAAAATCACTCTGGAGGACCCCTGGAGGAAGCATGGAGGATGGGTGAGAGCAAGATATTATGGGAAGCGGGGAGACCAGTTAAGATGCAAATTCAGTGGCCTAGGCAAGAAAGGATGAAGCCAGCCTTGATGGGACAGTGGCATTTGTAATGGAATAGAGAACAAATATTTCTATGTAGGAAAAAACTGGCCAGCCTTAGAGGAAAAAGAAGAGGAGGAAATAAGGAAATGGAAGGCTCTAGGACGACTCCCAGCTTCTGGCTGGAAGCAGGAAGAGAAGCAGCTATTGGTAGAGGTGGGGCATTAGGTAGAAATATGAGTTCAGAACATATTGGGTTGAGAAGCCCGTGGACATCCAGTTGGAGGTGCTCAGTGGGTAGTTAGATATGGGATCTGGGGCTCCTGGGGAAACTGACCTGAAGATATATCTTTGTGAGTCACAACATAAGGCAGTGGATGGAGCCTCAGATGGGGGTGAGTATTTGGCGGGGGAAGAGAAAAGAGTCTCTCGCACAGCCTTACGGAGCATTGGCATTTAAGGAGTAGGTGGATGAGAAGGGGCTCTTGAGGAGGAGGTCAGGAGGAGAGGCCAGAGAGGTAGGAAAGAAAAAAAAAGGAGAAAAGGATGTTCCAGAAGACACTGAGATGTAGCGGGTCACCTGGGGAGACGCTACTGAGAACAAGAGTACCTTCCTCATTCCCTTTCAGGAGGAGAGGACTTCCCCCAGGCTGGTCAGAGAAGGTTTTAGAAAATAGAAGGAAAGTGAGAAAGAGAAAAGAGCTTCCCAGCTGAGAACAGGAAGGAGAGAGGGTTAAGTGCATCTCGTCTCGTCTTTGCCGTGTTTCCTTGACTCTGGCTGCAATAATCAGTGCATTCATAGAAAATAACGCATGTTATTTAATGAAATGAGGAGAATCAGATGTTCAAAATGTTTCAATGACGTGCTTTAAAACCAGACACGCTAAAAATGGAGACCATCCAATGTGATCATGCTGTCCTCAAAAATATTCCTTTGATAAACATCAAACTGTTCTGTTTACCAGAAATGTTAACAAGGAAAATAAACAATAGGGCTATTTAGGAGTATTTCAAAATTGAAGTTTAAACCATAAAAGAAAACAAGAGGCAAACAAACAAACAAAAAAAATCCAAAACTGCATGAACATTGCAGACTTCAGCTGCCCTTGAAATCTTTTTCTCTGCCTAACATTACATAATTCTTCATTGGCCCAAGCTATCAGGTTCACATGTTAAAAATTTGGTCAGTGTGTGTCATACTTAAAAGACAAGGTACTGAGAGAGAAGAATGGGATAAAGAGAAGGGAAAAGGTTTGACACATAAAAGCCTGAGGATTTTCTAGAGGAACTTTAAGAATATTAATGAGGTGCGCCTGGGAGGCTCAGTCAGTTAAGCAGCCGACTTCGGCTCAGGTCATGATCTCACGGTCCCTGACTTTGAACCCCGCGTCAGGCTCTGTGCTGACAGCTCAGAGCCTGGAGCCTGTTTCAGATTCTGTGTCTCCCTCTCTCTGCCCCTCCCCCATTCATGCTCTGTCTCTCCCTGTCTTAAAAATAAATAAAACATTAAAAAAAAAGAATATTAATGAAAAATAAGTGATGCAGTCTTCAATTTCACATGACATAATGAACCCAGGCACCCTGACTGTCCTGCTGTAAACAATTTAAAGTTCTAGGGGTGCCTGGGTGGCTTAGTCGGTTAAGCGGCCGACTTCCGCTCAAGTCATGATCTCCCGGTCCCTGAGTTCGAGCCTCGATCAGGCTCTGTGCCGACAGCTTGGAGCCTGGAGCCTGCTTCAGATTCTGTGTCTCCGTCTCTCTCTGCCCCTCCCCCACTTGCACACTCTCTCTCAAAAATAAATAAACACTAAAAAAAATTTTTTAAGTTCTAGATAAAATACTAAAAGTATCTTGTTCTAATACATGAATACAAATAAGACATATTCAGCCCAAACCACGGGATGATAGGAGCCCAGAGGGATCATGGGAGCAATTGCCAAACCAGTTAACTCAGTTTTCAACACCTTAAGGAGCTCCAGGGTCAGAAGACAGAGCCTCAGGTCTGCCTGAAGTGGAGATTCAGATTGGATGCCCTCTCCTACAGGTGAGGCCATACGGACTATATCTTCACTGTTAGACTAAGCTAGATAAACAGACGGTCCCCAACTTGCTATGGTTTGACTTACAACTTTTCGACTTTATGATGGTGCAAAAGTGATACATGTACAATAAAAACCATACTTCGAATTTTGAATTTTGGTCTTTTCTCCGGCCAGCAATATGCTGTCAGATACTTTCCCATGATGCTGGACAGGGCAATCATGCAGGTAAACAATCGATACACTTACAGGCATTCTGCACCCAGAAAACCATTCTGTTTCACACTTTCAGTACAGTTTTCAGTAAATTACATGAGCTATTCAACACTTTATTATAAAACATAGACCTTGTGTTTTGCCCAATTGCAGGCTAATGTAAGTGTTCCGAGTATATTTAAGGTAGGCTAGGCTAAGCTATGATGTTCCATAGGTTAGATGTATTAAATGCATGTTTGCCTTAAGATATTTCCAATTTAGGGGCGCCTGGGTGGCTCAGTCGGTTAAGCGTCCGACTTCAGCTCGGGTCACGATCTCGCGGTCCGTGGGTTCGAGCCCCGCGTCGGGCTCTGGGCTGACGGCTCGGAGCCTGGAGCCTGCTTCCAATTCTGTGTCTCCCTCTCTCTCTGCCCCTCCCCCATTCATGCTCTGTCTCTCTCTGTCTCAAAAATAAATAAAACGTTAAAAAAATGTTTTTTTAAAAAAAGATATTTCCAATTTACCATGGCTTTATCGAAGGTAACCCCACTGTAAATCAAGGAAGATCTGTAAATCTCATCTTTCTACCTGGAGGGTCTGCAACCAAAATGGGCTATCTTGGTTCTTGGTACCGCATGAAAGTGAAACGAATTCCCAAGAATGTATACCCAGAGCTAGCTTGCACACACCCACGTTAGTGGTTTGGTCTGAAAAGCCTTCATCAGAGAATTTAATGCAAAGCGGTCCTAAGTGCCTGTAGTGCTAGAAGAAACAAGTGCAAATCGTCTCTAGATGAACCCACCTTTATCTCAGGGTCCCCCCAAATTCCCACAAAGTTTTAAATTTTTTTTTTTAACATGTATTCATTTTTGAGAGAGACAGAGACAGAGCATGAGTGGGGAAGGGGCAGAGAGAGAGACACACACAGAATCCGAGGCAGGCTCTAGGCTCTGAGATGTCAGCACACAGCCCAACGCGGGGTTCGAACCAGTGAGATCATGACCTGAGCTGAAGTCAGACACTTAACCAACTGAACCACCCAGGCGCCCCTTCCACAGATAAAGTTTTAGGAAATGTAAGCTCATAGTCAAAAATCATAAAACCCAAGGAAACTAGGCACCATGAACAAGAGAAGCTGAAACACAGACAGCAGAACCAGATTTACAGACTTTAGATAAAGGAATTATCAGAGACATGACATAAAATAACTATTTTAGAGCTTTTAAGAAATAAAAAAGGCATTAATATGCTTTTTGTGTATTACTAATATAATACAAGTAAATAGTAAGACTACAAAAATGATCAAGCAGTTTGTAAAAAGTAAATAAGATACTGGAAATGAAAAGTGTAATAAATAAAATGTAAAACTCAGTGGACAGATTTAATAGCAGACAGACACAGTGAAGAAAGAATTCATGAGCTAGAAGACATCTAAGGAAATGATTCATCTGAGCACGGCGGGACAAACAATGGGAAACAAAAGCATACTCAGATTCAAGAATCCCAATGAATTCCTACTAGAGATAAAAGGAAATTTGCATTCCAACATATCATAATAAAATTGCAGAACACCAAAGACAGAATCTAGATCATAAAAGCAGAAAGAAAGGTCAGATAACATCAAAGCTGCAGCAATTAGACTGGGAGCTGATTTCTCAAGAACAACAGCAAAAGTAAAAAGATAATGGAATTCAGGGGCGCCTGGGTGGCGCAGTCGGTTAAGCGTGCAACTTCAGCCAGGTCACGATCTCGCGGTCCGTGGGTTCGAGCCCCGCGTCGGGCTCTGGGCTGATGGCTTGGAGCCTGGAGCCTGTTTCCGATTCTGTGTCTCCCTCTCTCTCTGCCCCTCCCCCGTTCATGCTCTGTCTCTCTCTGTCCCAAAAAATAAATAAACGTTGAAAAAAAAAATTAAAAAAAAAAAAAAGATAATGGAATTCACTGTGCTAAGAAGAAATTACAATCAACCTAGAATTCAATACCTACTGATATTTATAAAAAGCAAAGGTCAAGGGCACCTGGCTGGCTCACTAAGTAGAGTGTGGTACTTTTGATTTCAGAGTCATGAGTTCAAGCTCCACGTTGGGTATAGAGCCTACTTTATTTTTTTTGCAAGTTTTTATTTAAATTCCAGTTAGCCAAATACAACATAATATTAGTTTCAGGTGTAGAACTTAGTGACTCGAACCTACTTTAAAAAAAGAAGAAGAACAGGGGTGCCTAGGTGGCTCAGTTGGTTAAGCATCCGACTTCGGCTCAGGTCATGATCTTGCAATTCGTGAGTTCAAGCCCCGCATCGGGCTCCGTGCTGATGGCTCAGGGCCTGGAACCTGCTTCAGATTCTGTGTCTCTCTCTGCCCCTCCCCGCTCATTCTCTGTCTCTCTCTCGAAAATGGAGAAACATTAAAAAACTAAAAAAATATATTAAAAAAAAGAACAAAGGTGAACAGAAGGAATGGCACACAAATAAAAACTAAATGCATTTGCTACCAAAGATCAACACCTAAGCAAATTTCAAAGTATATATTTCAAGCAGAAGAAATCTCAGATGGAAGGAATGAGATGGAGGAGTGAAGAGAGATAAAAGTGGTAAAATAATGAATCAAACATAAACAACCTATTTTACTGGCCTACTACTGACTATATAAAACTATGATAATGTCCTATAGCATTGAAAACCTAACAAGAGGCTACCTGCTGTCACCTAGCCCCCAGGGATGCAGTATAGGTCCAGACATGGTTCTGTACTGTGTCACAGCCATGGATCTCAACAAGGGGCCAAGGTAACCAAGAACATGAGCAGGCCAAGACATAGCTGTAGCCTTAGGTTCCCCATCAAGCACACCACGTTTCTGTGGAACATACTCCAAGAGGTGTGCAATTGTGCTCTAAATGGTACATGAACTGCACACCATGGAACTGCTCAAGGTCTCCAAGGGCAAGTAGGCCCTCAAGTTCATCAAGAAAACAGTGGAGACCTGGGTGGCACCTGGGTGGGTCAGTTGGTTACATGTCTGACTTCGGTTCAGGTCATGATCTCACAGTCCGTGGGTTCGAGCCCCAATTTGGGCTCTGTGCTGACAGCTTAGAGCCTGGAGCCTGCTTTGGATTCTGTGTCTCCCTCTCTCTCTGTCCCTCCCCTGCTTACACTTGGTCTCTTTCTCAAAATTAAATAAAAACATTAAATAAATAACATAACATAACATAACATAACATAACATAACATAACATAACACACAACCCAGTAATACATAAGTCAGAAGATGGGTGATTGGAATTGTAGTGTTTTAAGGTCCTTACAGTGTTTGGAAAAAGGCAAAAGAATAACGATTTACTTTAGACTTTAATGAGTTAAATCTACAAAATAAATTTTTAGATCAACTACTGAAAGTCTAAGAATAGAATATTTAGCTTCCACAGTAATAGAGGAGGAAAATTGAAGTGATAAAAAGTTAGAAAAGGAAAAATAAGCATAAAAAGGGAGAACCGGGGGCGACTGGGTGGCTCAGTTGGTTGAGTTGATTTCAACTCAGGTCGTGAAATCATCCCTTGCATTGGGCTCCATGCTGAGTATGGAGCCTGCTTAAGATTCTCTCTCTCCCTCTCTCTCTCTCTCTCTCTTTACCCCTCTCTCTCACTCACACTCTCTCTCTGTCTCTCTCTCAAAAAAAAAAAAAAAAAAAAGGGTGGGGGAGACCCAATACAGTTCACTCTTGAACAAAACGAGGCTTAGGGGCACTGACACCCACATGATAAAAAATCTACATATAATGTTTGATTCCCCCCAAAACTCAACTACTATTAGCCTACTGTTGACTGAAAGCCTTACCAATAACATAAACGGTCAATTAACACATATTTTGTATATTACATGTATTATCTACTGTATTCTTATAATAAAGTAAACTAGAGAAAACAAAGGATTATCAAGAAAATAATAAGGAAGAGAAAATACATTTATAGGACTCTACTGTAAAAAAAAAAAAATGCCTATAAGTGGAATCACACAGTTCAAATCCATGTTCTTCAACGGTTAACTGAAGACAACAACAGTTTAAAAAAGAAAAATAAGGGCATGTGGCTGGCTCAGTCAGAAGAACATGCAAGCCTTGTTGTTGGGGTTGTGAGTTCGAGCCCCACGTCGGGTGTAGAGATTAAATAAATAAATAAATAAACTTTTCAAAATGATAAAATAAGAAAAAATAAAAATAATACATCAGCAATTGCAATGTGTAATGCGATAAATGCTGTAGTTAAGAGATTGTCAGAGTAGAGGAAAAACCCAGCTCTATACAGTTTATTAAAAAACCCACCTAGAACATAAAGATACAGAAAGATTGAAATCAAAAGAATGTAAAAGACACACTAGGCAAATGTTAAGTAAAAGAAAGCTGATATAACTCTGAAAGTATCAGACCAAATGTAGTTGAAAGCAAAAAGATATCTATTATTTGATAAGAGATCACTATATGTATAATGATAAAAAAAATTGCAAAAACTGACAGACTCAAAGTGGAGACTGAAAATCTATCATGATAATGGGAGACACTAATACCACCCTCCAATGATCAATAAACTAAACAGGCAAAAAAAAAAAAAAATCAGTAAGGATTTATGAAATTTGAATAGCATGATTACCTAGATTAATTTAATGGACACACATAGAACAAAGCCAAAGTAACATTCTAAGTAACATCATACAAGGACAATATAGGGAAAGAATACTATTTACCAAGTTCACTCATGAATATA